>NW_028274807.1:28525591-28828621 GCF_037043125.1 Eumetopias jubatus
CTTGACGCATTTAATCACATTGGATTTGACTGGTTGGGAAGATGGAGGCATTTTGAAATCTCATGTCTAGAGTTAATTTTGGTGTTCAGTAATCTAAAAGTTAGAGGCCATCAAGAATGACTTGATGATTCAAACCCTACTAAGTTATAGGACTTAAGTAGGATATGAAGTCCCTTTGTTATTGTTTTTTTAACTAGTAATTGCTCTTCTCTGGAGGTGAATTTTCTGTTAGAACACTATTATGTTCAACTAGATTAATAATGCTAAGGTAGAAAAAAATTATTTTAAAATGAAGCTCAGAAATTTCTTAACTAGCAGTTTTCAAATGCTAAAGGAAATGTATAGATTATCTGGGATATATATTTACAACACTGAGATTTCACAAATGCTCTTAAAATAACTTTAACCCAGTTTCTTGCTTTGTGAAGACAAAGTGTTTTACTAAACTTCAGGCATGCTTGGAAGTGGATATCTTTTATAAAAGAAAGAACATCTCTCATGGCTCGTGTATTTT
Source organism: Eumetopias jubatus (assembly GCF_037043125.1). NCBI lineage: Eukaryota > Metazoa > Chordata > Mammalia > Carnivora > Otariidae > Eumetopias > Eumetopias jubatus. Next base: position 28,526,106 of record NW_028274807.1, read on the forward strand.
TATGGCACATGCTTATAAATCATAGCAAAGAAGATACGCAGGCCAATGGACTATGGTCCAAAATAAAAGGGTAGAAAAATTAGCACATTTACTAGTTATGTAATATATTCTACTTTGTGCTTTCATCATTGTTTATCCTGATTAACTGAATTGTCTTTGCCTTTCATTGTTCCTTATTGTCAGTTAATATGTTAGAGAATGCATGAATTCTATACATTAGTATAAATTTTCCAAAGTAGGATTCCTCAACAGAGACCCAAACTTAATTTCTATATTCATGAACTGACTCTTGTAACCAAGACATGATGTCTCGTTTAAATTAACAGCATTTTACTTTGTGCTAAAAAAGGTGAATAAGATTCTGAATCATTATTTTGCTGGTAATTGTCCCTGCTACAAGTGTTTATTTTAGTTCCGACTACTCATCCATCCACGTATTTTACGTTTTATACATCCTCGTATACATTCCTTCTGATAATGCCAAGCGACACTTTCCTTTGAAGGTGTCATTCTAATAGCATGAACACATTTACTTTGAGTTTAGAACTCTGATGCCCTGTTTTCTTACCCCTTAAAACATAATAAATTCCGTCATTGGATTTATTCATCATGTTAGTACAACTCTGAATGATCTTTTTTTAAAAAATTATTGTACATTCCAATTGATGGCATATTACCTTCACCTGTAAGGTTCCAGTAAAATGACAGCATTGATTAATCCTGAAAAGAGGTAAAGTGGGCTTTGGGCAGTCAACAATAAGGATACAATTAAAATCTGACTTTTAATCTTTCAAAAATCTAAAATTAATATGCATTTTCTCACAAGAATCCCAGATGGAAATCCAAAATTTGTTATATGTTCTTGATCTTTAAGTTGTTTTCATGTGCTACAGTGAGAGTAGTAAAAAAATTTTCTAGCAGTATGAAGAAAATGGAAGAGGAGTAAAAACACTCATTGCTATCTGTTACGACTAAAATACCCCGGTGATGACAGCATGTTAGTTTGGACTACATCTGATTTTATTTTACAGTGAATTTCCAAGTTTTTTGTTTTTATATTTTGAAATTCTGGTAGATGTGAACAGCAATCCATATGCATATAAGTTTAAAAAAAAAAAAAAAGAGGTATTTTTGAAGATAGCCAGCTGTGAATTTGTCCACTGGGGAGAAGTTGTGAGTTGTAATTGCTTTCTGTAGCTTAAGTCATTTTCTTTGTTGAATACTTAAATGAAGCATCAGGAAAGAAAAAAAAATTGTATTCATACATATTGCCTTATATTTGACTGTTGCAGAAGCTAGCTGTTCTTGATGACCATTGTTACTTTTAAAAAGAAAAAAATAGCAAGGGGATAGAAAGTTTTGTGTGCACGGGGAAATTACTTCTGAGGTCTATTCACATGCCCATTTATTTTGCTTTAGGCCAATTTGTGTAGTGCATTCTAGAGGGTGGTGAAAGATACAAATTCGGTGAAAACGTTAGTATCCTTAACACATTGTTGGTTGGTTTAACTATTAATCAGAGATATCGTGGAGAATAAAGGATTAGAGCTAGAGATGAGATAGGTTTCAATGTGGCTCAGCTGAAGCTGTAAAATGGGCGAGTCATTTAATGTTCTTCTGGCCTCAGTTGGTAAAATAAGGGGTTGGGCTAGAATCATAATTTGGATCTTCTCAGCTCTGTAAGAATCAGTATCACTTCAAAAATGAGGTTTTACTGTTGCATGTATGGAGTAACAGGGTGCGTAGAACTAAGGGCTGGGAGGATGTCCCTTATGATTTTTTGAGCTTGGCATTTAATATTTTACAGCAAAGTTTTTAGTTTAACATAATTGAACTTGTACTAGATAGGGTTAATAGGCTAGAACAAAAGGTCAAAGCATAAGGCATTAGGCTTAATTAAGGGAGAGCAGGAGTGGCAGGAGTGTGTGACAGTTAAATGGGTTTCCCACAGACTAATGTCGGTTACAGTGCAACCATGCCTCAACTTAAGTGGGTTATTTTGTGCAAAGGGCAGCAGTGATTAGCAGTTTGACATGCCAGACACTTCTGGCCAATCCCATCTGTTTTAGAGGTTAAAAAAGCACACCTTTATGAGCTGATGGATTGATTTGTGTGCCCGTCTGGTAAAGATTAGAAGTCCAAGGCCAATGCAGTAAATGTCAGTTATGGAATATTGTACTTTCTCCATTGGCTCATTGTTTTAACCGTCAACTGTTTTATAATGGTGGATTACTGCTGTTTATGGAGTTGGATGCAAGATGGGTGGGGGAACAGGTGAGAGGGGAAGAAAAATATTTCCTAGATGGAATCGTGAATTCACGTATTCTTAGCAGGTGCTTCTTTCTTTTTTTTTTTTTTTTTAAGATTTTATTTATTCATTTGAGACAGAGATAGAGAGAGAGCATGAGCAGGGAGAGAGGCAGAGGGAGAGGGAGAAGCAGGCTCCCCACCGAGCCAGGAGCCCAATGCGGGGTAATATTTTGTTCATTAACCTCCTGGGGAAGAGGAAAGGGCAAAGAAAAGAGAAAATGGAAAGAGGCATACACACATGTGCACACGCATACCCACTTGCTTTGTGGGTGGAATTTACTAGGCTCACTGTTAAAATGAAGTGTGTCTGAACCTAGACTCGGACTTCTTTCTTTCTTTAAGAGCTGGAGGAAGGATGCCACTGATATAGTTCATTTTCAGTTCAAGGTTGTAGCCCATTTAAAGATACACAAAGGCTAGATTGTGGCTATAAAAATTGGTTTTAACATGTTCTGATATCCAAGGAAAGGAAAATCCTAAATTTATGTGGATGAAATAGAACTTTAGATATTGTGATTGTAATCGATGAGCTGTAGGAACAAAAGGCATTCAGTCATTTGGGTGGACGGAGGGAAGTGTTTTAGAAATAACAAAAAATTATCATCTTTATCAGGAAATTATTGTCAGCCTGAGATTTAAGTAAAAATGTGACCAAGAACACTGGAAACAGTATTGGAAGATTCTGGTTGGCCCCCATGCTTTTACCCTTGTCAAAAGATATGAACCAGGAATTGCCTGTTACATAGGTATACAAATTATGTTTATCATGTTAGACCCTCAATTGCTTCTTATGGAAAGAAAATTTATTTAAAGAAGACATGGTCACTGAAAGTTATATGTGAATCATAATAGTAACTAGTATTTTTAAAAATATATGTATGCATTTATTTTATTAGTAAGCTATTCCAAAGTGAATTGGCTTAACTTATAGAGAAAAAAGGAGATATTTTATTTCTCATTTAAAAAGGACAAAGTGACATTATGGTATTGGAGTTTATTTAGGAATGTAGTACTTAAATAAATATGTATTCATCCTTGTGTTCTTTGTGGAGTAGCATCAGTTGAAACTATTTGGATCTAACACAGATTTACAGGAAAAAAGTCTTGCCCTTCTATACAGATAGAGAGGGTGAAGAGACATACATTTTATAATAAGGTTGTTTCTCTTTCACTAACTCATTTTTAAGTTACAAAAGATTGGCTTGAGTATAAAAGTACTTGGTTAGTAAATTAAATGTGGGAGATTTATCTAATTTAGTGGACAGAAACTTTTTTTTTTTTTTTTTTGAGAGAGAGAGAGGAGGTGGGGAGGAACAGAGGGAAAGAGAGAATCCCAGGCAGGCTCCTAGCCCAGTGTGGAGTCCGACGTGGGGCTCCACCTTACAACCCCAAGATCATGACCTGAGCCAAAACCAGGAGTTGAACATTTAACTGGCTGAGCCACCCAGGCACCCCTGGATAGAAATTTAAATGAATATTCTGGTGATGTTATGTTAAACATAAAACAAATATTTGATGCTCTACATTTGTACTAATAATATAAACATTTTTAAAGTACCCCCTACATCCTATTTTAGTTTCCTTCTCTTTTCTCTAGTAAATTCAGGCGCCATTATTATCTAGTTTGTGTTAGAATTTTACAAAACTAAAGGGAGATACTTTGTTGGGTTAACTTGTTTTTGTGTGGTTTGATATATTCTGAAGTTTTCAAAGAATATGCATTGTCTCTTACAGTCTGTGGTAGTCAATTTCGTATTTCCTTCCTTTTACTAATATTGTATTACTGACTTTGAGACATGTAAAATTTTTGCATGAGACATGCAGAATAGTTGGACATATGCTTGTTTAGGTTATAAAAAGAGAAAACAGAAACTTTTAATATCCTGTGTTTGCAGTTCTTGTCCTAAAAAATGTTATAACTTTGTAACCTGAATTTTAGTTGTTAGAAACTTCATGAGATAATGGAAAAAAATAATAGCTCTGTTTCATCTTTTGATTTTAAATGCTAGTTAGTTGTCCTTTACCTCTATTCAGGCAGATTGATTTTAATAAGCCATAATATATGATGAACTTATTCTAATGTATATTCTTAGTATATCTATGTATTTATAGTTATAAAGCCAGTGTTCATATGTGTGATATGTTTCAAAAAGAGAACTCTGCACCTGTTGATTGCATTAAGCATTTGGTATCTTTTAATGAGGTGGGAGAAGGTGCTATCACTGTAAGTGGATCATTCCTCCTCAGTAAATTGTGTACATTTTACTTTTTGTATTCTGTGACCTTGCAGTCAGTGATTTCAGCCCAGAATAGTTCCAAAGTCATGTAAATGAATGCAATTAAGGTATTGCTTATCATCTTACATAGTTCAGATGGAACCTTATTGGATAGAGAGATTTGTTTGCTTTATGAGGAAGGTCAAAATAAGGTTAAATTTTATTACATAAAATGATTTGGTAATGTTTTTATTTAGCTGCTGAAAAAGTAATGCCCTAATAGGAAATGATAATGCTTTTTTTTTTTTTTTCTTTAAACCACTGGGAGCTCTTTTCAGGGTTTTTGTTTGTTTGTTTGTTATTTCTCTCTAATAGTTATTCTATTTTAAGATGATACCTTATGTCTACTTCTAAAATTTTGGGAACATTCTGCCCTTAGTTATGATTCTGGGTATCTTTGACTCATGCATGTAGGTGACATTTCCTGCTGCTGATGGAGGGTTGCTTAGGAGCAGCTGATGTATGTGTTTAGAGAATTTGTGTTAATGTCCAATTATCATGCCAGTTGGTGCAGGACCTCGGAAAGCAGGATTAGAGTCCTGGTTCAGAAAGGAGATCTGCCACCCTACCAGGCTGATTGTCTGTAAGGGTTGGGAGAGCATTGACATAGATGCTAGAAGAGTTTTGCTGATGAAGAAATGTGTGTGTGTGTGTGTATGTGAGAGAGAGAGAGAGAGAGAGAGAGAGAGAGAAGTAATTAAAAGAAAGGCAAGTATTCTTCATTGTAGTTGGCCCATATAATTACCCACTTTCCTGTCATGGTATTATTTTTACTTCAGCATGGTATATTAATTGAAGAAGTCTCTAAGATCCACTGATTAGTTGAGCAGATACTTACTGCACATCAGCTCTGGGCCTTGCACCATGTTAGGTATTGGAGGATTCAAAGATGAATGAAGGGTTCACAGTCACAGTGAAAATAATAATTAGCATGATGCAGAGAAAGGGATCTGGAAGCATAATGGTCAAAGAGCCTGCTTTGGTAGAGTGTTGAGAAAGCATTACTCAAAGAAATTTGGTACCTCTCTGGTTTTAGGGAAACTGACAGGCACTGGTAAGATGAAGTAATGATGAAAAGTAGCTACTTTATTTTAGGAAGTTGAAGTTGCTATAGTGGAATCAGGGTGTCTGCATCACGCCTTCCTTATCCCCAACTAGCTTCACTGTCCATTAGCCTATTGATCAATATAAAGTCCCCTCAGCCACCACAGTATTAAAGTATAGGCCGTGTCTCTTGCTGGTCAAAAATTTTTCACCTACTCTTTTATTCCTGAAGGTATAAACTTTCCCGTATGTTGATGTCATTCTGTATCAGAAGGCTTCTTATTCTCAGTTCAACATTTTTTGTTCCTAGTGGTCGAGAGAGAGAGAGAGAGAGAGAGAGAGAGAGAGAGAGAGAAAAGAGGTGTTTCAAACTCTGTATTGACTACCAAATCATCCTAATACCTTTTCTTTCAGAATTCTTCATCCGCATTAACTTCTCACTTTGAGAAAAGGTAATAGTGTTTATGTATTATAAGGACAGTGTATTTTGGTAAATAATTTTATAATGCAGATTGTTCATCAGATATGGTCAACTGCTATGCCCAAGGAAAGCATGTATAATGAATATTTTTTATCTTACATCTTTTTTTGTTATTTTTTGAGATAATTTATTTTAGTCAGTAGTTAAGATTCCATTGTAAAACATGCCATTGAAATTCTTTGAGATAAGATGCAATTGAAGTAATATTTATTTTTCTTAATTTTCAGGGAGCTTTTGGACTGTGAGCTATTTCAGAACTCTGTTCTCAGGACCTGTTATTTTAACAGTCAGGAGAAACACATCCAGAAGGTATTGTATTGTGTCTATTGCTCCATTCTTTTAAAATGTAGTTAAGCCTTTCCAATTATAGAAAGAATATTATGTTACATTTTGTTATTTATTTTTCTTTAAGTTTCAGATATTGATTAACTAGTTGTTTGATGTTTATAACAGAGGAAAGGGATACATTTCAGTGTTGGTAATTCTGAATTTTGGGTAAGTCAGTGAAAGCTGCTTTAGGGGGGTGGCTGGGTAGCTCAGTTGGTTAAGCGTCTGACTCTTGATTTCCACTCAGGTCATGATCTCAGGGTCATGAGATCAAGCCCCGAATGGGGCTCCTCACTCAGCTGGAAGTCTGCCTCTGAGATTCTCTCTCTCCCTCTACCCTCCCCCACTCTCTCTTTTTCTCTCTCATAAATAAATCTTGTTTAAAAATCTGGTTTAGATAAAAAGTTTTGCCTATTTTAAGCATCTGAAATATTTACATTTTACCTTTTCAGTATAGAACTATTTTAAGGAATGTTTTGATTTGAAAATGAGATACTTGAGGCACTTATTTATCTAAGACAGTATGGAATATACATTAGATAATCAGGCAGGCTTAAAGTCCTTCCTGCCTTTGACAACTCTACCTTCTAGTATAGGGATCAGCTGCCATCTACATTTCTGCCAGTCTTTTGTCAGGATCCATGGACACCTGACTCAGCCTCTATCCATCTACTAAGATCCCTATCTGCATTATCACCTGTGGTTAGATGGGTGTAGCATAACAATTCCTCTGCTTGCAGAGCCTGAGTCTCAGGACATGTGATGTATTACTAGGAAGAAAGGAAGAAACTTACCTGTTTTGTGTTTTTGTCTTTTGCAACCCCAAGACCCCATGTGGATGTACCAAATGATTTGACTAAAGTCAGTGGTGAACACAGTCCCCTTTAGCCTTATCCAGTTTCCTTCTTAATATCCACCTTTAAACCTCCCCTAAGTTTTGTGTTTTCCTTAGAAAACTTGCCTGCTGTTTTGTTTGGAATAGAAATATTTAATAAAATAATGTATTTGTTGAAGTTGTAGTGAATAAGTCAACTTCTTCAAATATATATTTTCTTATTAACTGGATATTTGTTATTTATAGTCACATGAGATAACACAGAAATCAGTATTATGGATTTTTTTAATCACTTGTCAAGCCATGTGAATTTCTAGTATTTATAAATTTACAGTTTGTAAATTTATAAACTTACAGTCTTCTATGTTTCCATAGCACAGTATATTGAACTTTTAATGTAGTAACTTTCTGTGTTTAAAATTCTTCACCATTGACAAAGTAGCATTTTCTCCTTTCTCTTGTCAGTTATGAGAGGGAGAGTGAAAGTGAATAAGAAATTTAAATAAGCACATTAGGACTATAAAAGAAATTGTAAATGAAATCCAAATATTAACTTTAATCTTGACTATGCATACTTTATCAGTGAAGGAAGTGATATGGTTGGAAACTCTGGATTTTGTGAAATTCAAAGTTATCTTTTTATTTTGGAAGGGGTTTACTGGTGTTTTATTTATTGTTTTTAAATTTAATTGAATTTTGTTATAATTCCAGTATAATGAACATACAGTGTTATATTAGTTTCAGGTATACAATGTAGTGATTCAGCAATTCCATACATCACCCCATTCTCATCACAAGTGCCCTCCTTAATCCCCATCACCTATTTCACCCATTCCCCATCCACCTCCCCTCTGGTAACCATCAGTTTGTTCTCTATAGTTAAGAGTTTGTTTCTTGGCTTGTCCCTCTTTCTCTCTCTTTTTTTTCTTGCTCTTTTGTTTTGTTTCTTAAATTCCACATATGAGTGAAATCGTGTGGTATTTGTCTTTCTCTGACTTACTTCACTTAACATTATACTCTTTAGCTCATCCATGACATTGCAAATGGCAAGATTTCATTCTTTTTGTGTAGAATATATAATATTCCACTCTGTATGTATATATATTCTGATTCTCTGATTCTCTCTATTCTGATATCTCTCTGTCTATCTCACATCGTCTTTATCCGTTCACCAGTCGATGGGCACTTGGGCTGCTTCCATAATGTGGCTATTGTAAATAAGGCTGCTATAAACATAGGGGTGCATGTATCTCTTTGAATTAGTGTTTTTGTATTTTGGGGGTAAATACCCAGTAGTGCGATTGCTGGATCATAGGGTAGTTCTATTTTTAAGTTTTTGAGTAACCTCCACACTGTTTTCCACAGTGGCTGCACCATTTGCATTCCCACCAACAGTGCAAGAGGGTTCCTTTTTCTCCACATCCTCTCCAACACTTGTGGTTTCTTGTGTTGTTGATTTGAGCCATTTTGACAGGTGTGAGGTGATATCTCATTGCAGTTTTGATTTGCATTTCCCTGATGATGAGTGATGTTGAGCACTTTTTCATGTGTGTGTTGGCTCTCAAGATGTCTTCTTTAGGGAAATGTCTATTCATTTCATCTGCCCATTTTTAATTGGATTATTTGGTTTTTGAGTGTTGAGTTGTATAGTTCATTATATGTTTTGGATACTAACCCTTTATTGGATATGTCATTTGCAAATATCTTCTCCCATTCACTAGGTTGCCTTTTAGTTTTGTTGATTGTTTCCTTCACTATGCAGAAGCTTTTTATTTTGATGTCCCAATAGTTTATTTTTGCTTTTATTTCTCTTGCCTCAGGAGACACATCTAGAAAAATATTGCTATGGCCTATGTCAGAGACCTTACTGCCTATGCTCTTCTCTAGGATTTTTGTGGTTTCAGGTCTCACATTTAGGTCTTTAATCCATTTTTAGTGTATTTTTGTATGTGGTGTAAGAAAGTAGTCCAGTTTCATTCTTTTGCATGTTGCTCTCCAGTTTTCCCAACACCATTTGTTGAAGAGACTTTTTCCCATTGCATATTCTTGCCTCCTTTGTCAAGTAATAATTGACCATATAATTGTGGGCTTATTTCTGGGCTCTCTATTCTGTTCCATTGATCTGTGTGTCTGTTTTTCTTTTAATACCATACTATTTTGATTACTACAGCTTTGTGATGTAACTTGAAGTGTGGAATTGTAATACCTCCAGCTGTATTTTTCTTTTGCAAAATTGCTCTGGCTATTCGGGGTCTTTTGTGTAAATTTTAGGATTTTTGGGGGGCGCCTGGGTGGCTCAGTCAGTTAAGCCTCTCCTTCGGGTCAGGTCATGATCTCAGGGTCCTGGGATTGAGCCCCCAAGTCAGGCTGTCTGCTTAGCAGGAAGCCTGCTTTTCCCACTGCCCCTCCTCCCCCAGCTCCTGCTCTATCTCCCTCTCTCAAATAAATAAATAAAATCTTTAAAAAAAAAGTTTTTTAGGATTTTGTTTTGTTTTGTTTTAGCTCTGTGAAAAACGTCATTGTTATTTTGATAGGGATTGCATTAAATTTATAGATTGCCTCCAGGTAATTTAGACATTTTAAGAATATTTGTTCTTCTAATCCGTGAGCATGAAAAGTTATCTTTTTAAATTGAAGATAGGAATTAAGTATTACAATTAAATATTTAAAGTACAAACATTCAAATATTTTATTAGTTATATAGAGGATTGTTACACTTTTAAAGTCATTATGAATTATCCATTTATGAAAATTGATCATGTCATCTCAAAATTAAGAGTATGTTTGAATAAAGTTGAACTGGTTGCTATTTTTTAAAAAACTGCACATAGCGGCATCTGGGTGGCTCAGTCATTAAGCGTCTGCCTTCGGCTCAGGTCATGATCTCCAGGTCCTGGGATCAAGCCCCACATCGGGTTCCCTGCTCAGCGGGAAGCCTGCTTCTCCCTCTCCCACTCCCCCTGCTTGTGTTCCCTCTCTTGCTGTGTCTCTCTCTGTCAAATAAATAAATAAATCTTGGAAAAAAAAAAAAACTGCAAATAAGTTTAGTTGTAGGATTAAGTAAATTCAAAATAGGAGTGTAAATTTAAAATAGGAATTGGTTTTAAGTAATTCTTTTGAAATTAACTCATGATACTTAAGGCCCTTTAAAAAAAAAACCAAAAAAACAAAAAACCTTTTACCAAAGTATAACTTCATGTAGTCAAACACTCTTACTTGCTAGTTCAGTGATTTTTTTTTTCTTTTCACATAAGCGTACCCCACGTAACTAACACCCTACCTCAGAAGGCTGTCTTTCCTAGTCAGTGCTACCTCTATGTAACAGAAACCAGTCTGTGGCATTTTTTACTGTGTGTCAGTTTTGCCTGTTTTTGAACTTCATATGGTTGGAATCATGTAATATGAACTCTTGTGTGGGAGGTTTTTGATCAACATTATGTATCTGAGAGTCATCCATGTGTGTATTATTTGTCCCCCCAATTGTCTATATTCCATTGTATGATTATACCACCATTTATTCATTCTACTGTAAATGGATATTGAATATCTTTCCAATTTGGGGCTACAGATAAGGCTGCCATGAATTTTTTTATATCTTTTGGTAGAAATAAGCATTCATTTCTGATGAGTGTTTGCACAGGAGCAGAATCGCTGAATCGTGGAGTATGTATATGTCTAACTTTAGTATAATACATACTTGCAGTGCTTTTAAGGATATTTGGGAAATGTCATTCAGTGTATCTTTTCATAATGAAAGATCATACTGTGATATAGATTTATTTTTCTCCAACTTTATGTAAACTCTAAAGTTGTTTTTTTAGGAGGAATGAAATTTTCCCATCTCTTAAAAATAAGTTGCCTGTTTTCTGATGCCATCATGGTATGTATGTGATTTGTGCAACTTAGATCTATCCTAACCCTACTGAAGGAGAATAGGACATAAAACCCTCCTATATATACTTAGTACTGTGGAAATACTGAAAATTAATCTTAAATTAAATCAGACATTTTATACATGAGGTTTTTATCTTATTCTTTAATTTTGGGATACCTCTTGAATATCTAAAATAATACACTCTTGAGTTACAAGAAACTTACCTTAGCCTTTCTGATAAATATTTCTTTCTTACCTTTATCTGTGTTGTATTAATCTTTTTGATGATCTAAAGTGAAATTATTCATTCTAGAACATAAGTACTTGGGAAATTTTTTGTCAGGTCTTTTTTTCAGTCTTTACTAGGGAACAGTGCTGTTCATTCAGTAGTAGTATAATGTAAGCTGCACATGTAATTTTAAATTGTCCAGTAGGCACCTTAAAAAAGGAAAAAGGAACTGATCAATTAATAAAATATTTAACCCAGTATCAGCAAAATATTATTCATTGCATAATTAATATAAAATTATGAGATATCTTACCTTTATTTTCTTATAGTAGGTTTTTGAAATTCAGTGTCTATTTTTACTTATAGCACATCTCGATTCAAACTAATCACCTTTCCTGTACATTGTTAGAGCTTGGAGTTGAGGCCACTGTCTGGCCAGTGAACTCACAAGTGTAGGTCATGCTACATGAGGAGGAGCAAGTCTTTTGCTAACAGCACAGGGGGCTCTGGCCCAATCAGTGACTGTGATAGTAATTCTTGCTACGTGTGTGTGTGTGTGTGTGTGTGTGTGTGTAAATACATATAAAAATAAAATTAAAAATTAAATAAAAATATTTTAAAAAGGCAGACTAGTCCCTTTTCATGGGCTCCATAGCCCACGTGTCTGGTGGCTACCATATTGGACAGCACAGCTGTAGAGTTACATCTTGAGTTTTTAAAAGACAAGGCTTTAGTCAAATTTATATCTAGTTAAAATTATCCTTTAGGGGCCCCTGGGTGGCACAGTCAGCTTAGCGGCTGACTCTAGGTTTGGGCACAGGTCGTGATTTCAGGCTCCTGAGATTGAGCTGCCTGTCGGGCTCCAATTCATCACGAAGTCTGCTTCAGATTCTCTCTCCCTCCGCCCTTCCTGCTAGTGCTCTCTCTCTCTCTCTCTCAAATAAATAAATAAATCTTAAAAAAAAAATATTATCCTTTAAAATCCAATAGAAAGATGCCATGTCGAAGCTAATTCACCATCTTTGAGTGGGTCTCAAACTACCTGTTTTTCCTTCATTGTTGGAATAAATAACATTTTCTTTGGTTAAACATCAGATAAAGCAATTAGCCAATGTTTAGGGGATGTTTTGTATGAAAAATACATATCTTTAATCTGTAAAATCAAAACCTGTAACAGCAGATGAGTAACATCTTCCATCTTTAGGGTATATGCAGGATATGCTGGATAGAATTTTAATCTTATTGTATGTTTCTTTTTTCCTTTCTTTTTAAAGCATGGCTGGTTTAATTTGAATGTGATAACCTGAATGATGTAACTCCACCATCTCCTGCATAAAATAGGGCAGTTAAAAAAAGGTTATATGTATACATATAGATGTACCTATGACTTTTCGTTAATTAGGATATTTAAAGGTTACCTCCATTTTGAGGGTTAATTAATGTTTCTTCATGTATATATTTGCCAAGTAGGATAAATCAAGAACCATATGCTACCTAATATGAACTTAGGTCAGATTTTACTACCAAATTGGCTTGCTTTAAGCTTTTTTAGTGTTTGGAATGTGGATAAGGTACCATTGATCTTTGAATGTGGTCACACATGGGGTTGTTGTGAGGGATAGGGCTCCTTGAGCAATACCTGCTGTAATTGTATATGTTAGCTGTTATTTTGGTTTCTAGATCTGAGGTAGCTGTTTTACAGTCCTACTCACTAACTTCTTCTTTTTTATTTTTTTTATAGTACTTACCTCTTCCTTTTTAAAAGAAATCAACTTTACTTTCTTGACATCCAGTGCTAACAGTACATGTTATTGGCTACTTTTTAAAGACGAAAATCTTCCCTCTGCTGAAAAGCCCTCATCTTGGTTGTAGTAAAATTTAAAGTTCCTGTCTTTGCTGACCAGGCCATCGCATCTTCTTAATGAGGCCTTGCCTGGCAACCATTCCACTCTGAGTGGAGGCTTCCCCTCTTTCCTGTCTCCTCTTTTCTTTTTCCACAGCACTTATCACCTTTAAAACTACCATGACATTAATTTTTTAAAATTATTGTTTAATGATTATTTTCCTCTTCTAAAGTGAAAGCTGTCTGAGGGCAGGAATTTTTTTATGTTGTGTTCATCACAATATATCTGAAAGAACCAAGAGTAATGCTGGGTTTCAGTTGGTACAGCTACTACAGAACACAGTGTGGAGGTTCCTCAAAAAACTAAGAACTACCATCTGATCCAGTAATCCGACTTCTGGGCATATATATCTAAAGAAATTGGAATCAGGATCTTGAAGAGCTATCGGCACTCCTATATTCTTCTCAGAAGTATTCATAGTAGCCAAGACATGAAAGCAACCCACGTGTCCATCGACATGTGAATGCATCAAGAAAATGCAGTATTTCCATACCTTAAAAAAGAAGGAAGTCCCATCATTTGTGACAACATGGATGAACCTAAAGGACATTATCCTAAGTAAAATAAGCTAGCCAGAAGCACAAATACTACATGATCTCGCTTCTGTGAGGAATCCAAAAAGTCAAACTCCTAGAAGCAGAGAATAGAATGGTGGTTACTAGGAATTGGGAGGAAGAGGAAACTGAGGTTTTGGTCAAAAGGTATAAACTTAAATTATGCAAGAGGAATAAATCCTAGGGATCTACTGTACCGCACAGTATCTAGAGTTAGCAATAATGTATTTTATACTTAAAAATTTGCTAAGAGGTATGTTCGGTGTTCTAATCACACAAAAAATAAGGAGGGCAGGAAAAAACTTCTGAAGGTGTTGGATATATTTATGGCATTGAGTACTTACTTCCAAACTCATCAAGTTGTACAGCATTTTGTATATCAGTTATTCCTTTAAAAATTGTTGTTGTTTGATGATAGGCATTTAGAAGGAGCTCATAAATATTTATTGCCTAAATATTTCTTGAATGCATGGAGAAACTGCACTTTTTCCCCACTCCTGGAAATTTGCCTTTAGGAATTTTCTGGGGGTGGGCGCCTGGGTGGCTCAGTTGGTTAAGCGACTGCCTTCGGCTCAGGTCATGATCCTGGAGTCCCGGGATCGAGTCCCACATCGGGCTCCCTGCTCAGCAGGGAAGTCTGCTTCTCCCTCTGACCCTCTTCCCTCTCGTGCTTTCTATCTCTCATTCTCTCTCTCTCTCTCAAATAAAATCTTTATTAAAAGGAATTTTCTGGGGGCAGGGAATATTTAAAGCAAGAGAAAACAAAGATCTTCAGTTGTATATATAATAATACATTTTGATAATTTGAATTAGTTGAAAATAGTTTGTTCATCAAACTGATACGTATCTACCTATATGAAAGGTAACATGTAAATATGAGGTTTCCAAAATACAGAGTTTATTATTGTGGTCAAGTAATTTATCTTTTGGCTATTTATATGTGTATTTTTCCATTTGGGTCATAAAAATAATGTTGGTAATCAGTTAGAGAAATATATTTATAAGATACTTCTTTCATTCTTATGACATATAGAGATACACATTGTATTTTGGTATCTTAAAATTAGTATGAATCAAACAGACCTCAGTAGTTTTTAAGAAATAATTTATATGTAGCAAAGTATAGATTGCCTTTCAATTTAGTAGACATTTTCTAGTTGTAGTTTTTAGAGTTTTATTTTTAAGACATTTACAATAAATGTCTTTAAAATAGTACAAAAATGTAATCAAAGACATACTAAGAAGTGGTGTATGCTACCTTAGAATACATTAAAAAGAGTTGTTATAAGTGGTTTTTCCAAAACGGTGAATGGTATGGTATGTGATTATATCTCAAAAGCTGTAAAAAATGTAAAAAAATAATTTTTTCTAATTAAAAAAAATAAATGGTTTTTCCAAAGTAGAATAGGTAACTTTATGTGATAATTTAAGCAAAGTTTTTCTTGGAAGTCTGTTTACAAGTGTTTGGTTTATTTTATGCCTTTATATATCAACACATGATATATATGACTATTTTAGTAATCATTTTCATGAGAACAGGAAGAACTATAAGTTTGGGTTTATTTCTTTCTCTTTCCACTGCCGTTTTCCAAATTCAAGTGTTCGTGCTTCATGCTCCTTAGACAGTTACTGCAGTCACTTTCTAACTGGTCTTTTTGCCTTTTTGTTTTTATTATTCAACCCATTCTACACACCATAGGACAATAAACCTTTCTGAAGGAAGCGTTAAAATTCTGAACAAAGGCCTTCGCCTAACAAGATAAAGGCCAGGTCCTATTTTTATCTGGCTCCTACTTATGCCAGCATCATATTCCATTTGCTTCACCCTCAAAGACGTTAACCGCACATTTCATATGCTGCCTCACGGGTTGTACCATCTTGATCACAGGTGTCTTGTGATCCCTGCTCATTTTCTTTTACTAAAAACGCTACCTGTTCTGTGATTTGAATAATCACCCTGAAGTGCCCTCTTCTATTCTCCCTTAGTAGTTGATGAGTAACATTCACACTGCATTTATTTTATTCATCTGTTTTGCAAGATTGTAAACTTCCAAAGGGAAGGGATCATATCTTTTATAAATCTGTGATTTGTAAAGCACCCAGCTTCAAGCCTTACATGTATAGGGTGATTAATCAAAATGTTGATGAGTCAGCAACTCCAGGGTATATCCTGGAGCTTTAGAAACAATTAAGAGAAGTATACAAATTCATCCTGTACCCTGTTGCACAAGTTACTTAAGCTTAGGGTGCAATAATTTTTACATGTGGTTTGAAGATTTTACATGCAGTTAGAAATTTGTAGGTTCCAAAGTGTGATCAAAGCATTTGTGATAGTTCTCAAACTGTGTTTTGTGGACTATATAAGTTTCTTAGTCTTCATGTAAAATATATAGAATGTTGTTTTAATGTTCCTTACCTGACTAATGACAAGATTGATTTAATATGTTAGCTAAATGTTTACTGTAATAAGTCTCTTTACAATTCATCTGAAACAAGAAAGAAAATAGAAGATGCCTTTGGTGAAAGTAATAAATTACCTGTGTGAATGCAACAATTTGAGAGATGAATGAATTTGAAAGTTTTGTTAACAACTTTCCAAAACTGATCCTTAATTCATCATATTGAATTACATGGAGTAAAATACATTTTTTGAAGGGCATCATCTCACAGATTTCCATAAATTTCTCAAAGGTGACCCCATCCCTGTCAATTCTATTTCCTAGGAGTATTTAAAATTAAATAGCTCACCAGGCTAGTGGACGTTCTAAATGGGACTAAAATCAGGATAATGAATTTTTTTTTTTTAATTGGGGTATAGTTCTGGTGCTAAGAACAGCATCTACGAATGGAATAAGTTTCTGATTTTCAGAGATTTTTTTTTTTTTCTCTCAGAAACAAAATCTGGATATCATGTATATCTGGGTTATGGCTGTGGAATTAGTTCAAAGAAAGAGATAGGTTGAGGTTCAGGGAGGAAACAGTTTTATAGAACCAGCATCTTGAACCATGAATACAGTCATCATCTGTAGACCCTGAAAATGTGGGCCCATATTGTCTTGTGTGTTTAAATGCTCAGATGTTGGTGACACAAATTGGTAACAGAGACTGAATTTGTAAGGAGGCGGCAATGATTATGTTTCTAAGGCTTCCTTACTCATGACAAAATGTGATGTGCAATCTGGATACTATTCTTTTGGCAACTAAATAGGTTTGAGAAGTTAACCTTAGAGGCCATCCAGATATATTTTAAGGGGTTATACAGAGCCCTTATTTATTACCTAGGTCATAATAGAAAATATTTAGCCTTTTTTTTTTATTGGTGGCTAAAAATTTGACCCTTTGGTTTTATTTTATATTACAGACAAAAATTCTGAAAGAAAGTCTGAGTGTTTTCCCTAATAGAAATGGATATAACCTGAACCTGACAGTGAATGTTATTAATGTGACTTTGAGAAGTGTATTAAAAATTTGTGCACGGAGTTGGTATTAATACTGAGTTCATGCTAATTTGCTATTTTCACAGTAATTTCAGTAAATAAGAAATGGATAAATAACACTTTCATTTTATTTAAGTACTTCCATGGGTTTCTGTTAAGGGTGAATAGTATTTGTTGGAAAGTTACATACAATTTAAACCTAGTCTGGTGACCACAGAATTTTATATATATATATATATACACACACACACACACACACACATATATATATATAAAACCAAAGGATATACAATTGACCTTTGAACAACACGGAGGTTAAGGGTACCAGTCAAAAAGGGCAAAATCAAAAATCTGTGTGCAATTTTGACTTCCCCAAAACTTAACTAATAGCCTACTGTTTACTGGAAGCCTTCCTGATAACATGAACAGCTATATGTACTATATACTGTAGTCTTAATAATAATAATACTTTTTTCTTAATTTATTTTGTATTTCTAGGCTACATGGTTCATCTCTTTTTTCAAATTGTTGCAAATCTCCAAAAAATTTTCCAATATATTTATTGAAAGATAGTGGAGCTACACAGTACAAACTCGTGTTGTTCAAGGGTCAATTGCATTTCTTTTACCCCTTGTGTAGATGCCAAGAGTAGTCCTGTAATGGCCACAGTTTAATACAGTGACATGAAAAATGCTGGTTAGAGTCATAAGATTGATGTTTGAACTATACCTCACCAAACAGACTGTTTAACCTGAGCCTCAGTTTCCTAATCTGTAAAATGGAGACATAACCACATCAAAGGAATATTATGCAAAGTAAATGAGGAAATAGTTTGTTGTCACCAGTGTCATTTGTAGAAAGATAATGTTTTATTGACAATATTTTAATTCTATATATTCCAAACGAATTAAAATAGGTTTTTGGATGACTACTGTTTTACTCAGTAGCACACCCTTCTAAATCAGGACCTCTCTTCCACACATTATGCATTTTTCTTTTTTCTTTTTTTTGCTTCTGTTTCACTTGAAGAGTTTTCACAAACCCTGCTCCACGCTTTTGAACTCCTTTCAAGTTTGAACCAGTTACCATCTGCCACCTACTGACCCAGTTCTCTCTACTTCCTTCAGCTGTGTTCTCCCCATACACACTTGCTTATTTTTGTTGGGTGATTAAATTGGCCTCCATTTGATTTTTCCAAAGATCTAGATTAATACAGGGTTACAAACAGCAACTTCCAAATGTGTTTGAACTATAAAGTGCAAGGTACAGAGGAGCCAGTAAGTAATAATACTCTTTTTTTTTTTTCCACCTAAGGAAGACAGTTGTCAGAGAAAACAACTGGTAAAACCCCGAACGGACTTGCTTTTTCTTTCATTGTATAGTACTTAGAGGTTTTTAAAGTGATTTCTGCCTACATATCCAGGTTAAAAAAGTTTTCAGTATAAACTAGGAGTTTGTAAAGTGACTCACCATATATGCAAGTACTTCAAAATGCATGCCCTTAACTACTATTTGAATTTTTATAGGTTTGTATTTTTGCTGACTGCAAGAAAATAAAAGGCCTGGTGCCAGTTTTTACTGGGTCAAGATTTATTTTAACGAATCAACATTTCATCAGCGTTTTGATGCTTACAAAAGTCCTAGAGATTTTCCTGCAAAAAGACTTGACAGGCTTTATTCCAGTAAGGAAAATTCAGGGTGCTTATGCCATTGTAGTAACAAAAGCAATATATTTGGTGAATTTGTTTATAGAAATTTCCAGAAGCCAGACTATCCTAGAGATGTATTTTTGTTTAAAGAGGAAAGGACGAGTGTTTATATTTGTACAGCTCCAGGTACAGAAAATTTGACCTGTAATTTAAAAACAGACTGTTAGTCTTTCATGAAACGATCAGCAGCTGGGTTGACCAAGGCAATTGGTCTCACACTGTGGAGGCTTCATTCAGTAGTGGTTTGTGCAATGCATTATAGGGGCACACTGGCCTGGATTTGAATCCCAGGTCTACCCCTTACCTGTTGTATGACTTTGGGCAAGTCACTCCACTGCTCTGAGCCTTAGTTTCTTCATCTGTAAAGTTGAATAGTATCTATTTTATAGATAATGATTAAGTGAGATCATATCTGACTTAGTGTGATTGTAAAAAAACACATTTATTTGCCATCTAGTTAATAAAGTTAATTATAATGGCTGGGAATTAACCCTCCAAATTGTAGTTTTAAAAAATTTGCGTTTCTAAAGAGTACACTTTTAAGGCACCTGAGTGGCTCAGTCAGTTAAGTGGCTGACTCTTCATTTTGGCTCAGGTCATGATCTCAGAGTCCTGAGATTGAGCCCCTTATGGAGCTCCGGTTTACTGTGGAGTCTCTGCTTGAGATTTTCTGCCTCTCCCCTTGCCTTCCTCCCCCTGCCCCCGGCTCTGTCTCTCTCTCTCTGTCTGTCTCAAATAAATAAATAAATAAATAAAACCTTTTTAAAAAGGAGTACACTTACCACGAGGAGCACTGAGTAATGTATAGAATTGTTGAATCACTATGTTGTACACCTGAAACTAATACAACACTATGTTAGCTATACTGGAATTAAAAAATTACTTAAAAAAACTTGCATTCCATGTTGAGAGTCATTAAAGTATAGAAATATATTTGAGATTTCTTTAAAATCTTTAGGAAGCCACGTTAGAATCAAAGCAGTTTTTATAACTAATAGATTGAATTTGACAAGGATTGAGACACTGGTGTGGTGTTTCGAACAGTGTGAATCCTGACTCTGCCACCTACTTTGTTGACTTTGGACTAATCATCTCACCTCCTAAGGCTCAGTTTTCTCATCTGTAAAATGGGGATAACTTAATAGGGTTGGTTTTGAGAATTGAAAGAATGAAACCATAGAAAGCACTTAATGTAGTTCCTGGCACAGTAAGTTTTGGTTATTCTTGTTAGTCCATAGATAACCCTTTTGGACATGGCCTTGGGTACTTGTGAGAAATATAGCCTGAATTTTTTTGATGTAATAGTTAATGTTGGAATTTTGGAATTAATACTTTTTTTTCCCCATTTGTATAATGTTTATCTAGTTGACTTCAATGAAGATAAAATACTAAAATATTTTGAATCTTCTATAGTCAAATAGCACTTAATTTATATTTGGAAAAGACATTTTTACCTATCATCTGCTATGGTCTGAATGTTTATTTTGCCCTCAAAATTCATATGTTGCAATCCTAACCCCAAAGGAGGGGGAACCACTGGGAGGTGATTAGATCATGAAGGTGGAGTTCTCACAGTGGGATGAGTTTGCATATAAAAGAGGCCTTGCAGAGAGCCCCTTCCCCTTTCTGCTGTTTTTGGTATAGCTAGATTCTCCCTGGATACCGTGCCTGCATGTACCAGGATCCCAGACTTACCAGCCACCCAAACTGTGAGAAAGAAATTGTTGTTGTTTATAAGCCACCCAGTCCATGGTATTCGTTATAGCAGCCTGAACGGACCAGGACAACATCCTTTTTTTTTTTGAACCATTTTATGGCTCCATACTTTTAATCCGGTCTTTATCCATGTTTCTGCTTTCCTTCCTGTGTCATTGCCTGAGAGTGACCCAAAGGAGAAGCAGGGGGAGTGGGAGGAGGCAGGATTGTCAGTAGATGGTCAGCCTTACCATGATCAGATGTACTCTCAGGACTAAAGTCCTCAGCTAAATGGATTCATGAATACTTTTTGAAGTATTACCAATAGAATAATTTTCATTGCTTTTTCACTATTGTAGAACATGCTGAGAAGATTGTAAAGGAAATCTCTACTTTTCCCACCATCCTTCAATAATTTTTTTTCAGAGCCATAATTCATCCAGTAATTTTTCGAAGTGACAGCTAATAGAAGATTGGCAATTAAGTAGTTACCATATATTATAGGCATTATATTAAGTATAGAGTTAAGTTAGTGCCCATTATGTTTAAAGGAAGTTATTTAATAGTCTAGGGATTTTACATTTGTAGGAATTTTCTAAGTTTATAAGACTTCAGTGAGGAAACACTATAGTTTGGTAGGTTCTTACAGTGAGAACTTGAAGAGTTAGAGTTTTGGATAGACAAAGCTTTGGCTTTGTTACTGACTAATGGTTTGGCTTTGACTTAAAAACCAAAACCTGATGACTCTTAGCCCTTGGACTCAAACCATTACTGAGTCACGAGACCCCCCTTCCCTGTAAATCTAGAATTACTTCACAGGTGAAGGGGAACATCTGAGTTGAATGAAGTTGTCCCCTAACTGCCTTCCAGTGTGTGGACACACACAAAGAAAGTGTTAATTATTTATGTTAAAAATTCATCATGTCCTGATTTTCTGTGGCCCTGAGACCTCCCACATCCCTCGTTACCACCTGACTTCCTCTCTCTCCCCTTCCCTTTCTTCCTTCCTTTGGGTAAGTACTGATAGTTCTGCAGAACCTGGTGAGGCAGATAGTGGTTTAGAGCACAATTTACTATTTAAATTATTTCAAAGCTCTATATTTGGATTGCCTTTGCTTTGGTCATATGTTTCTTTTCAACTCTTAATTAAGAACACACTGTTTATAAATTAATTCCTGTGAGAAAATATGACTCATATTGAGAGATCTTGTTTTATTGTCACATGACATGTTCTGTATGCATGCAGTATAAAAAAGGGGGAAAACACCTGACATCCATCTTCATTTTAGTTTGATTAACACATTGCAGGAAACTGACTTTAAAAAATTTTTTCTGTTAATTAAAATATAAGTAATTAAAGACCTTACTAAAATAACTTAAACAGTGAGGGATAAATATCCTACCCAACATGAAGTTTAGAGTACAGGTAGCTGATTAATTGCCATAATGGTATTATCAGGAACCCACAGGCTATTTTCTATTTTTCTACTCTGTTGTCTTGAGTGTTCTGTCAATCTTTGGTTACAAGGTAGACATTTTTCCATGCTACTTTTTTTTTAAGTGAGGAAACATTTCCTAGTAAACTTCATTGGCCATAATTACATCATATGCCTGCGCCTAAACCCCTGATTGGCAGAGTAAACATTAGTTGTCATAGTGGCTGGAGCTAATCAGTTTTCACCTCTTAAGAGTTCTGCCAGCAAGTGAGAAGGGGAAGGTGTGTCTTTGAGAGGGCTACCACAATGGACGACACAGCTAGGGAAGGTCACAGTTTTGTTAATTTCTGCAAGCTTCCTTATGGGATCACAAAATATAGACAGGCATGCCTTGATTCATTCAGTATATGTTTATTGAGTATCTAGTGTATTCCAGTTATTCTGTCTTAAGGATAGGGCAGTGACCAAAAAGGGGGAAAACTACTGCCCCCTTGAAGCTTACGTTTTATTGGTGAAATAGACAAATAGTATACAACAATTCAACGTCATGGTGTCTGACGAACCGTGCTAAGTAAAAACTGGAGCAAAGAAGGGAGCATGGAAGGTTTTGGGCAGGGGTGTATGGAATTTTAGATTATGTCCAGGGAACGTGTCATCCAGAAGATGATTTAAGTAAAGGATGAATTGATGTGATACAGCTCTCTGGGGAGAAGAGTATTCTAGTCAAAGCCCCTGTGGGTGAATGAGGGAGAGTCACAGGAAGTGAGGTCAGAGTGGGGAGCCACTAGACAGTCTTGAGCAAAGGGGTGACACAATAAAATGTGTTTGCAGAATCACTTTGGCAGTTGTATTAAGTAGACCAAAGGGCATTAGAAACAGAAGCGGGAAAACCAGTCAGGAAGCTATTGTAATAATCCCAGAGAGACGATGGTGATTTGAATGGGGGCAGTGAGAAGTAGTTGGATTCTAGGTATTTCCAAGGCGAAGCCTACAGAATTTGCTGACAAATTGGATGTGGCCGGTGAGAAGAGGAGAGGCATATAGGATGGCAGCCAGGTTTTTAGAATGGAGTTGATATTAGCTGAGATTAGGAAGAACAGGGACTCGGTTATTGACATGTTAAATCTGAGATGTCAAATAAACAATTTATAGATGTCAGATGGAGATGTCAAGTAAAAATTGGATATATACATATTTATTGAAGATGGATCAATATATGTTTTTTAAAAGGATGACATTGGTCATTAATAATAGGGAATGTCTTTTAAAAGAATATAAATTTTTTAAAAAACAACAATAAGGGGAGAATAGGAAACAAAGTCTATAAGGGGAGGGATATTTGATGTTCCGTTGAACAAATACAGGGAAATATTGGAAGTAATTTTAAAATAGACTAATGAGGGGCACCTGGCTGGCTCAGTCGTTAAACGTCTGCCTTTGGCTCAGGTCATGATCCCAGGGTCCTGGGATAGAGCCCCCACATCGGGCTCCCTGCTCTGCAGGAAGCCTGCTTCTCCCTCTCCCACTCCCCCTGCTTGTGTTCCCTCTCTAGCTGTGTCTCTCTCTGTCAAATAAATAAAATCTTTAAAAAAAAAATAGACTAATGAAAAACATTTATGCACTGAGCATTTATTTAGTGCCTACTATATTTTAGTTTCAGAAATTGCATAAGAAATTATTCTTTTTTTAAATATATTTATTCTTTCAATCAATACTTCATTCCTGAAGCCCCAGCCTTTTCAAAAATATACATGAAAAGTGAAATGCACCGCAAGGACCAACGGTGTGGATTTAGTTTTTGTTCATTCCTTCTATAACATGATGCAACAATTCCTCTAAAGGACCTCGGTTGTTCACCAAGAGACTATCGTCCTCACCCCAGATTCCTCAGTATTGTGCAGCCTAGAGTTAAGGCTAAGGCATAATATTCAGTAGTGATCCAAGCCAGGAAAAGGAATTGCTATTCTGTTACACACACACACACACACACACACACACACACACACACACACGTTACCCGGATGAGTGGCTTTTCTTTTGAAGAAGAATTAGTCCAAGATGCCTTTTAATCAGATTATTATATTTGTTTGCATTTAACAAGGATGTAGCACATAGGTAAGATTTTCAATCTGTGTGTATCACATAAAATGCTGAGAAGCACCTTATAAAGTACCTTTTATATTATAGGTACTCAATAAATATTTAGATAGAAAATTTGATTTAGAACATCATTAACATTTCTAACTTTTTTTAAAATATTTTATTTATTTATTTGACAGAGAGGGTGAGAGAGGGGGAATGTTAGAGGGAGAGGGAGAAGCAGGCTCCCTGCCAAGCAGGGAGCCCGATGCGGGGCTCAATCCCAGGACGCTGGGATCTTGACCTGAGCCAAAGGCAGACGCTTAACCATCTGAGCCACCCAGGCGCCCCTCTAACTTATTTTTAAACTTTTAAAAATACTATGCTGCGTGAACTAAGTGTTGCTTGATAATATGTGCCTTACCTATAATGCAAGGTTGTTGAGAAAATCGAATTGTCGTGGGTTTTGTCAGATAAAAAGTATTGTATAATGAATATAAGGAATTGTTTATTGGGCAAAGAAATTTTGTTCTTTAATATGGGTTAGGCTTTTCTCATCATACTTTTGGCCAATCAGGATGAGTATATGACCACTAGCCTATATGACCAATGAGGGGAAATGCTTACAATTAGAGGGGAAATATTGTTTAGTCGGAACCTGAAGTATATTGAATTACTTCAGTTTGCCTATTTCTCCTGTTAAGTAATTTTTGCAAAATGACCATCTCCCATGAGAGAGTTCTGCAAATTTACAGTAATTAAGCAAGCATTTATGCTAGTTTTGAGACCAAATTGATGGTAGATATGAATTAGCCTCATTCTTTGGTTGACCAAGCTCTACGTTTCTATCTACAAGTCTACCTCCCAGTGGAGTGTATCACTTTGTATACTCCTTTGCTTTTGTTTTTGAAGAGGAGATTTAGGAAAATCTGTTACACCCAGCGATTAGCATTTGTTCATGTGTGTGAATTAGGATGCTTACCTAAAAAATATTCTTGTCAAAGTAAAACTCTGTTTTGCTATAATGGGGCAGCTTATTTTTTATTATGCAAACAGGAATATATTTATATTATAAAGCATAATACTAAAATGATCTACCAAGAATCCACCAATCCACCAGTCCAACATGGAACTAGAACTTTACTGATAAAGTATGCATCTACCAGCATAGGCCTCTTCTTGCTTCTGGTGCTGCCCTTACTGCCCGTCCTGATCCCCCAATCACTCTTCAATTTTGTGTTTATCATTTACTTTTTAAAAATTCTGCTTTTATCATATGGGTCTTTAAGTAATATACTGTTTAATTTTACTTTTTTGTAAAGTTTTATAAAAATGGTAGCATTCTGCAAAGCGTCTTCTGAGACTTGCTTTTGTTGTTCATTGTGGTTTTTTTGAAATTTATTATCGTCTGTAGTTTGTAGTTCATTTATTTCACTGCTGAGTAGTACTTCATTGTATGAATTTATTTATTATCCCATTAGTAGACCCCTGGATTGTTGTTGCTGTTGGGTATTTTTGTTTGCTTGTTTTGTTTTTGGTATCTCTATATTGAGGTTGGTGTCTATCTGTAGGTTGATACCGATATATGTTTGCTATTACAAGCATTGCTAATGTCTGCGTTCTTTTATATGTGTTCTAGTGCACACGTGTAAGACTCCAGAATATATACCTAAGAGTAGAGTGTAGAGAATTATGAGTATTATATGAGTATATTAATCAATTATACAAATGAATGCAAATTGTTTTCCAAAGTCATTGGACCAGTTTATATACCACCAGTAACAACACAGAAGCTCCCAGTGAACCAAATCATTGCCAAAACTTGGAAATCTCAGGCTACTTAACTTTTCCCAATATAGTAGCTACAAAACAATATCTTATTGTGTCTTCATTTGCTTTTCTGTGATTGCTGATGAGGTTGAACATCTTTTCATGTGATTACTCACCATTGGTATTTTTTGTTCATGAATTGCTTGTTTATGTCTTTTGTCCATTATATACTTAAAAAACTATGCATTGAATATATTTATTTTTTAAATTTTTAAAATTTTAAATAGCACAATAAAGAGGAAAAATTTCCCCCTGAAGATTTGATGTGATGCCTCATCACCCCTGAATAAATGAGTGTATATTTCCTACAAACAAGGACATTGTCCTATAAGTCACAATAAAGCCATCAAAATCAGGAAATTAACATTGATGCATTACTACCATCTAATCCTCAGATCTCATTCAATTTTCACAAGTAGTCCCAATAATGTCCTTTATAGCAAAAGGATCTAGTTTAGAAGCACAGCTTGCATTTTACTTGTCACATCTTTTCAGTCTCCTTCAATCTGGTGGAACAGTTCTTCAATCTTTGTTTGACTTTCAAGACCTTGGCACTTTTCAAGACTCTACTGTATAAGCCACTTATTTTGTAAAATGTCTCTTCCTTTAGATTCTTCTGCTGTTTCCTAATGATTACATGCAGTTATGAATATTTGGCAGGAATATCACAGACATTATGCTGTGTCTTCTGTCTTCTCTTTGTATCTTGTCAGGTGACACACGATTTTCATTTTGACCCATTACTATTTATGTTAACTTGATTACTTGATTAAGATGGTATCTGCCATGTTTCTCTACTGTGAAATTACTGATTTTCCCTCTGTGTTTAATACTTATTTTGTGCAGAGGTACTTTAAAACTATGTGACTATCTCCTTCCTCATCAAACTTTCACTTAATTAATTTATATCAGTATGAGTTCATGATTCTGTCTTTTATTCATTGAGCTATCATCAGTAACTATTGTTAACTTATTTTGATGCTCACCTTGCCCCGATTTAGCCAGTGGGATTCCTTTAAAGTTGACTTCTGTGTTCTTTTGACATGTCATTCATCAGTCATGCTGCTACTTCCAATTTCATTCCTACACTATTGAGTTATTCACATTTTCTCCCTCCTCTCTTCTTTTTTTTTTTTTTAATATCCCCTTCTCTAACAGTAAGAAACTGGCCTATCATTAGCCTAAATTTATTTACTTAATTTGACCGGTTCCACTGTATGTACTCAGTCTGCCATATCCATTGCACCCTCCTGCCCAAATTCTATTTAAGCTTTGAAGACCCTTCATGTGGAAGCCCCTTTCACCCTGTTTGGATTCCTACATTCCTACACATACAGCACAGTGCATCTTTTTATGGGCAACCTCCTCCTCCTGATTAGTCATTGACATCTGCTGTTAGATTAGGGCTCTGCAGGTCCTGCTCAACCCACAGCACTCTGCCAAAGCTTGGACTCTGACTGCCACGCCTCACTGTTCCCTCCCTTCTTACACGGGTACCTGCCTCATCCTGCTCAGGCCCTCACAGCCCTAATCAGGGATACTTTTTTGTATTTTGCCTATTTTTATTTTTATTTTAAAGATTTTATTTATTTGAGAGAGAGGGAGAGAGTCTGCCTGAGCATGAGCAGGGGGAGGAGCAGCAGGAGAGGGAGAGAATCTCAAGCAAAGTCTCCGCTGAGCATGGAGCCCTACACAGGGGGGCTCGATCTCATGACCTGAGCTGAAGTCAAGAGTTGGAGGCTTAACCGACTGAGCCACCCAGGCACCCCTGCATTTTGCCTATTTTTAAATAAAATATTATAGGATACATACACGCGCATACACACACATATTCTGGGTACCGTAATTTTTTTTGGCAGTGTGCTTTGTGGTATTGTAGTTAATCTTTTTTTTTATTTTTCCTTGTATTTGTTGAGGAATGGAAGTTTTTAATTATAATGTAGTTGAATTTATTGATCATATGCTTTATAGTTAACCCTATTCTGTGTCTTAAGTTTTAAGCCTTCCATACTCTGAGTTCATGAAGATAGTCTCTTAGGTTTTATTTAAAAATATTAAAGACTTGTCTTCTCAACTTAAAATTTTAATCCTTCTGGAATTTATTTTTTACATATTATATAGGAGGGGTCCAATTTCTTTTTTCCCCCAAACGAATAACCAGTTCTTTCAGCACTGTTGAATGATTCCTCCTTCTTTCAGTGACCTGCAACGTTGTGACTCTTGTCAAATACTGTTTTTGTTATATGCGAAGGTCTGTTTCTTCTCCAGCAGTCAGTTTGTCTCTTTTCTGGAAGCACACTAACTTCTTTAGTACAGCTTTATAATAAATCTCAGTATAGGCAGCGCAGGTTCCCTACTGTATTCTGTTTCTGGTTGGAAGGCTTGTCTGTTTGGGCTTTTGCTGCTCCATTGTAAATTTTAGAATCAACGTATAAAACCTTTTGAATTTTGACTGGCATTGCATTAAAATCAGTTGAATTTGGGAGAAAATTGTCATTTTATGATACTGAGTCTTTATCATGAATATGGTATGTCCTCTTGTTTATTTAGGTTGTATTTAATGTCTTCTGATAAATTTTCAAGCTAACTTTTATTCTTTAGGTACATTTTTATTGGATATTTTTAAAATTTTATTTTCTTGTTTGTAACTGGTGAGTAAAAATGCAGTTGATTTGTTTTAAGTGTGGTTTTGTTTGTTTTTTAAAGATTTTATTCATTTATTTGACAGAGAGAGAGAGAGAGAGAGAGAGCACAGACGGGGGAGGGGCAGAAGGAGAGGGAGAAGCAGGCTTCCCACTAAGCAGGGAGCCAGATGTGGGGCTCCATCCCAGGACCCCGGGATCATGACCTGAGCCAAAGGCAGACACTTAACCATCTGAGCCACGTAGGTGCCTGCAGTAGACTTTTTTTTAAAGTGATTTATATTTACCCACAATGAACTGAACAGTAACGTACCTGTTTAGATAAATGTTAGACATGCTCAAAAGCAAATAAACAAGATTAGAAGTCCAGATATTTACTTTGAAATTATTTTTGATATTTTAATAAGTCCTAGTTTAACAATCATCTTTTTTTTTTTTTTTTTTAATATGGAACACTTCACGAATTTGTGTGTCATCCTTATTCAGGGGCCATGCTATTCTTCTCTATATCGTTCCAATTTTAGTATATGCGCTGTCTAAATGAGCACAATGATCATCTTTTTAAATAGATCTATTGAGATAGAGTTCACATACAATAAAATTCACCCATTTAAAGTGTTCTTTATAGTCTCGCAGGTATGCAACCATCAACCACCATCTAATTTTTGAACATTTTCATGACCCTAAAAAGAAACCCCATACCCATTATCAGTCACTCCCCATTCCTATCCTTCCCCACTCCCAGCCCTTAGGCAGCTATGAATCTATTTTCTGTTTCTGAATTTTCCTGTTCTGGACATTTCACATAAATGGAATCATATAGCACATGTTTTTTTGTGACTGGCTTCTTTCACTCAGTATAATGATTTCCAAGGTTCATCTATGTTGTAGCCTGTATCAATACTTCATCCCTTTTTTTGGCTGGGTAATATTTTCTTGTTGAATGTATCACATATTGTGTACCCATTCATCTGTTGATACACACCTAGACTGTTTCCAGTTTTTGGCTATTATGAATAATGGTTATGAGCATGCATATACAGATTTTATACATGGACATAAGTTTTCGTTTCTCTTCTATTTATACCTAGGGGTTAGAATTTCTGGGTCATATGGTAATTCTGTGTTTACCTTTTAAGGAACTGCCAAACTGTTCTCCTTAGCAGTTGTACCGCTTTACCCTTCCTCCAGCCGTATATGAGAGGCAAATAGTCATCTTAAAACTACTTTTGCATTCTCCAGAGTAATTGGTATACATTAGGTTTACTTTTAGTTATTATTATTTTCAGTGATGGGAGAAATGGCAATTTATTTTAACATCGGATTCATTTTAAAGCAATTCATGATTCTATGTAGAATATATCCTTTTTATTTTTTACAGTCTTATTGAGGTATAGTTTACATACCATACAGTTCACCCTTTCTAAGCATTCAGTATGATGATTTAGAGTCAATTTATTTAGATGTGCAACCATCACCACAGCCCAGTTGTAGAACATTTTCATCACTCCAAAGGGTTCTTTCATGCTTGTTGCAATTTCTGTTCCCTTCTCCTGTCCCAGGAGATGATCTGCTTTCTCTCTAATTAATTTTGGCTTTTCTGGACATTTTACACATAAATGGAATCATATAAATATGTCTTTTATATCTAGCTTTCTTCACTAAGCATTATGTTTCTTAGGTTTATCCTTATTGGATGAACTATTAATTTCTTTTTTTTTTTTTTGGTTACTACCTTATGCTTATCCCTTTACCAGTTGATGAATATTTGGGTTGTTTACAGTTTTTGGCTATTATGATTGATGCTGCTATGACCATTTACATACAAATGACATATGTTTTCATTTCTCTTGGTTCCATACCCAGGAGTGACACTGCTGGGTCATGTGGTTAAGTATGCTGTTAAGAAACTGCCAAGCTGTCTTCCAAAGTGGCTGTGCCATTTTATATTCTCATCAGCAATGTATGAGGGTTGCAGTTTCTCCTTATCCTCCCAAACTTTGAATTTTTCAATTTTAAAAATAATTATAGCTATTCTAGTGAGTTGTGTAGTGGAATCTGATTGTAGTTTTATTTGCATTTCTCTATTAGGTAATGCTGAGGAGCATCTTTTTGTATGTTTACCAAACATTCATGTATCTTTGGTGAAATGTCTTCATAACTTTAGCCATTTAAAAAAATTGTTTTATCTTCTTACTCTTCTGAGGATTTTAATATGTTAGATACCATTTCTTTTTCATGTGTATGATTTGCAAATATTTCCTCTTATTCTGGGGCTTGTCTTTCATCTAAATTATGTCTTTTGAAGAATTTGAAGTCCAATTTTTCCATTTTTCTTGTTTGTTTTTTAATGGACTGCACCTTTGTTGTCATATTTAAGAACTCTTTCCTTAACCTAAGGTTACAAGATTTTTTCCTATGCCTCCTAGAAGTTTTGAAGTTTTAGTTCTATAATTCCAGCCATGGTCCATTTTAAGTTATTATTTTTGTATGTTGTGAAAGACTTACACTTGTCTATTTTTGCATGTGATTATTGACCTGTTGCAGCATCATTTGTTGAAATTCAAATGACCATGAATGTGAGAGTTTATTCTGGGCTCTATCCTATTTCATTATCTGTTATGTCTGTCTTTATGCCAATATCACACTGTGTTGGTTATTATAGCTTTATAGTAAGGTTTGAAATTAGGTAGTATAAGTCCTAAAGCTTTAATCTTTTTCAGAATTGTTTTGGATATTCTAAATCTTTATTTAGATTTCATATATACATATATATGATATATAAGATATTATATGTGTGTATACACACATCTTTCATATGTATCTTAGAGTCAATTTCATGTATATCTTAGAATTAAATTCCACCAAAAAAAAAAGAACATGGGATGTTGATAGATCAATTTGGGGAGACTTGCCATCCTTTTTTTTTTTTTTGCTAAGAATATTTTTTTTTATTTTAATTCCAGAATAGTTAACATACGGTGTTATATTAGTTTCAAGTCTACAGTGTAGTGATTCAGCAGTTCCATACAATCACCCCATGCTCATCAGGACGAGGGCGCTCCCTGATCCCCATCACCTATTTCCCCCACCCCCCATCCACCTCCCCTCTGGTAACTGTCCGTTCTGTATAGTTAAGAGTCTGTTTCTTGGCCTGTCTCTCTCTCTTTCTCTCTCTCTTTTCCTTACTTGTTTGTTTTGTTTCTTAAATTTAACCTTTTCTTTTCCAATTTATGTGTCTTTCTATTTCTAGTCTTATTGCGGTGAGTAAACGCTCTAGTAGAATGTTGAATGGTGGTGTCGAAAGCAGACCTCTTGCCTTCTTACCAGCATTATAGGGCAGTAGGACAGAGCATTCAGTCTTTCACCATTAAGTATGGTGTTAGTTGTAGATGTTTGTCTCAGAAAGGAAGAGTTGTTTTCACACTGAAACAGTCAGTTATGTAATATACCTTATTAATAAAATAAAAGGACAAGAGCCTCATTAAGTATCTCGGTAGACGCAGATAGCAGATAAAAGAAAATCAGGGAAACAGAAACAAAGAGTTTAAACAAAAGAAGAGGTAGAGGGGAAGCTACTTCATGTAAAGTGATGAGTACAAGCTTCTCTGAGGAAATGACATTAAAACATTTTCTAAACAACCTGAAGGTCCTAATCAGGCAAAGTGAACATACAGTGAAGGGTAGTTAGTTCAGCACCTGGGATTGTGCTTGTCTTGTTCACTTTATAATTCCAACACTTAGCACAGTGCCTAGCCCCCTAAAATTTGTTCAGCTTAACAGATAGATAGTTGAATGTCTTGCTTTCTTAGCATCTCATTCATTTTACCATATCTGTCATTAAATATTATTTGAAATTATATATTTTGATGATCACATAATATTCTACAGAAATATTGCATTTCTATAATTATAACAGTTATTTAAATGCTGTTTTGTTCATAGAAATGCTTCCTGTCTTCATGATCCAAAACATCTGGTAAATTCAGTTCCATTGACTTGGTTTTAAGACTGATTTACTCATTTATTAATATAAGACAGTTTTAAGATATTAATAAACATGGGAGTAGTTTCCTTAATATTATCTTTTGCTAACTTTTATTTAAATATTCTTTTAAGTTATCTTTCATGTGATCATGTTGGCTCAAAAGGGTTAAAACAGTGCTTTAAAGAGACCAGCCATTAAAACAAACTATTCTAGAATGTGGCAAAATATAAGACACAAATTGTGGGCTTTA
Organism: Eumetopias jubatus; assembly: GCF_037043125.1. NCBI lineage: Eukaryota > Metazoa > Chordata > Mammalia > Carnivora > Otariidae > Eumetopias > Eumetopias jubatus. The sequence goes on from NW_028274807.1 coordinate 28,559,006, forward strand.
GATATTTTTCTCTTTACATGGAAAATATAGACTCAGGAACTTCATATACCATTGCCAAGTGTTCTGTATTACCTGAATTAAGACCATTGTAGGTGGGTTACACTGGAGAAGTCAGATGTCTGTTCCAGAGAACTGCCAAGGCCCCATCTTTGTTGCAAGTAAAATATACCAGAGTTTGAATTCCACTTTAAGCTTTTACTGGTATTATGATTTGGGGCAACTTAAACTCAGGTTCCTCATCTATAAAGTGGGGTTGATAATAGTCATCTCACAGGGTTGTTTTAAAGATCATGTATATAAAGAGGTTAGTGAAGGGTCTGGTACACACTAAGTGCCCAGAAAACAAGGGCTACCATTAATCACCTTTTAAGTCTCTGGTAGTCATGGGAGTGTTCGTAGGAATGCTGGCTATCAGCGTTCCTTATGCTTCAAGGTTTCATTAGCAGATGCTGACCAGCTTGTTAATAATGTGCCTCTGAAGATGTTTACTGATATTTTTGTGAGGAATTGGTCATTTTCTTCACTGAGTATACTCGGAGTTGTCTGGAGACTGTTTCTTGTCTGCACATGGCCCAAAAAAGATCTGGCCCCAAAGGTGGTATTTTAAAGTACCATTAAGTTAGAACTTTTGACATCAACTTGTAAGTCATTGTAGCATTCATAAATATAGTTATGGTTACTTTCTTTTACCCGCTTTAAAATAAAAGGTAATACTTTTTTTTTTTCAAGAGGAAAGAAATGCAACTGAAAACTAAACAATTGAATTCTACTTGAATTTCGGTGCTTTAATAGGTAATGTTGACGAGGGGCAAGATAGGGTTGCCAGGGTATAGCTTCTGAGGTTGGGCCCTGGGGATTTAGGAAATCCCTAGGGCCCCCAGCAGATTCTAATAGGAATACCAATACGATTGCAAATGTGGTTATTTTTAAATTCACATATAAATCACTGCCTTCTAGTTATAAATAATCAGAAGTGATTGTTCCCTATTCCTCATAGAATTCCTGTCAGAATTTATAGTCAAGGCTCAATTTAAACCCAAGATTTGCAATTTTGGGACATGACACTTAACTGGCCTTGCTCATTGTCTGTTTCGCCTCTATAAAATGGAATAATGCCTTCTCTGCTCATTTCTCTGAGTTATGAAGATCAAATGAGGTCATGTCCATGAAAGCGCTTTGTAAAGCACGTAGCTTACTAATTAATACTACAGTTTATCCTGTCAGACCTGCCCCTTTCTCACGACTATTAGGTAGGTCACTGGTGGAGGTGACATGATAGCTCAGAACTCTGTAATGTGCACCACCTCTGAGGAGTCTTTCACTTGTACGAGGAAGCAGACAGTTGTAGACTGTTGGTATTTTTATCCTTTAATTCATTTTATTTATTACCAAAGTAATACATGTTTATTATAAAGAAACTAGGAAATATAAATCAGCAAAAAGGAAAAATAAAAATTACCTTTAAATACAGAAATAATTGCTACATTTATTTTCATATACTTTTGAAACAAATTCAACTGTACTGAACATAAGACTGTTTCCTGTTTTTATCACTTAATATATGTTATATGGAATGATATACTATAATTTTTTATATATGTTAGTGGCTACATAGTATCCCACCATGTAATATACCAGAATTTATTAAACTTGTGATTTTGACATTTATTGGCTGTTGTCAAGTTTTTTCTTACTATTAGAAATAATGTATATTGTCACATCCTTATATCTAAATACTTGTATATATCCTCATTTTGTTTCTCATTAAGATAAATCCTAGACTTGGAATTGCTACATCAAGGGGCATGCAACATTTTAAGAAATTTAATATTTCATAGCTTTTTTGAGTTATAATTGACATTCAATAAACTGCACATGTTTAGGGTTTACAGTTTGATCAATTTTGAATATATATACACCCATGAAACCATTGCCACAGTTAAGGTAAGGTCCTTTTGTAATCCCTCCTTCCTGTACCTTCCCGCCCCTCAATCCCCAGATAACCACCAAAATGTTTTCTTTCCCTGTGGATTACTTTGCATTTCTCCAGTTTTATGCAAATGGAATTACGCACTATGTATTCCTTTTTGTCTGGCTTCTTGCACTCAGCGTAATTATTTTGAAACTCATCCATGCTGTTGCTTATATCAATCATGCATCCTTTTTTGTTGCTGAGTAGTAAATGTTCCATTGTATGGGTATACCATTAATTCATTTACTTACTGGTAGGCATTTCAGTTGTTTCCAGTTTTGGGCTATTTAAAATAAAGCTACTTTGGAGATTGGTGTACAAGTCTGTCTATGGACATAAGGCATTTGATATTTATTACAAATTTTGTGCTAGAAGGTTTTTTTGTAAAGAAAAAGCTTAATATGAAAATCTATTCTTCCTTTTTCCTTTTTAGTTTTCTTCTTTTTTTTTGAAATATACCTTTGGGAGGACTTTAGAATTTTTAGATGTAACTTAATTGGATTAATTCGACAAAAACTTGAAATTAACAGAGGTTAACAAGCACATCCTAGCAACAATAAACCTTATTCAGTTTGTTGTCTTGAAACATCTACTTTGATCAAATGTATTGTCTAGAAAGCAAAAGTTACATAGTTTCCTTTAATGAATGATTCATATTTCATAAAACCATATTTCTCTGTTAAATAACTACTTCTGCATTGAACTTGAACAAGAAAAGATACTGGGAAAATTTACAGAACTTCACAAAAGATATTCCAGAATCTGGTTTTCCTTTTCCTCAGGTGCACACTAGACCAAAAGAGGAACAGGGAAATCTAAAGACTCCAGATGACATCAGCGCTACTTTTCAACAGCCTTCTCCATTTCCTTTCTCAGAAGTAGAGACAGACCTCAGAGACAGATGGTGAGAATACTTTTCCTGACTTCTTAAGGCTTAATCATGGTGATTTTAATATATTTTGGAGAATCCTTTCTTAGTGATAAATTAGCTTGTAATCACCAGATTTATGTTTTGTGTTTTATCTGTGCAAATTATTTCATTAGGTGCAGTGTGGTTTAAAACAAAAAAAGTGAATAGTGAATAAGATACAATCTTAAGGAATTTAAGGATGAGTACAGATAAATAAATTTAGTCAAGCAGTAGAAAGAGCTTAAATGCCATAAGAAAGACACAAAAAATATTCTTCAGAATTCGAAGGTGTAGATTACTTCAGGAGAGGGGGATTGGGAAGCTTGAAATCAGAAATAGTGTTTGTGTTGATGATACCTAATTTGTTTTTACCAAAAACCAGAGAAAATGAACAGTTAATATAAAACCTGAAATAGCAATCTGATTTCAGATAAAAAGTTAATTATTGTTTTGAGGAAAAATAGAAGCATGTTTGGTTATTGTGGGTTTATTATAGTCTAAGTCAATGATTACTTTTTGAATTATATAAAATGGTTACCTCTTGTAAGGCAAATAGTATATAATAGTATATTAGCATTTCTGAGAAGTGATAAAATAGTCTGATTAAATTAACACAAGTAGGTGGGCGGTACAACAGAAAGAGATGGGTGAGTGGTTAATTCCGCATGGATTAACACTCCTGTTATCTAGTATAGCTCCAACCTAAATGAATTTGTCATGTCTTAAGCTCTTGGACTTTGTGCTGCTTACGCCTGGGCAGAGAAGCACTCCAAGTAAACTGGGAAAGGACATAGTGATTAATTATTGTGCTCATAATTAGTTGTGAAGAGTTCACTCTCAATTAACTAGCTGAAAATTCTTGTTAGAAGAAAGCGGATAGGCCATCCTAAAATTCATGGTGTTTTAATGGACTCTGAGGTTTCGAAAGGGGGATGGCAACTTGGAGCCAAATTTGTTTCTTACCTTAGGTGTCATATGGTTGGTACAGTGATAATACAAATTCCTTTTTCTTCACTATTCTGATTATATTCAGAAAACCTAGTGATTTAAGTTATTTAATCATTCTACTTATTTCTTATTTTAATCATTGTTTATTCTTTCTTGTCATTTAAGCAAGAAAATCTTTAAAACATCTTATTTAATAAAAATTACAGTTACTAATAATTATTTGGTTGCTAGTCATTCGTCACATACTCACATACTATTTTTTCCCCTAAATTAAGATTTTAAATCAACCACACTTTTATTTGTTAAATGCTGAGTTCTTTCATTCAGGTATAATTATGTGTTAATGACTGATAGTCTGAAATCTGTTTTTATATTTGATGAGCATCGTTGTTACTGCACCCTAATTCCCAACTTTTAATTTTGTTAAAATGAAAATTATAATCATGCATTTTCTCGTGACCCACAAGATATAATTAGTTTGTTGTTCTTAATTTGTCAACGCCCTTATTTTACCAAGTACCAACCACCACTTATGACAGTTGGATAAATAAATCATAGATAGCCAGCTGGCAAATTTACATAGCCAATAAGTTGTCCTTGAAAAATGATCAAATTTAGATCTTTCTCCCAGATAGAAAAGACAGATTATTTAGAATGTACAATGAATAGTTTTGAAAGCATATAAGAATGAGCTATTCTTGATTATCATTTATGTATATTTAATTTTTTTCAAGATTTAAAAGTGAATTTGTTAAGTATATGTTTTCTAAATTATGTTTTGAATGAGAGTCCATGGTCAAATAAATTTGGAGAAGTTGTCATTATATGAAATATCTTTTCAGTAGGCATTCCATTAGCCAGCCATTGGATTTTCAGTTTCCAAAAAGAGGGCCTTGTATAGACTAGTATTTGATAGAAAACAGTTGAAGACTCTGAATTAATATATTCCACAGGGTTTTACTGTAGCTTGTCTGTCATACAGCTACACTCCAAAAACAGGTACGTCACTTTTTTTTTTTTTTTTTTAAGAGGGAGAGAGAAGGGGGTGGGGAGAAGGGAGAGGGAGAGAGAATCTCAAGCAGACTCCACACCCAGCACAGGAGCCCTATATGGGGCTCAATCTCATGACCCTGAGATCATGACCTGAGCCAAAGTCAAGAGTTGGACCCTTAACTCACTGAGCCACCCAGGTGTCCCGGTACATCATATTTTTAAGTAGGGTAATGTCCCGAATGAGAGGCCAAAGAGTAGGTGATTAGGAAAAAAGGAGTCGAATTTGAGTAAATGAATATTGCAAACCATATAAAGCATGAAGTGTTCATAAAGCTTCTCAGTGCCTTAGGCCAGATTTCTTTTGCTCACTTGTCATCTCCTTCTTTTGAAAAAAAAAAAAAAAGTAGACATCCCATATAAATAATAAAATAAAATCACCCTTTTTTGTGTTTTTCTAGAACTCTGTATACTTTCTGTGCTCTCTTTGTTTCAGAGTGCAACATTTATTAGCTGATTTTGGCAATACTGATAATGTAGAAAGCAGTGACTATCTCAGGGAGAATTAGATAATTGGCCATAAATCAATTTAGCTTAAACACTTGAATATACTCATTTTCTCACTAAGTGGAGTTCTTATTGTCATATCTCATGGGTTCTCACTCGGAAGAGTTCTTTAATGTATGTTTTTTTTTCCTAGTTCAATTACATTATTGATAACTATTCCAATACACATTACTATTTCAACACACGTTTTAAATGCTAGAACTTTCCCATCATACAAAGAAGTATTGGCCAGTGATTCAGTTGGTACTAACAGATTGGGTCACCAGGTTGGTAAAGTGAGTCTAGTCATCTACATGGAATGCCTTCCCCAAACTTTATAAAACATTTCTCAAAGTAATGTTTTTAATTAAGAAATAACACTTTGAGAGGCACCTGGGTGGCTTAGTCAGTTAAGCATCTGACCCTTGATCTTAGCTCAGGTCTTGATCTCAGGGTCATGAGTTCAAGCCCTCTCCACACCCAGCGTGGAGCCTCCTTTAAAAAAAAAGAACACGTTGAAAAAGTGTTTAAACTCCTACACAAGGTAATCAGTTGAGAATGTGGTACTGGTGAAAGCAAGATCAATCCAGAATCTGGGTGAGTTATTTTAGTTGGAATTAATTCCCATAAACTTAACTTGGCTTTCTCAGCTGTTGTTTCCCTGGCTTTGTGGACAACCTAGGCAAGAAAATTTGGATGATGGGCTCAAATGAAGCATTAATTTCCAACATTGCTTTTACCCACATTTTAATTTCCTTTCCCACAGCCAGCATCTTGTCTCAGAGTGCATTTCTCATCTGGAATGCTTATGCTAGAAGCCTCCTTACTTAATGCCTTTGTCTCCACAACCACCACATTTTCCTAAAACTTCCAATTTGCTTCTGTTACTTCTCTGATAAAATGATTCAGTGATCCCAATAACATAACCACCATAGGAAAGTAACAGGCCTTCCTTAATCCTAATTCACTGTTACAATGGGAAACGTTAATATAATTAACTTTTTGCTGAACTTGGTGTCATTAAAGAATTGACTTTTTAAAAGTCTTTTACTTAGTACCTTAATTGATACAACTAACATCATTTTGAGAGGAAAATTCCCCACTATACCAAGCCTCCATGTCAGCTCAGGTTTTTTTCTCTCCCATGAAAGGTTTCAAATGAAATAATTAAAATAATTTTAAAATGTCTTGGTAAGAGTGTCCATTCGCTTTCTCTTCTTACTCAGACCCTGGTCTTTTTCACTTAAAATAACTGTAGTGAACCTGGTACTCTCCTTGATTCTCTGCTATGTTTGCCCTTCAACCACATGGCCTGCAATTTGCACATCTGAAATTAGTATGATGCTAACAGTACAACTTATGCATTTTATTTGGATAACCAGAATTTCCTCATTTTAGATTAGAGATATAGTAGTAATTTTCAAACCCCATTTATTTACTTATTTTTGCATTCACTTATAGAAAGATTATTGATGGGGCGCCTGGGTGGTTTGATTGGTTGAGTGTCTGACTCCGTATTTCAACTCAGATCATGATCTCAGGGTCGTGAGATTGAGCCCCAGGACAGGCTCCCACACTGGGCATGGAGCCATGCCTAAGATTCTCTCCCTCTCCCTCTGTCTCTCCGCCCCGTCTCTCCCCTCACCTCGCCCCATGGGGGCATGTGCACTCATGCCCCTCCTCTCTCTCTTCTTCTAAACAAAAGAGATTATTGATAGGTTGAGTACAACCTATGCAAGCTCTAGCTCGAAGCTTTTCTCTCCAGTTGTCCTTCCTCCATCCCGCCATCTTGCAGTTTGTTCTCTAAGGTTCTCAGAATATCTGCGGTGAAGGACCAGTTTTTGTTTTCACTTCATTTTTTTTAACAAATTACTTTTATTGTATTTTTAAAAAGCTGCTATCTACAACAGATTGGAAATGAAGAAAAAGGCCTACAAATTACAAGTCCCAATTTTTCGTCATTGAATCCAACTGATAACAAATTACATTATCACATTCTATAAAACTTCTTAATTACTCACAATTTCTGATATTTGAACAGAATTCAAATATCTGTTATTAGAAACTTAAAGTTTCTAAAACATACTGTGTACTGTTGTGCTTCCCTGCTGGGACTGATGCTCCTCCCCCCTGCTTGTAGAGCGCTCTTTAACTTATGTTCCATTTGGCAAAGCCTTGATTTTGCTAGTCATTTCACATGCCACCTCTGTGGCAGAGTGCCTTCACTAACAAACGTGTTCCCTGCCTGTCTTCTTCCCAAGAATTTGCCCTTCCATGCTCTTTTCACTTTTTGCCTGCCTTTTCTTATACTAGTATCTCACTACATGTGGATTATATTTTTCCTGACAGGGGTGAGCCTACTAAGGGCCAGTTTATCACTTAGTTATCCTTCTGTCTTCAGTTCTCAACACATAGCAGCTTCTTTATATATATTTGTGGATTTGTTACTTCTGGCATGGTGAATTCAGAAGAGTAGTGACTGTGCAAAGGTGGTAGATATTTCGTATCATCTTTAGCTTACTAATTTTCTTTTTTAAAAGGTCATTTTTTTTTTCTTTCCCCTACCCAGGTCTTTGAAACATTTCTGCATAGAGAACAGTATTTATCTGGCATGGTTATAGCATAAATTCTTGAAAATTAGAAAGTAGAGATTTTGTTTGAAGATTAAAACCAAGATTGAAGTTCTTGACTCTGTTATAGTAGACTGGGAGCAGCTCTCAAACTTTTAGTCTCAGCACCCCTTCAGACTCTTAAAATTACTGAGGACCCAAGAGAACTTTTCTTTATGGGGGTCATATCAACCAATATTTTACCATACTAGAAGTTAAAATGGAGAAAAATTTTAAAACACAAGAATATACAAGGCTATACTCCATTAGCCATTAACACATTAGCCATGACACATCACATGGCCTCTGGACAACACCATTGTACACTCCCGAGAGAGACAAAACAGATAACAGGTTAGTAGGATGAAAATAGTTTGACTTTATGCACCTCCTAAACGGATCATGGAGACTCTTGGGGTCCCTGGACCACGCCTTGAGAACTTCTGCTTTATAGTATTTACTTGTCTAATTGCCAACAGAATATTCTGTATTTTTATTTCAATGATGTATCCTAGCTTTTGTGTTTGTAGGTTAATAAGTTGTTTTGTTTTGTTTTAGTATCTGCCAGTCTTATCATATTACCCACCCTCATATTAATGTCTAGACGTACAGTGTGCTGGAAATATACCGGTGGGATGGAGATGCTTACTCAAGAAGTCATTTTATTTGTAGATACTTGGGAAGGTCATTCCTAGTTGTGCCCTATCATTAAACTGGCTTTCAGTTGCTAGACCTTTTTATGACTTGTGAACCTCCAAATACATCTCCTGTGATGATGATTCTTCCTCCAGAGCGTTTGGAGATTCGGTCATTTCTTAATGAGTTCACAGAGTAAAGTTTACTTCTTCAGGGAAGTGAGAAATACTCCCTTCAGAATCTTTCTTCTCTCCTTTGTTTGACCTTCCCCTCCACTTACCTCAACCTGATCCCTGATGCTGGCTTTCCTTTTCTGAGAGTACAGTCTGCTCTCTGGCAGATTGTTTCTTGGCCTGGTGACTCCTGTTCTTTTTTACTCCCTACCCTTTTACCTTGGCTGATAACTCTGTTAAATTCTTTCTGAGGTCTTAGCAGGACAGTCTCTAGAGTATTTGACGACTCTCTTCAAATTGCGTGGGTACTGGGTCTTCCCAGAGAGTTCTGGGATTTCTTTGTGTACCTTGTCAGCTGCATGGGAATACCAAGATGGCTGCTAGTGGAGACCTAATTCCCTGACAACTCAATATTCTTTTTACTAATAGGCTTTTTATTGTGTAATGGTGTCATGGTGTGAACTATAATTTAGGGACTTCCCATTATAAGTGACATACTAGTAGAAGCACAAAGCTGATAGGATGTTGGGGATTTTTTATTTTTTAATTCTGAGTTCTAAACATAGTACATACTCAATAAATGTTTGCTGAATTAATTTTATGCTCATTAGTGTTGATGAAACTCTTCATAATGTGGTAGCCTCATCAACCACATTATGATTTAAGCCAGATCTCTTATAGCCAAGGGAAATATGCCTTCACACTGTTCTGAAAAGGTACACATTGCTGCCTTAATAAGCAAAAATCCTTACCTGATACTTAATAAAGATTCTTACTTGAAATGTAGAAAATTCAAATCTACAACAGATTCTGATTCTGACTCTTTGTTACATACCTCTATAGGAGTTCTTAGTTTTCTTGAAACTTCGTACAAATCATGTCAACAAGGTGATTTACAAACCTGGGCTTGAGATACAGTAATTATTTTCATTATTTTTTGACAGTGAATTTGCTATTAAAAATACCCTTTTTGGGGGGCAACTGGGTGGTTCGGTCGTTAACTGTCTGCCTTCAGCTCAGGTCATGATCCCAGGGTCCTGGAATGGAGCCCTGTATATCCGGCTCCCTGCTCAGCGGGGAGCCTGCTTCTCCCTCTCCCACTCCCCCTGCTTGTGTTCCCTCTCTCGCTGTCTCTCTGTGTGTCAAATAAATAAATGAAATCTTTAAAAAAAAAAAATACCCCCTTTTTTTAACAGCACTCTTTATGTTCTATAAATTGCTTTCTAAACATTCAGACCAGCCTTTATTGTTTTTTCAGTTATCTTTTTCTTCAACATTCCTGCCCCCTGCCTTATTTTGACCATGTTTTCTTCTCTGCACCTTTTTCTTCAACATTCCTGCCCCCTGCCTTATTTTGACCATGTTTTCTTCTCTGCACTAAATCATCTCAATTTCTCCCCTTCAAGCCATCAACAACTCTACAACTTCTGTTTTTGTTTTTGACATGCATTTAATCATACCATTGCCTGTAAACCTTCCACTGCCCACCAGATAAAGGTTAGCTCCTTGGCATGGCCTTGATTCAAAGTCCTTGGTCCCAATTTCGTTTTCAACCTAATCTCTAGTCACATTGGACCACCCCCTTCCTGTATCACACTCAACTCTTCCCTGTCTATTTATGTAACCTAGAATGGCGCCATTCTCTTCTCCCTGGCCAGCCCTTGTTTTTTAACCATCACTGACCACCTAGGACACATGTATCTGTGAACTGAAAACCTAGTTACTGCTCACTCTCCGTTCCAAGAGTACTTTTTTTTACAGACTTCAACCATAGCATTTAGCACAGTATATACTCTTGTCTCCTTTTGCACAGGGACTAAAGAAGAAATTCACATGTATGGTTCACTCTCATGCGTTATCTACTTACGAGGTATTACTTTACTCTTTTCCTGTCCCATTCAGGAAAGCATACCAGAATTCAAGTAAGTGAAAGTATGTTTGTTACTCAGCATAATCTTGAATTTACTTAGTCTTTTTTTTTTTTTAAGGGCATAATTTGAAACTATCAATAAATTCTGTGCCTTTTACTAAATACTCTGTACAACTAATTATGATATACCTTATATCTGATAACAACCTAACATGTTATAGATGGAGAGATACTTAAAATGCAGTATCCTAAAATCAGTGTTATGGTGTTTGTTCCCTTAGACTATTGGGAGCATAGCTACTAAATTAAACTTCGAGAGCATTGCCAGGGAAGACTGACACCCTCTGCTGGCACTGATACTGTTCTCTCGATGCATGCATTGGAAGTACTACAACACAGTAACAGCATGTCACACTGATTTTTTGTAACAAGCCTGATATGGCTTTGTTTTATGTATGTTCATTTTCTGTTTTTTCCTATTCTGATTTTTTCCTCCCTTAGCAGTGTATCCATCATGTTAGGTAGAAGAAATTTGTAAACGTATGATGTAATTTTTTTTACCTCTTGTAATTTTAGTAAGCTATAGGTAATATGCATGAAGTTTGTGACTTAACCAGCTAGAAGCTTATTCTTAAAAAAGAAAGAAAATTCTAGAGATTAACGTTGATAGAAATGTTTCCTTATTCTTAACCTATGACTGTCCTGCAAATCTCAGAGCTAACAAATAGAGCTTTAAGTTTTACATTCACTACACTAAAATATGGGCAAGAAGAAAATTGACCCAAATTCTTAAATAAGTGCAATGAGAGGTTTAGTTTTGAGGAATAATAGCCCCCAACCTTTGTGATTGCTTGCTTACATAATTTGTTATGAAAGAATGCTTCTAGGTAAACTATCTCTCCAGAAAGCTTGTGATTTGTTCTGTTCTGCTTGGGAAGGGTTAAGAGGAGACAACATCCTGTCAAAGACCTTGTTTTTAATTTTGCCTCTCACACTGGCACAGATCCTGCTAAGAGCAGCCCAGATTAGTTCGGAAAACCTTTGAAGAGATTTAAGATGTCCTTCAGCCAGTTTGAAGGTTTTTGTCTTGCAAATCCAGTACAAGGGCGCCTGCAGGCATCTCGACCCTTGCTGTGCTGCTGATGCAGCTCAAGGTCACACTAACCCGCCCTGTGACATTCAACAACAACAAAAATTATGCGGTGAAACTGCTTCAGCGTTTAGCCAACCAACAACTTCCTTTAGTGAGGAACTGAGGAAGAAGTCTTTTTTTTCCCCTCTTTTTCTTTTTTTGGGGACTCTGTGAATTTTTTGCTGTAGGAAATAATCCCGGATTTATGGTGTGTGTGATGACAAGGTCATTTCTTAATTAGAACACATGTAAAGAACAAAGCTAAATGGCTTCAAAACAGCTTTGTAGTTGATGGAGAGGATTTAAATTATTTAAAGAGATAGTCACCCATGTATGATGGAAGCTGAATTCTAAAGGCATTAACTCCTTCATTCCGGTCTACTTGCCATTTTTTTCTTTGAATTCTTATGTTTGACTTTAGAAGGTTACATTCTAAACTAAAGAAAATGTGTAAATGCCCATTTTTTAACAAGGTGAAACATAATTTATGAATCAAATTCTTGGATAAACTTTTAATGGAGAAGTTTTCTTCCCATGACAGTTCTCTCCTGGGAATTTTATCAAATGACTTGTTTTAGGAGCTAGGAATTATGAACTTTTCCCTCTGGCAACTGTGATTTATTTATAATGTGTTGGAGGGGATGAGCAAAGAGCTTTTTATTGCCTCACCTTGTCTCCCTCACTTTTGCCCATTTGTGATTTAGAATTCTAGTTGAGCAATTTATCCCTGCTTCTTTAGAAATTATAGCACAGATCATTCAGGTTTCTCAACTCTCAAAGAATCAGTATAGGAAGATACGTGCTTCTTTCCTAAGGAAAAATAAAAGTAGTGTTAGTTTAAAGTGGACTTTCAGAAACTTGTTTCTGAATATACGTAACTTTTTTGAGGCACAATGAAACCATGTCCCTAAAGACTAAGCCATATTGGATTCCTTTCCTTTGTGGGGCTTGTTTGCCCATTTTGTTCCTCCTTTGTTCCCATTCAGTGCTAACTGCTAACTACCAAAGACATTCGTTGGGTAGAGTCCAAGTGAATTGGCTTCCTATGCTTGAGACTTTAATGCATATCACTTCTGTAGGAGCAGAATAACCTGAGTAATTTATAGTTGATTTTTAAAATACATATCATATACAGAAGCACATGTTGCAGTTATTTCTCTACACACAGAATCACACCATGTACAGAAATTTAACATCGACATAATGATATCAGCATCACAGTTTGCTCAGAATTCATATCCGGTTACTTTCTTGGAGATGTTTCCCTGTGAGTGTGATTAAAGTAGAATCAGGGCAAGTACTTGGTGAAGATGGACAATATTCTAGGTGCGACTGTTTGAACTGATATTTTAGATTTTTGGGGCCACACTTAAATTTAAGTTTGAGGGGATAGCATGATAGATTGTATAAGAACCATTTAGACTTAACTAGACTTACTGTTCTGAAGGATTTTCTTCTAGTCAAGAAACAATTTATTTGGGTCTTCCATGAAAAGTAAAAAGGTATGTGTACTTTGAGGTCCTGGGTATTTTAAAGGATTTTAGGTTTGCGAAAAGAAAATGCCAGAGGGAGAAATCTATATGCAAGAAAACAGTTAGTGTGACTCTGTTCATCCCTGCCCTTGCCTGGAGTCTGGGATGCCCTTATGTCATATATGACCCAGGCTCACCTGCTAGTAATTTCTAATTCACTGTCCTAATTCATCGATTTGTTATCGCTAATTGTTCTTCATTTACTTCTGTGTAGTTTCCAGTACCTAAAGGGTTGAAAGGTTGCTGTAATTGGCACCCGCAGCTGCTCTTTCTTTTGACAGGGGATAATTTTGCAGCCTATGCTTTGTGTGACAGCTGCCTAATTGGGCATTCTCCCCTTGTAGCAAGCCTGCCTCCTCCAGCCTCCCTGCTGACAAATGGTGGTGGATTATAGATGAGGACACGCTGACCCATTCGACCTTGCTGAGACAGCGGGGAGGGGCCTCCTGCGACTTGAGGGAAGCTTTAGGTCATTTAGAGGACAAGGTCATGAGCCAGGTGGGGAAATGACATGATATCACATGGCAGTAGCCTGATGACATGGTCAGTGTGTCAAGGACAAATGCATCAGTATCGATTAAACATTATTGCAATACTTCATTGGAGGCGCTAGTATTTCTTAATTGTTCTAGCTGCATTTTTTTTGTTTTTCTGTTTTGTTTTGTTTTTTTTTAAGAAGAATGCAGAATACGACGTGTCTTTTAGCAGTGTTAAAGTATCTGTGTACATGAAAATAGAACTGTATTTAGGAAGCCTTTCCTGTTAAGTTTCTTTGATTATCTAGAGTGTTTTGTCCTTAATTATTGCTTAGTTTGCAGCCCCTTGACTATCAGTACTTTTCAGGAGTTATTTGAAAATTAAGGCAGGCAAATTAAAATGAGGTAATATGTGTTGTTAAAAAAAAATTCTATCAACTTCTGTCATCACCCTACTCAATGATTTGGCATACCTTTTCACATTTTGGGTAAAAGAAGAATAAGCCAAGTAAAAATGCCTCATAGAAAGGAGCCTCAGTATTTTGAATTTATGAGTTCAAAATTACCACTATGCTACCATAATTATAAAGTGTTAAAGGTGTTTTTTAAATAATTTTGAGAACTGAAAATATTTTTTTAAATAGCTTGTGGTTATACTTAATATGAAAACTTTAAGATAAAATCTTTTGGACATCTTTTCACTATTGGTAATGCACATGCTTTTCTTGAAGAAGTGGTCGTGAGCTATTATATTACCTTTTAAGTGCAAAATCTTAAGAATCTTTGCTGAGTCCATTAACCCTATGTTAATACTTGAAAGTATAAATCCATGTAAACAGTATTGGATAGTCCAATTTAGAAAAATGCCATGTTTAAAAAAACTGAACAGTGTAATGCAGAGAGTACTGATCATGATTTTCATTTCTGGGAAAACATAATTATTGTTGGGTACTGTTGGATCTAAGCCCCCACAACAACAGGAGGTAATTTTGTGATCCTGAAATTAAAAAAAAAAAAGAAAGAAAGAAAGAAAGAAAAAAACTATCAGTGGTAAAGTGTGATGTATTAGTTCACCGAAGTAGACACATCTGTATTTTCATGGCATGTGCATGGGTGTGTGTGAGTGTGTGTGTGTGTGTGTGTGTGTGTTTAATTTTGACCGTGCTGTGCATGTGTTAGCTGCTCTCAAACCCTGACTCAAGCTTGGTGGAGGTTTAATCCTGTGCCCTTGTACACGTAGACTTGATTAGTAGTTGTGGTTATCTCAGCAGAAGACATACCGCCCTCCTCCTAGTATTGGTCGGGACCCGGGCATTGGGGAGTCAAGGCAAAGGAGAAAGAAAAGAGATTTTACATTAGTATTCTATGAAAGCCTTACTGTCTGCAGAACAGATTGATTGCTCCGGTGTACCTGTGCTTGGCACCACTGCTATGAAAGAAAGGTAGGGTTGTAATTTGTTTTATTGTATTACATATTGTGACACTCCAGGAATATTTAACATGCGCTCTTTCTATGGCACGTGCTTTAAGTCTAAGTAAAGAAAAAGGAAATAAATGAATGGAAAGTGTGCAAGAGCAGTGGGCTACAGCTTTGTTTACTTCAATCCATGGGAGTTCATTCGAATAAGATAATTTTGCTGAAAGCGTCACTAGGAACATAACCTGATTGATAACGAAACCCTATAAAGTGTTCTGAGGCACTAATCTGCTTCACTGCTTGAAACGTGTCAGGCAGAGATGAAATTCAAGCTAATATTGTAAGATTTTAACCACAAAATGAATGAGAGAAGTCATGGAGGACCTGGTTGGTTTAGGAAATGATTTTTAATTATTTTTCAGCATATCACATTGTTAAAGGTCCTACATAAGGTGGTGCAGAGAATGAGAAAAGAGATTTTCATTAAAAAAAAAAAGAGGTAGCCGCTGTACCACCATAAACTGTATTAAGTAAATTAAGAAATGTTTTATTTGCTTTATTCTTTTACTGATTTCATTCATTTGTATAAACATTGTACTGTTTGATTCTGTTGTAGGAAATTGAAACATTTTTTCAAGTTTTTTTTTCAAGTTTTTTTTCAATGATGTGAATGTTTGTCAGATACTTATAGTGTAAAATTTAGGATTGCTTGGTATGAATTAAATAAATGTTTTAATATTTCACAAAATGGTTGAAATATCTGTGATTGGGATTTGACCCCTTGCCATTTTCAGGCATTCTTGAAATGTTGTAGCTGCACTCTTGAGGTTACGTATAAATCTGTACCGTGAAAGGGAGAGGAGAAATTCCTCTTGTCTAAGCCTCTTGCCACATGTGAACTGCAAGTGCCCTTTGCCTCCTCTGTCCCCATTCTGATCCTTCGATTATAATCAGAACCTTGATTTCGGAAAGAGAGGAAGCAGAATAGCTCACTGATGGAATTAAAGTTGTTTCCCATTGTTTACTTCTACATTCCTAAAACTAGTATATATAGCTTTACAGTTTTTAGATTGCATTTCTCTTTCATTCAAAAGTGTAATTGTTCTGCATATACTAATTTTAATTTTATATCACAAAAACATCCTGATACAGAAGATCAGTGTAATCAGAGGTCATGGACATTGGTCTACACTTGCTCTCAGATACTTTTATAGAAAATGGGTGAATGGAGAAACATTTTAAAGCATTTGTTAAATAACAAATACAAATATACCAAATCCTAATGTGATTAAAATTTAAGGTTTTATTATCCATAAAGGGAAGGGCTGATTTCAAGGAACTTTTAAACTTGATGGCAAAATTAAGACTATTAGAGATGTTTTCAAAGTTGAATATAAGCCATCAAAATGATTACTGCTCTATTCTTATATACTTAGTTTTGTAGTTTTTTCTTATCGAAAAAATGTAAATTGAGATAATATAGAGGAAAAATAAACCATGGAACTAAGAACCAGAATATTTTCCAGAATAAAATGTGTTTTAACTTTTTCTAGTTTTAATTTTAGTTTTTAGTTTTGTAATTACTTTACAAACTTTGAAAATTTCGGGATCTTTCACCTTCTCAAAAGAAATGCATGGCATGCATACATATGATGTTCAGCCAACTCAGAATGGGAAGATAGAGAAGGGAATACCAAATAAAAGAAATTGATATTTATGTTTTCTTTTGTTGTCATTCTTCTTCTCTTGGTGGAGTGGGAGGTTGTTTTTGTTTACCAAAGTACCCACAATTCTTAATTGTGCCTGGCACATAACAACTGCTCAGTAAATATTTCTTGGTCAAATGAATAAAGAATGCTCAACCAATCTACCACCCCCCCCAACACACACTTTGTTTTTTCTCTCTTGTCTATTTACAATTTTAATTTTTGCTGTGCTGACCATAGTGAGTCCTTAGTATCAGCTTCTCTTCTGAAAGTATTTTGTGTTGAAGGAAGAGGGATTCATTGTTTTTGAACCAACCTAGGAACCGTGTTTATAGAATTATCTTACAGTCAGAGTAATTCAGGTGACTACTTTACATTGTTCTTCCTCTGAACCTGGACAGGGAGGTACAAACATACTTAGCGTTCTTCACTTCAAACTGACTCCATCTTTTTTCCTCATCTACTGATCTATGATGTTGAATTTTTTAAAGCTGTGAAATCTGTTTCTTATTTAGATTCATTTTGTGAATCTAGGTACATTATGCTTATTAACCAATATCAAATTACTTTGAACATCCAAGAAAATTGCATGTTAACTTTGGTCAGAGATTTCTAGGTGCATGAAACATATGGAGAAGACAAAACGTTTAGCATGTTATCATGACTATTAATTTAGGCCGTAAAATGAAAGTCATTCATGAGGACAACTTTAAATATGTGGGTGACAATTGTCTAAGCTCAGTTAATGAGTTAATGTTTTTATTATTTGGTATCCATTAGCTCGGCTTAGACCAGGGTTTTTGAGTAGTAGGAACCTTAGAAATCAGTTAATATAAAGAGTACATTTAACAAATGAGAAATCTTATAGCCACAACAAAATTGAATTCATATCCAAGTAGGATGTAAATTAAAGCAAACTGATATATCATTTTATACACACACAGCAATTGTGGATTGCTCCCCATGAATGTGGACCCAGTATATTTTTATACCAGAAAGAGTGAGAAAATACTGATATCACTAAAAAAGATATTAAAAACTAGGGAAAAATCTTTATATAAAATTATTGTGTCTGTAGTAGAATAAATCTGTGAATGGTACAGTCACAAATAAACACATAATAGTCTATTGATATTTAATATTTTATGGCAGTGTTTTCCTTAATAGTGTAATAATGGCTGAGCAGAGAAAGAGGACAGCTTAACAGAGACTCTTGCTGGGTAGTAGGAATCTCCAAGGGGAAATACAGCCAGGCGTGGCCTCCTTGAAGCATAATTAAATGCTGAATTGACAAATTTGAGAAATATTCTAATTGTTCTGGGAAACATTAGACTCCTGGGGATGGTGTTGGGGTTTGCAGATAGGTTCCAGCAGTGCATAAAGAATGAGAAGGTCTATCCAAAAATCCATGCCTGACAAGAGTAGACTCGCCTTCATCTAGGCTGAGATTCATAACCTCATTTTATTTCTAGCAGAGAAATGAATGAGGATCTAGGGAACTGATGGGAAACCAAATTGACCAAACATGGAAGTAGTGGGAAACTAGTAGACATTAGAGGTGTGGTTTGGGGACTTGGATGTCTCACGCTCAGAATTCAAGTTTATAAAGCTTACAAGTCATAGGAATTGCAGTAAACTATTTCTAAGCCTTTCTCTCATGTTCATGGGAGAAAAAAAAAAAATCTCCATTCCTAGCTCTTTGATTCAACAGTTGGGCAGAGCAAAGTTTATCAGCAAACTGTTTCACATCTCTAAACCTCAGTTTGCCCATCTTCAAAATGGGCTTTATTATATATCTACCTTTTGAGGTTCTTATGAAGATTAAATGAAAGGACACGTGTATAGTGCTTGGATCATTATATAAATATTTGATAGTTTTTTGTGTATGAGGTTTGTGTGTCTCAATGTAAGACAGCCATGTCTGTGCAGATGTATTCTTTATGCTATTATTAATAACAGAGGACCTGACAAGGTAAACATAATATGATGCAATAGAACTTTTGGCGATTTCAAAATGAATGATATGGTCTTTTATATGCAGCATAATGAAGTTAGATATAAACTCTTATTCCCATTTTTTTACCTGTCAATTTAGTCTCAGATTTCAACATTTAAAAAAAAAAAAGGTCTGTAATTTTAATATCATTCCCTCTCAAAAGTACATACGAGGTCAGTTATGTGATATTTATTTGCATTGACTATATTAAAATATGTATAAAAACTATAAGTAATTTTCAATGACCACCTTTCCATGTAACAGTGTAAAATGCTGAAGTAAATCATGGATTTCAGTTTAGAATTATGGTAAATAATTTGGAAAATGAGAAGCTGGAAGAGATAAGTTAAAGTTTAATTTGTTTAAATCTTAGCTAAAAAGTTTAGTTTTCTTCCAGTGACACTTGTAGTTTCCAGACTCTTCTTTTCTCCCTTTAGTCGTAGGACTGACTTAGCAATTATAAGGTTTTGTAGATCTGTAGGGGATCTAAGTGTACAAACGTGGATGCCACATAAATTGCAATTAACACAATACTTTCTCTGGAAGGCATAGAAAAGAGAAATATTAGAAATACTTCGTGATTGATCTGAGTTTAAAATTTAACTTTTTCATTGGATAGTACTTGTAATTTTAAATGAAGTGATTATTTCTTTTGATCTTTATAACAGCACAAAAAGAAGTTCTTAAAGTTATGCCTTTTAAACATCTTGACTTGTCTTACATGATAAATTTAAGTGATTGTATATGTATTTTTTATGCCGCAAGTTCCTTTTCAGTATGAGAGTTATGTGGTCAGAGAGAAACTAAGAATATGTAGATACTGACTTATCCAGGAAAAATTCTGTGTCTCAGACATGCCTGTGGCAAACAGAATAAAACTAATCCTTGTTGTCGTGGAGCAGTAATTACAGCATAGTGGTAGAAGACAGGCGTTAAACAAATATTTAAAAAGCGAGGAAAAGCAAGCAAGAAAAAAATTATGGAAAGAGAGAAATCCTAAGACAATTGTGTTCTTCTGGGTGCTTTGCTAAGGTGTGAAGCCATTGGGAAAGGCTTGTGGGAAAGGAGGTGACACACAGGCTGAGTTGGGGAAGGAGGCAAAGGAGCAGTCAAAGGAAGAGCCTTCTAGGAAGAGGGAACCTCATGTGCACTGGCTAGAGGGCTGGAAAGAACTGTCTGTTCTGGCACCGAAGGAAGTCCACGTAGCTCAAGTGATGCTGTCCAGTATGGTAGCCGTGAGCCACACAGGGTATGTCTGAATCGAGATGGGCTCTAAGTGTAAAATATACACTAATTTAGAAGACTTGGTGTGACAAAAAGAATATAAAATATCTTAAGATTTTTATATTGGTATCACAATATTTTGGATATATTTGATTAAGTAAAATCTATTCAAATTAGGTTTACCTTTTTTTATCTGGCTACTAGATATGGCTACTAGAAAATTTTAAATCACATTTTTGTTCTCATTATATTTCTGTTGGACCGCAGCTTAGTAGAGTGTAATGAGCAAGGGACTAAATGACTTGAGATAAAATTGGTTAGATTCACCGGTGTCAGATTATACAGGACCTTGTGGACCACAGAGAGGAATTCAGACTTTATTTGAAGTGAAATAGGAAACCATTATGGGTTTTTAGCCAAGGGGATTTACCTTTCACAAAGAGCATTGGCTACAATGTGGAGAATGTATTGGAGGGGGGCCAATTAAGAAGCTCCTACAGTAGGACACACACACACACGCACGCACACACACACACACACACAGCTAAAGCAGTTATCCCAGCAGCTGTCAGATAACATTATATAAAAAATAGCCTCTGTAATCATAAATGAGTTTCTCAGTCTTACTGATGGAATTTCTTAAGCAATGGATGTAGGCACTGGTTTAGGTTTACAGGTTTAAGAATTTTCCTTCCTCGTGTTCATGGAATATTAAAATTCATACAAAATTAAATCTCTACCAGCTTCCCAGAGCACCCTAATTCGTGGAAATAGTAATACCTCAAACCATGAATGGCTTTAAAGATTTTTAAGAGTTTTGACAAACCTGAAACATTTCTTAATACTTTGGGGTTCAAGTAATTACTTGATGATTTGGTGGAAGCTGCTGACATCACGGATCCTGCAGGTCTGTCTGTGCAGCCTGGGATCTCAAACTTAAGAAGCTTCATCAGACTGCACGGCCTTTAATCCTCCCAACTATTCTCTTGGTAGAGCTTTTTCTCCTTCTCTCGTGCATGAAGAAACTTGACTTAGAGCAATTAAGCAAGCTGCCAAGGTTATAGGGTAGTAAGTGACAAACCCTGGGCTAAAACTCAGATCATTTAGATAGGTGTTGTGATTTCCTCTTACCTGATTGCTCCTTTTCTGCAGTGTGTGTGCGTATTTGTGTGTATAAATGTGAGTTAGATTTGTCATTCATTTTATTTGGCTCAGAAGCTATATTTGTAGGACCACTATTTCATTTATATAACATCAGAATGATTCATAACTTTGGCTTTTTACTGTTATTCTGTGATGGTACAGGTTTTAGATTATTTTTCGTAGTACTGAAAAAAAATGTAAGACATGTCAATATAGTTTCTTTTTTTTGTTTTTTGGGTTTGTTTTGTTTTGCTTTAGGGGGAAAAATACAGTTTATTTACTATAGAATCCATTTCCACTTATGAGTACTTAGAGGATACCAGCCACAATACTATGTATTTTGCTTGTTTTATGACATTAAATCCTTTTTACAGCCTTATTAAATAGGTAACATTATTCCCAGAATCCCAGAAAACTAAGATTCAAAGCCCAAATTCTTAGCTTTAGTATGTTATCCACTTTTTTAGGTATATTTGAAACAATTATCTTCTCAGTATCCCTGTTATGGAGCATTTACACTGTCAACAGTATTTTTCACTGTAAAAAGCAAAGGTCATTTAAACATTAAGTTTTTAAAAATCACATTTCTTGGGTGTGCCTGGATGGCTCAGTCAGTTAAGTGTCTGCCTTCGGCTCAGCTCATGATCCAGGAGTCCTGAGACCCAGCCCCACATTAGGCGTCCTGCTCAGCGGGGAGCCTGCTTCTCCCTCTCCCTCTGCCAATCCCACTGCTTGTGCCTTCTCACTCTCTCTCTCTCTCTCTCTCTCTCGAATAAATAAATAAAATCTTTTTAAAAAAATCACATTTCTTTAGCAAAATTAAAGTTGATCCGAGGTTATCACTGACAAGGCTGATACTTTTCAGTAAACTAATAGTTTTATTTCCTTTAATTAAATGAAAATAAAGGAGGGGAAATCAGGTGACACTTAAGTTCTCCCTGTACAGCATAAAAATCTAGCAGTTTGGGGTACCTGGGTGGCTCAGTCGTTAAGCAACTGCCTTCGGCTCAGGTCATGATCCCAGGGTCCTGGGATCGAGCCCCACATCGGGCTCCCTGCTCCGCAGGAAGCCTGCTTCTCCCTCTCCAACTCCCCCTGCTTGTGTTCCCTTTCTCGCTGTGTCTCTCTCTGTCAAATAAATAAATAAAATCTTTAAAAAAAAAATCTAGCAGTTTGCTTTTAATGGATGATCTTGTAAACAATAGGATAATGGAATCAATAGGCCCAGTACTGTGATTAAGCACTGTCCTATAACTTAACGTACCAAGTCACAGTAAATACATATTAGATGGTTCTACTTTAGATTTCAGATTCTGTTAGATAGCTATTCTGTTAGCTATGTGGTGTTATATCAAAGGTTGTTGAAAATACTTGAGTATCCAAAACATTTGCAATATAGTACTAACTTACTTTAGTTTCCATTACAGTGATTGATTTTGGAAAGGATAGGTTTTGCCTAATTAATATAAAATTATATTAAAACAATTATGTAAATTATCAGCAGTATCTACCCGAGAGATAAGTAGCACAAAGAAGGAAACTGAATTAACATTTCTGAAGGACTTGCTGTGTTGGATGTTATATATGCGTTATTCAGTCTTCATAACTGTCCCTTTAGATAAGTTGATATCCTACATATTAAACTGAGGCTCAGACGGATTTACCCACAGTTGCAGAGCTAGTGGATGAGCCCCAGTGCTACTGTGTTTGAAGCTCACAGTATGTTTTATAAATGAAAACTGGAAGGAATTTTTGATGATACGAATTGTTTGAAGGTGTGAAAGAACCTCTTTCCGAAGTGAACTGTGGAAAATCTGACTCTTAGATTTTCTTCATTTTAAATTATTGGCATTGAAAGCTGGTAGGATTAGAATGATGTCTAGTCGTGTGAGTAGCCAATACAGTAAAATAGTTCATGGAGTTTAGTTTCTCAGTCCTGATTTT
Source organism: Eumetopias jubatus (assembly GCF_037043125.1). Taxonomy (NCBI): domain Eukaryota; kingdom Metazoa; phylum Chordata; class Mammalia; order Carnivora; family Otariidae; genus Eumetopias; species Eumetopias jubatus. Next base: position 28,582,230 of record NW_028274807.1, read on the forward strand.
TTCTTGTTACTGGTCTTGATTTTTGTGGGTTACTTCCAATCCTCTTTTATCCCTGGGCCCATCACAGTAACACAAAGGTATAAATACTTAATGCAAAATACAAAGATTATCTTCTGCAATTGTAGAAGTGTTTCTCCTGTTGGCGTTTTTTTTTTTTTTTAGTAACGAAAAACCGGTATTGAACAGATTTTAAGGAGGTTTAATCATTTTTACCCCTTTTCAGTCATAATTGTACTAAGAAGATTTGACTAGTATCAACTATCTGATGACCATTTTTCTTGATTATGTAGTTAAAAGTAGAAATTCAGGGCATATTCTTACTTGTTCCAGTATGTAGGCTTTAATGTATAATTTTGTTCTTTCATTTTGCTTGGTTATACACAACTCCACATAGCCCTTTTATTCTGACTTGTGTTCCAACCAGTTTTACTTCATAATGTTTATGCTGTTGAGTAAAATCTTTAGAACAAAAATATTGTTAAATTTGGGGACTTTTTTAGTACACTGAAGATATTTTTAGTATTTTTTTTAAGATTTTTTTTTTTTTTTTTTGACGGAGAGAAAGCACAAGCAGGGGGAGCAGCAGAGGGAAGAGGGAGAAGCAGGCTCCCCGCTGAGCAGGGAGCCTGATGCAGGCTTGATCCCGGGAGCTCAGCCCGATGGTGGGCTCGATCCCAGGACTCTGGGATCATCCTGGGATCATGACCTGAACCGAAGGCAGACGCTTAACCAACTGAGCCACCCAGGCGCTCCGATGTTTTTAGCATATTGAAGGAGTCCCCCCACCCACTCCCCACTTTGTATCACTCTTCTTGAGAGTATTCCTATAGTGCATACCTTTTGGGAGGGTGAGGGGACACCGTACTTAAAGACAACTTTGGTAACTATTTTATAGCAAACCCATGTTTGCGGTTAGACTTTTTTTTTTTTTTAAACACTAAGTCTTTTAAAAGTTTGAATGGTATTCTTATGTAAATGGATACAGAAACTTATCAGCCATTTCTGTGAGTATATCCTAAACCACTGTACTCACTTGAGCTGAATTTGTAAGTTAAGTTGTTTATGCGTTATCCTTGCCTCTGGAATTTATTTCAAAAATAGACTGAGTTTCTTTAAGTACTGTAAGACATTCAGAATAGAGGAGGAAACATTTGTCAGAGAAATGGGGCAAGTAAGGGAGAGGAGGAAAAAATCTCAAAGGAAAAGAATCCTGGATGTAGTTTCTTACCATCTCAGATGTAAATGGACAATATTTATAGTTTCTTCCACTTTAATACTGGGAATCTTAGTCACATGCCTGGGCTCTAGAGTACATTGTGGGGAAAGTAAATGGAGCAATGGGTACCATGTTTCCTCTGATTATGATACGCAGAGAAGAGTATGTTATTTTTTTATTCTGGTCACTTTTTGAAAATTTGGTATCATTTATGCAAGTATTTGTATTTCCTTTTGATATCCATGGTAATTATCTATAAAACTCAACTGCAAAAAAAAAAAAAAAAATCTCCCTTTTGTGAGTAAGAAAGAAGATGAAAGAAGGCATTTTATTCCATCTAGAGTGGGAGTACATATTTACCCCCTGAAAGGAGCATCAGTTCTAAAAGATGGAGAAGAGAAAGAAAGGCAGAGTGATTAGGCTTAGCTGTACTAAGAACATTCTCAAGGAGAACTTTAAAATAAGGAGCTAAAATAGCTAGAGCCTGGGGAGATATGATAGAATCTTAAAGAGGATCTTGTTGAGCCTTCTCCTTTTAAATGAGTAAAGTGAGGCACAAAGAGATAATAACACAAGGTCACTTTTTTTTTTCCCCCTTCAGTGTCTGTTGTACAGCTCCAGAGTTCCAGGAATTGGTCCAGGTGTCCAAATTCAGTATCCCCCTCTGTTGATCCTGCCCTGGTCCTGTTACCAAGAAGAGGCATTCTACGTGCTAGGCAGGGAGGAATTGAGTGAGTAGTTAGAGAACTGTCAGAGTGGAACCTTCTGCCTCTTTTCTTATTTATCCCACCATGATAATAATTGTTATTTCTGACTCTTCCTTTGGGCAGTTATTGTCAAAACATTTTGGCCGAGGCTGTAATTTAGGATCAGGAGCCACCACAGTTTATTTAAGTATTGGAGACAGGTGGAAATCCAATAGTTGACAGCAGCGAATGAAACAAGAGAAGCATCTGGAGCCCTTAGGTCCAACCTGGCCTTGCCTGACCCAAGGTAACCCTGCTTCTCACCCAACTTCACTAATGAAGTTTGACTGCAGGCACCCACGGTGTGATGCTGCCCACTGTTAGATGCCGTACCTATTTCCTATTAGAAATAGGGGCATATTTTTCTTGAGATGGTAGAGGTTAGCTGAATCAAGATCCCCTTATCTAATATTTTGCTATGTAGCCCTCTGAGCAAGAACCATCTGGTCTTTATTTGCTTGCCAACTTCAAAATAACCCATCTACCCACCCTTAGTGCTTGGTTCTACTTTAGGAATTCATTTTCCACATCTACTCACACATATAGCTTGAATACAAGTGTCTTCCTTAAGATTTTATCACTTCTTGTCTGATTCCTACTGTAATTCCCTGGCATGGGCCCTCACCCTTAAAATTAAGAGAAAATACCCAGATTGTATACTGGGTAAAGACATTTCCTCTAAGCTTGCCTTTTTTTCAAACATCCGTTCTCAAGGCCTTGAACCTTGTTCAAGGCTCATCATCTAGGGCTTGGACAGCCTAGTCTGAGTCACAGTTAGGCATTAATACCTGCATTAGGTATTAATAACCCACCACTCCCATAGCCAGTTCCCAGCGTAGAGGATATGACTTTCCCATCAATACCAGCAGCTGTTGTAGTTGTGAATACCAGCAGCATTGATGAGTAAAACAAGTAGAAGTAATTTAAGACTTGAGAATTAACAGAAAAAAGAAGAGACACTAAACCACTTGAGAAGAAGGAAGAGGTGGAGGAGGCAAGAAGAAAGAAGGAATGGGAGGAAAAAACTAAACGTGTAAGAGCTGGAGCAACTCTTACATATTGCCTTTGGCTAGTGGCACTAGAATCATGATTGGAACCCACTTGATGGATGCGAATCTGACTCAGGTCTTAAGAACTGCTCTTGAGTTTAATAGTCCAGATTTGTTGTCATCTTAGCAAAAGGACAAAGTAGAAGAAGTCAGGAACATGGACGAGGAAAGGGGCTACGTGTGCTCTATCATGGTTCCCTTTTTTCTTGATTGACTGGAAGATCAATATTGTTTTACTTTGCACATGAAAAGAACTGAGTCTTTATTTCCTTCCTAGTGGCCATTGTTTAAATGAAATGCTCTCATTTTGAATATGAGAAGTCATTTTTAATGTCAGAAAATTTCAATCCCCTTTGCCCACACACGCACACACACACACAATACATAAGTTCATGTAGATTCAGTAACTTCAGAGTTAGTTGAACTGCTTGGCTGATATGAAAATAGAGATTTATCTACTTTCAAATTTAATAGAGTAGAGGGGAAAATGATAAAACAAATTAAACTGCAAAGTTCTTCAACATCAGTAAGTTTCACACAGCTGCAGGGAAAACTTGACGAAAGGACATGTTCATCCAGATGGCCTGTGCTGGCCTCCTTCCCATTCCTGCAAAAGATATGTTATTCACTCCCAGGGTAGCTCAGGGAAAGAGCTGATTATGGAATTAAAACAACCAATGTCCAATTAACCCCTGTTTTGGTCAATGTTTCCTACACAGTTTGGGTAATTGGCATACTTTAGTTCCGTCAAGGGAGGCAGCTGGTTTATTGGTTAGTTCAAGCTCTTGGGAATGAGAACTTGAAATTCTGATATCAGCTCTGCCCCTACAAACTCTAAGTGTTGTGACCTTGGACAACTTATTTACCTCTTTGTGTTATTAGATTTCCCCCATTTGAAAATTGGAAATAACGTGTTGCTCTTAGACCATACATGAGGTGAAGGCACTGTAGGAAAAGTAAGGGAGAGTGTTGATATTTGCAGGGCTCCTTAAGACTGTCAATAAAAGGTACAGTTTGTCTTATATCGTATTATTATAATATCATAAGGATGCTGTGATTGCACAGAACAGAGGCCCACACAACAGAGCTCACGAATGGGGGATTCACTAGAGACGTGCAGTAAGCTCTTCAGGAACCCAGTGATAAGAGTGTGTAGCACCTCCTTAAACTGGAAAACCATTCAACAACTCCTGACTGTCTCTTCTTTCTTCCTTTTGCTTTCTTCATCTTTGCTTCTCTGCATGTGCCTACTTCATTTCTTTCTTTCAGCAGACTGACTGCCCGGTATTGTCATCTGTGCGATGTGACCTCATTAAAGCAACCCAAAACGAAGGTTTTCCATCTCATTGAATTTCAGATCCCAAGAGAAGAAATGAATTGATCCAGTTTAGGCAGGCTCCCAATGTTCCCACATTCCCCTGTGCTTAGTGGACTGGGAACAGATTCTTTAAGAAAAAGGTCTAGGGAAGAAAGAAATGATAGCTATCTTTTGTACCTAAAATTACTCTTTGTTTTATGGAAACATCTCTTATATAAAATATTACAAAATTAAAGAATTATAATTAGCTAAGTTATTAAATTATTTTATAGATCCAAAGTATTTTTTTTTAGCTTTCCAGGATTTATAGAGAATATGTTAAAACATTCAACAGATAATTTTGAGTACCTCTAATCTAACAGGCACAAGAATACAAACACAAAAGACAATCTCAATTCTCAAGGAGCTTTATGTGCGGTGACTGGCAATGAAGAAAAAAAATTTTATTTTTTTTTTTTTTGCAAAAGTCTGGTGCTATGGCCATGGCTAATAGAATAGTTAACATTAATCCAGTGCTTAAAAAATACCAGATGCTATACTAAGTGTTTTACGTACATATTTCATTTAAGACAACAGCTTTATGAACGTTGGGAACCTGACAGCAGCTTTATGAGGTGGATACTGTCATTCCTATTTTACAGCTAAAGAACCTGAGCCCCAGGATGGATGGGTGACTGACCAGAGTCACCTGCTGATGAAAGACAGAGTCAGGAATGCACAGAGTGTTCTCTGAACCACTGTGCTTTGTGGCCTTTCTAATAAAAACAGGAGACTTAGGACAGCAGAGACAAGATTTTGGAGTAGAAAAAGGAACCCAAACTTTTCAGAGAGATATAAATGTATTTGCCTTACCAAATGCTTCCAAATTCACTTTTGCTCTACTCTGTGGCAGTTTTACATACTAATAGGAAAGGCTAGAACCCAGAAGACCCGACTTAGGTTTGGATGAGCTACTTAGTGGCCTGTTTAACCAGTCAGTTGCTCTTAGCTTTAGTACCTTTGTTCATTAAAATGTGAATGAGGGTAATATATTATTAACCAACTCCGTAAGGAGAAATGAAGGAAATATATCTTGGTATTTCATTTGAGGAGGAGATATGGCTTAAAGCACTTGGGGAAAAGCAGGGCCTTTTTAATTTACAGTAAACAATGCAAAAGTCCACAGTTTGTGGCAGAAAGCTCCCAGGACCTTTTTAGACACTGCTTTGGCCAGCCAGGAATTTGTAAAGATTTGCATCTTTGGGGCGCCTGGGTATCTCAGTCGGTTGAGTGTCTGCCTTCAGCTCAGGTCATGATCTCAGGGTCCTGGATTCTAGCCCCACATCCATCAGGCTCCCTGCTCAGCAGGGAGTCTGCTTCTCCCTCTCCCCCTGCTTGTGCTCTCTCTTGCTCTCCCTTTCTCAAATAAATAAATAAAATCTTAAAAAAAAAAATGCATCTTTGTAGCACCCACCACAGACTAGAGCCCCAGAACATTTGTCTTCTTCTGTTTGTCCTTTGGTAGATTCCTGTCAGCAATGAAAATTTAACTATTGTACCTAGAACTTAACAAGGTGATAGACTTAGTCAGTGGAATATGGCAGCTCTTTTCTCGTGTTTGAGGGATCATTGAAGGATTAGCCTTGTTTTCTGAGGCCTCTAAAGGACCAGCCGTCAGACTAAAAGGAGACAGATGATAGCCCAGTGCAGGAAAGAATTTTTATGCTATTGCACTTGTGCCAATGTGGAACGAATTCTCTGAATAATGGGTCACCTTTACTGAGTGCCTGCTTTGTGCCCAGGCACTGTGCTGAACACTCTATGAACATTGGCACATTTGTCCCTCACAGAGGCTCTGTGACATAGGTTTTTGCACATTTATAAATAAAACTTTCAAGAGTAGTTAACTTACTCAAGGTCAAACAGTTTGCTAATTGGTAAGAACAGTTTGGTAAGTGGAAGAGCTAGAAATTGAACCCAGAGCTGTCTGATTCCAAAGGATACCACCTTGGAAGACAGTCCATGGTCATTGGAGGTTTTTGGAAAAAAAACTAGACAATCAGAGTTAGCAAATAGGTTCGAAAGGGGTTTAAGCATTCTATGGGATGATTGGTTAGGCGGATGACCTTTCACTTCTCTTTTAAACTTTAAATTCTAATCCTGTTGTGTATGTAGAATCAATTTGCAAGACAGACTGTTAGGAAAATGATAGCTGGTGGTAGAATCATTATAGGAAAACAGGTTTCTCTTTCTGAAAATTAGCTCCACTGCCAATTTATGCAAGTTCTATAAATTTGTTTTCCCACGATTATGCAGACTATGATGTTGGTCATTTTAGCTCTAAAAAGAAGTCATTAATCCAAGTGAATAAAGTGCCGGGGGGTGGGGGGATGACACATTTTGTAGTGAATGACAAGGAAATTTGATTAGAAAGTTCAATTATCTTTAAGACAAATGACTAAATAGCTTTTGGAATACAGTAAGATACGTTTCGTTTTAAATATATATTAGAGTGGTTTACTGTACATTTTAGAAAACATGGGTTTTCAAAATCTTACCCATCTACATCAAAGTTAGATACTTTTTGGACCCACGTGACTTCTTAGCCTCCTCAGACCTGAGAAACATTTTTTAGCTTTAACACCACACCCGGAAGCAAGAAGAGACCTGAAGTTTACCCCTTCGGCATGGGTCAGAGGAGTGAATGTCCTGATTTTGTATCACTACCCACAGCACTAGGCAGATAGGGTGAGAAGTAGAAAAGGCACCCCAGTGACACGTTGTTTCTCCCTGCGTCGGTATTCAAGACCTGCTTGGATGATGTTTGTCTTTATTGAATTGGTTTTTAGTTTTTCAGGTTTAGGTCTTCAAAAAGTAATTTGGTTACTTTTACATACTCTAATTGAATCACTTTGGTAGGATGTTGTTTTTATTGAGCCAGACACAATGAAAGCTCACACTTAAGGCTCTAAAGGTTCAAATGAAAAAGATTATCCTAAAAATAGCTTTGACCAATTTGATTTAATCTTTATCACATAATTTAAAGCGTTCAAGTTCTTTACTATATGATGATTATCTACTTCAGTGATTGAGTTTTAAAATGGGGATAGAGAAACAGTTTCTCAATTGTGGTTGATACAGTGTAAGGTTAATTCATAAAGCCTTTCTTTCCCCATTTTATCTTAACTGTTTTTTAGGATTTGATTTGTCTGGTTTTGGGGAATAAATCAATGTATTAACTTCATTTCTTAACACATCATGAAAATTTAACAAAGTAATATTTTAATGTTAGATAGGTTTTATTCAATTTTCTATAGAGTGTGTAGTTTGAGAGGGGAAAAATGATAAAAAGCTTTATGATACCAGTATTCTGAAACATTTTCCCATTCTGGATAAAGTCCGTGGGTATATTAGGTCTTATAAACCTTGCCTGGGGAGACACTAATTAAAGGAACTTCAATGACTATGATCAGTTTTTTTAATAGAAACAGATGTTGAAAATAAAGACCTTATGAAAACTAAAATCTTCTGCATATATATATTTCTAAAATGTTTAAATGTTGTATTTTTCTAACAGAATACTAGTCACACTGTCTTCCAAACAACTTCCTGCATAGCACAAAATACTTTATTATTCTTTAATTTGCGGTTCATTTTTTAACTTTATATTCAGAGTGAAGAAAAAAAAAAGGATATCTTGAATTCAAAACCAGACATTATAAATAGCATCATATCATCTTAAATCTTTTTTTTTTAAGATTTTATTTATTTATTTGTCAGAACTAGTGTGAGCACAAGTGGGGCAGCAGGCAGAGGGAGAAGCAGGCTCCCCGCTGAGCAGGGAGCCCAATGCAGGACTCGATCCCAGGACCCTGGGATCATGGCCCGAGCCAAAGGCAGACTTTTAACCCACTGAGCCACCCAGACGCCCCATATCATCTTAAATCTTAAAGTACTTTAGAATTATGACAGTCTACCCCACAGACTCAGGCTCCTAGAATTTGACCTGTTGCATGTTCCGCTGGGCCCACTACCTCTGCCAGGTGCTGGGATGTAAGGATGACAAAGATGTAATCCTTGCCTATAAGTTGTGTACCCTCTAGCTGAGGACCAGACATAAACAAACCAAAATACAATTTTGCAATGAGATGATTGAAAGGTCTGCTGAGTGCTTTGGAGTCCCAGAAATGAAAAACCATCCTCAGCCTGTGGAGTTCAGGGAAGGCTGTCTAAGGAAGGGGTAAGTCCTCCGCTGAGGCTTACAGAATAAAAGAGATGTCTTATTCCTTTAGCTTGATTTTAGGCAAATGGGGCTGATTTTATGATTTAAAAATGCATTACCTGATGCATTTTTATGTCTGATCTATTTTATGAAATGAGGATGATTGTAGGGACTGTGTGGGCGAATGGGGGAAAGGGCACTGAGCAGAAGGTTCTTTACTTTCTATACGCTATTTCTCCCACTGTTATGTCTTATTCATGTGTAATGACAAGAATTTAAATATAAAACCAATTATTTGTATAAATGCTATAATTGAAAGCATGAAAAGGACCAAAACAACAAAGCAAATAAATAGCAGGAAATATTGATGTAAGGATTTCAGTCAGAAGCCCTGACTTCTATTAACTGCTGTCCACGTTTCTTCTCCAGCTCAAGAGGAGCCCCTTCTAAAGCCTCCTTCCTGCGACCCCCCCCCCCCGCCTCACCTAGGTCTGTATTCATGTCTGAGTGTCAGGTGCCCCAGCAAGGGCCACAAGCAGGCTGTCCCTGAACGGACTGAACAGACCCAAGACCTGGAGAGCAGCAGAGCTGGGGCTCAAATTGGTGGTGACTGCCAAAGTCACTGAGATTGTTACTGCAAACATTTGCTTACGTGCCCAGATGAGCAAAAGACAGATCAGGGGGAAGTATGGGTGGCAGTTTCTTCAATAAAAATGAAACCATTTAAATAAACAGCCTTTTGACAGATGGTAGGCCAGTGGCTTCATCTTCCTAGTTGAAGAACATATTTTAATGTTCCCCTTCAATATTTAAAGACAGAAATTCTCCAGGTACATTGTGCATACTCTCGTTTTTGTTTATTAATCCCCTGGGGTGGGACCTGTCAGGTTATTGACGCCACCTTTTTACGGATACTGTCATTATGTCTGCCCAGGGATCGTGTCTGCAGTGGTGTTTCTCGGCCTCAGGCTGACTAAAACCTTCAATCTGGAAAGCCTTGTATTCTGGGCCAGTACGGGCAAGAATGATATTGTGGTGTTTATTTACCATTTTTGGAAAATCAAGTCAGAGTTCATGGACCTTTCATGGCAAAGCAGCACTTTCATCCAGGCAGCACATAAAGAAGAATGTTAATTAAGTGGTTAATTAATTGATAAATGATTCCTCCAAATAGACTTTAATCGTGTATTTTATAAGGAACTCTATTTGTTTTAAAAGACAATAAATGTCAATAGATTCTTGTGATCAAATTTTGATATACAAATTAGTATCCATTACTAGTAATTTTACTATACCCGCATTCTTTTTCTGCCTAGTACAGGAAGTTCCACTTTTTGTGGTATTTAATTTAATACATATTTTTTTTCTTTTTACTTTGTTACTGAGAAACCCCAGTTGTTTTTTTTTTTTAACATTTTATTTATTTATTTGACAGAGAGAGAGAGCACAAGTAGGCAGAGAGGGAGGGAGAGGGAGAAGCAGGCTTCCCGCTGAGCAGGGAGCCCGATGCGGGGCTCGATCCCAGAACCCTGGGATCATGACCTGAGCCGAAGGCAGCCGCTTAACCAACTGAGCCACCCAGGCACCCCTGAGAGAAACCCCAGTCTTTCTAGGATAGTACAATTCTGGTATTTTCATTTAAACCTGTTTAAATATCAAAAATAATTTTGTAAAATGAAAATCTGATAATTGAGAACATTTACACATTATCATAATTTGCAAATTATATAAAGCTATAGCAGGTGATACTTGATTTAACAAGGAAGGCTTTGATATTATAAATTCACCCCAACAGCATTATGTATCCTTAAAAATGATGATTTCTTGATCAGAACACTTTTAGAAAGAACATTCATCACATAACCCTTGGTTCATAAATGTAATTTAAGATAAATTCAATACTTTGTTTGAACAGCTAAAACAAAAGGCATGGTTTTGTTAGGTAATTGCACTGTTCAATAATATATTCCATTAAGAATCACTTTTATTGCTGTTGTCAGTAACAAAACTCTCTTATAATTTGGAAGTTATGGAAGACTATGGATACGTTCTACAATTTTCCTGGTTGAACCAATTTTTAGCAGTTAAATCTGTGTATCTGGGAAGAAGTAGCCCAAGATATTAAGGAATATACAATTAATTTCCATTTCAGCTGGTACAAAGACATGGAGGGTTGGGGGACCATGGAATGATTCAGGGACCTACAAGTTAAATTAATTTCAAATTGTCACATGGCAAAGATCAGTAATAACAAATTAATATGCAAGCATCCATATGCACATACACACACACATTAAAAACTTACAATTCTGAAATACACATACGCAAGTTTCTTCTCGTGTTCTGTGATGAATGCAACATTTTAAGCAGAATATGCTTTATAACAAAAAGTGCGTGAAGATCTTGTCTTCAAAGATGGGGAACATTTTTAAAACAGAGTGTACCCTGTGAGTAAACACAGAGTATCTGGTAAGTGTACTTAAACCCCCAGGAGCTTTGATCAAATACCAGCTGTTACATCAGTTCTGTCGGTAATCTTTCTTACTGATCTGTGACCTTGACCTTGTGCTTGTATCTGTATGTCAAATCTGTTTTCGGGTTGGGGAGACCATAGTTGAGTTTAATAGGATTTATGCTCCAATCTCAAAGGACGGAGCATATACATACACATGTACATGTACACATATATATATTCATATACATATACATACACACACTGTAAACACTCGATTCCAGGAGAAGAAAGCAGCATTTCCCATTATACTTTATATTTTGGTAGGGATTGGAAAATACTATGCTCTTGAAAACTGATAGAAAGCGAGCACCGGTTACTTTGAAGAGCTATTGAAAAAGGTTAAGAGAACCTATATATACCTTCTGTTTATTTTATATTTAAACCCTTTTTTCCCACATTTATGTGCTACCCAAAATAATCTGTTAATGAGTGTTTTGTGTTTCTTCAGAGAAACTGTAGTTTCTTCAAGAACAGTAGGAGGCAGTGAACAGACATTAATATTAATGCTAAATAAACATACGTATTCTTTATCATATAATGATTCTCTTCTAGATTTTTAAAAGTTGTAGTTAGAATTCATTTTAGCTAACAATATTCTAGTATTCTGTTTTCAAGCTAATGCAACACATCATCCAGGAAAGCATTACATTTTTGGAACAGAAATTGTTGGGCAATTGAGCTCTTTCTCTAGCATCTTTCATTCTGTGAGCCTTTTTTAACTTAAAAATATCCAACTTTTTCATCTTCATTTCTATTTAAAATTAATTTTTTTATAAACTGTAGAGGCAGAGTAAAATGGATAGTGGATTTTATTGAATCTGAGTCATATACATAAGCCTTCTGAGTATGTATCAGCCTTCAGAACAAAGAAGCTCTTCTTTATTTTGCTATATCAGTTCTAGGGGATATTTGTTTCTGTTGCCAGGACAAATAACTGTCCACTCTCTCATATGCATTCATCTACGTTATCAAGGATCCTAAATCTTTACTGTTGCACTTTATTTGGTATGTAGTCATTGTGAGATAAGCCAAAGCTCCAGTTTGAATATTAGCTCATATTTAGCTTTTAAATAAACATTTGTTTGAAATTCCTTGACCCTCCCCCCCCCTTAAAGAAAGCAGTGAAGATAATTAATTTGGGGGGTATTGGATGGGCAGGGTGTATGGCTGTTTGAAAATCACTTCCTTACCTCAGAATTCACTAAAAAGACTATAACGCATATTGGTCAGGACTATTTCCACAACTTTATGATAGCATTGTCATCTTTCTGATTAAAATGCTTATTATCATTTTATCAACTACAATTTGATAAATTACTTGGAATCACAGAAATAAAATTTTAGAGTTGAAGAGGTCTTCAGATACATGTCCTTCTATTGAACACTTGAGTAGGTCAAACACTAGTGTGTCCTAGTGAGTCGCTTTTAATAGGGTATGTGAGTGACACTGTTTTACTCCTGTGGAAGCAGCTGACAGCAAGTTAAAGCTGATGGACCTGGAAGTTAGGAGCAAATTTGGCCTTGGGCAAAAATATGTAAGTCCCTTGGGCTGCAATGGAGAGCATCTGGGCAGGCAGTTTACTCACTACAGTGTCAGGGGCTTCTGTTACCAATCTTAGAAGACTATTTACATCTCAAGTGAGAACCCCTGGGAGAGGGCAAAAAGCTCTTATGTTCTAATTTAATGTTGAGACCCCCAGTTGAGCAAAATATTTTTAGATAAGTTTATTTTCCTGGCACCCATCAAATTGTACAACCACACATCCATCTTTTGATAACGATAATACTGCAAAGAAAAGTACTATCTTGGAATTCAAATTATATCAAAGGACATTAACGAATATTCCTTTTCTTCAATAAGAAATATATTCTAAGAAATGAAATTTCAGGCTTCCCCTTTTACCATGCCCTTGTTATTCTCCTTGAAAAGGCAGCAATTGAATGTTTCTTTTATTTTTTTTCTTAATTTTTTTTCGAAAACTGACTTTTTCCCATTTCTGTCACTGATTTATTATGCTTCTATTGTAGTGGTGGTCAGTCTGTTAGATTTAGTTTTAATAAAACAATAGTTACAATAATTAAGAGAGTAACAAATGATATTTACAGTTTTTTAGACAAAATAGCTCAGTTTTCCAAATGTTTACAAATACTTAGAATTCTTTTGTTTTTCAAGTTTGAGAAATAATTGACATACATTACTATAAGTTTAAAGTGTACAGCATAGTGGCTTGATTTATGTATATTGTGAAATGATTACCACAATAGATTTTGCTAACTCCCATCTTCTCATATAAATACAATTTAAAAAAAAAAGAAGAAGAAAGGAAAAAAAATTCTTCTCATGATGAAAACTCTTAAGATTTACTCTCTTAACTTTCCTAGACAGCATACAGCAGTGTTAGCTGTAATCATCATGCTGCATGTTACATCTTACATCCCTAGGACTTACTTACTGTATAGCTGGAAGTTTGTACCTTTAAACCACCTTCCTCCAGTTTATTCTTTCCTAGCATTTTTTTTTTTTTTTTTTGGTTATTCGGTGTCTTTTATGGTTCCATATAAATTTTAGAAGTGTTTTTTACACTTCTATTTAAAAAAAGCTATTGGACTCTTGATAGGGATTGCATTGAATCTATGGATGGTTTTTGGAAGAATTGACATTTTAACAGTATTAATTGTTCCAATCCATGAACATAGGATACCTTTTCATTTATTTGTCTTCTTTCTATCAGTGTAGTTTTCAGAGTAGAGATGATTCAGTTCCTTAAATTTATTTCTAAGTATTTTGTTTTTGATGCTATTGTAAACAGGATCGATTTCTTTTTAGAAAATTTGTTGCTAGTGCATAGAAATGCTACTGATTTTTGTATGTTAATTTTGTATCTTGCAGCCTTACTGAATTTATTGATTACATCTAATGGTTTTTTGGTTGGTTGAGTCTTTAGGATTTTCTATATATAAAATCATTTCATCTGCAAATAGGGACAATTTTTGCTTCTTCCTTTCTAATTCTGATACCTTTTATTTCTTTTTCTTGCCTGATTGCTCTAGTTATGACTTCTAGTACCATGTTTAATAGAAGTGGCAAGATGGGACACCATTGTCTTATTCCTGATCTAAGAGCAAAAACTTTCAACTTTTCACCATTGAATGTAATGTTAGCTGTGGGCTTGTCATATATGGCCTTTATTATGTTGAGATGTTTCCTCTATGCCAAATTTGTTAAAGAGTTTTTGTCACAAATAAATTGTGAATTTTGTCAAATGCTTTTCTGTATCTAGTGAGATATGATCATCATTCTTTCATTCCCTTAATGTGATGGATCACATTGATTGATTTGCTGGTGTTGAATTATATCTGTGCATCTCAGGGATTAGTCCCATTTGATCATGGTAAATGTTTCTTTTAATATGCTGCTAAATTTGGTTTACTAGTATTTTATTGAGAATTTTTGTCTCTGTGTTCATCAAGGGTATTGACTGGTAGTTTTTTGGGTTTTGTTTTGTTTTGTAGTAGTGTCCTTTTTCTCGTTTTGGTATCCAGATAATGCTGGCCTCATAAAATGAGTTTGGGAGTGTTCCCTCCTCTGATTTTTTTGGAAGGGTTTGAAAAGGATTGGTGTTAATTCTTCTTCAAAGTTCAGTGAAATTCACCAGTGAAGCCATCAGGCCCTGGGGTTTTCTTCATTGAGAGATTTTTGAGTACTAATTCAAACTCCTTACTAATTATTGTCTATTTAGATTTTCTGTTTTTTTTCTGGATTCAGTCTTTGTAAGTTGTATGTTTCTAGAAAATTTCCCATTTCTTACAGATTGTCTAGTTTGTTGGAGTATAGTTGTTCATAATAACCTATTATGATCCTTTTCATATATGTGGTATTAGTAATGGTAATGTCTCCTTTTTTATTTATAATTTTTGTTGACTTGGGTAAAAAATAATTTTTAATTTATAATAGGGGGTTCACTATAGTCTTCATTTCTTAAGGAAGCCCCCAGGACCCTTAATCTGAAATGTTACTTTTTCTTTCCTGTTCTGTGAAATTTAGTGTTGAGTTTCATGTATTGTAACTTTTCATTGGCCCTTGTTTGGAAAGCTTAATCTCATACATTTGGATAAAATGTTTGGTGTTATGTCCTCTTGATAAATTTTTCTTGGATTTTTGTTTCCTTTTCAACTTTTTTAAAACTTTCGTTCAAAGTTTCACCTTAGAGAACACCAAGAGTTTTCTAAATTATTTACCTCAATTTGTATTGCTTTAATAAAAGTTTCAATAATTAGGACTTCAGAATCTTCCTAGTACTTAGATATTTTTCTTTTAATCCTTAATGAAACATCTTAATATTTTTCTTAGCCTTTTGTGTAAAAAAATCCCTAAAATAATCTACAGTGAAAATTAGGTAATATTGTACAATAGGAGTTATTCTTGAATGTCACAATTAAGTAGACTTTCAGGTATTTTTGCATTTTGAGGAAGCAGAGCCAAAAATTAAAATGCTCATTAGAGTGGTATCGGAGAAATACCTTTAAATTCAATACTCAAACAGGTATACTTGATAATGGAGAAGAAAGTAGAAGAGATTTCATGGAAACAGTTGGAAGTTATGAGGTATTTACTAGACATAATTTAAATACCATACAAAGTGGCTTCATAGATGTTTAATCTCTGAAATGTGTTTCTAATGGAGAATTTGATCTTAAGTAAGATACTGAGTCCTTTCCTTAAAAACAGCTGGAGGAAGACCTTTCTCATTGTTTATTTATTGTCAACCAAAAGTAGTCCCACGTACAAGAATTCTATTAGATTCATCCTTCATAAAAAAAACAAAAACAAAAAAAGATTCATCCTTCATTTATCCAAGTAGAATTTTATTTTGCCATTTCAAAAATTGTTTAAAAATTCAGTAGATGTTCCCTTTGCTTAATAAGCCATTTCCAAATAGAAAGTGCAAAACGCATTGCAATGAAAATAGTTTTAACTACTCAAAGAATCAATATAACACCCATTTGGGAACTGTTAACATGCAAATTATTTACAACTATCTTATTGACTAAAGTTCTAAAAAAAAAAAACTTAGACTTCAACATAATTTCATATTTTTCAGGTGCTTAAAAGAAAATGTACCTTTAAAAAAAATATACTCTGAATTCACACATTTTACTAAATATTTAACTAAACTAGCCTTTGTGTTGAAACTTGGATCGTTCCCCAAATCTATGTATATGGTCAAGATTCCATGGAATCCTTTAATGGTTTAGTTTGATTTTATTGTTTTTTTAAATCTAACAATTTTTTTACTGTATGCTAGCTAGAGCAGTAAAATGTCAATTTTATAACATTTAAAAGATTTTCATGCTTATAAACAATTTTAAATCAATAAAAAGAAGATTCAGTTTATAATTTTAACATTATAACAGTTGTACACGAACTTTATTAAATTGTCATGAAATGCATTAACCCTTGATATACTCTGAAGCAGGGTTCTTTGGACCTGGTGTTAGTTTTTGAAACCTTTTTTTTTTTTTTTTTAAATATTTCTAACTAGTAGGAAGGATTATACTACATGACTTTTATTCGTTTTAAAAGTTTTAATCAATGTGTTTTTAATAGGAAAAGAACAGTTATCTTGCTATTACTATATGTGCCCAGGGAACCTTTTGTAAATCAAAAATACATTATGGAACCTTAGTGATCTTAATTTTCCTATATCATTAAGTATTTTGCCATTTTCTGATCTTGATAATTAATTCATTATTTATTTCCAACTGTGCCAAATACTAAAAAGAATAAGCAAAGAGAAAATAATGGAAGTGCCTAGAAGGGTGATGCAGTAGTGAAATAAGTCATCATTATATAATCTTCAATTTCCTTATTGCATAGCCCATTAATTCTATATCATTTTTCATGAATTTTTAAAAAGTCTGGAGACACTGTCTTTGTAGTCTTCCTAGTCTGTTTTAAGTTTTTAGTAAACACAGTAGAGAATTCAGTATTTTTCATTTTCCATCTGTAACATCAAAGAAAAGAAAGCTGGCATAGGAAGATGCTTCAATTAGATGAATCAGAGGATGACTGCAAGAGAATGATAGTAGCACTCTAGACATGATGATGGTGACATTGACCTTATAAGCAACATCTCTGACTGTTGTCTTCAGATGATAACATCGTAAACGAATTTTTTCAAACTCAGGAATCAATGAGTGAACAATATAGTTCAACATTATAGTTCTTTTATTTTTTCCAGGTTTATTGAGGTATAAATGACAAGTAACATTGTGAGAGTTTAAGGTCTACAGTGTGATGATTTGATATGCACATATATAACAAAATGATTACTATAATAAAGTTAGTTAATACACCCCTCAACTCACATTGTTCCCATAACAATATAGTTCTAAAGACAAAAAGGAAATACAGTATTTCTTTCATCTAGTCAGTTGCTCAATAAGAAGGGCTGCATCACTCACTATTTTGTGACAAGAACCTCAGCTGTCCTGTTTTGCTCAAAGGAAATAGGACAGTATCCTTTCTTTTATGATGTTGGCACATCCAAATTTATTTGAAATGGTTCATAAGGGCAAATTTTGAAGGCTGGTGTGTAATAAAAGAGATTGGAGGAAAACAGAGACACGGATATGAAATAATCCATTGGGTTGATCTTTATAATTGGTGTTAGTAAATCTAAAAATAAAAAATATATATTTTGCAATTATGGAACAAGGAAGATTTCTTTCCTCTCTTCAGCATAATTATGAGCTGTCAGAGTTTTCCAAAGTAACACATTTTGAATTATACAAGTACAAAAAGAAGACCCAGAGGTGATGATAATGCTTACCTCTTAGACATGTACCAGTCTGGAATTGGTACTTAAAGGATGTTTCCAGGTTCTTGCATGACAGTTGATGAGCTGTCAGTTGCCCATTATCTTTCAAAACTAGGAAGATAAGGAATTAAGAATGGGCTTGGTGTAAATTGTGTAAATTCTTAAAATTCTGATGTTTTATTTTATCCCTTCATTCTTTCTTTGTTAATTATTCATAAATTGACTTAAATATTAAAATGTTTGTTGGACCCAGATGGTAATGGTGATGCCTGTTTTTCTTGGTATACTGAGGGTTAAACAAACCCATTAAAATTACAGAGCTGATTTTGATTTACAATGATAAATCTAAAATCAAGATTAAGTCACCTCTTAATATATTATTAAAGGTTACACTAAACTTTTTGTTAAAATCAGTTTTTCTAAAAATTTTATGGAACCACCTTATAAAAATGACAACTGAGTGGGAACAAATATTGTTCAATCAGGTTTTATTTTTTTCTCCTTCATATATATGTATTTTTAGGGTTCGTTAAATCTTTCTCCGCTTTGCCTGCCATACCTACCAACCTAATGTTTAAAGATAGGATATTAATATAACCTATTTTAGTTTCTAAACTAAAATTTTTCTTATAAAATCTGATGAGAGTGGGTCACCTGGGTTGCTCAGTCGTTAAGCGTCTGCCTTCGACTCAGGTCATGGTCCCAGGGTCCTGGGATCGAGCCCCACATCGGGCTCCCTGCTCAGCGGGAAGCCTGCTTCTCCCTCTCCCATGCCCCTGCTTGTGTTCCCTCTCTTACTGTGTCTCTCTCTGTCAAATAAATAAATAAATCTTTAAAAAAGAAAAAATCTCATGAGAGTTACAAAACTTACTTCATTTGTTCATTTGTAATTCTTTCTACCTTTTTTTTCCCTGCCCCCTCCTTACTTTTATTCTCTGTTTTCTTTTACCCCCCATAAACCAAATGTTGTGGATGATTCTGTTCCCTTTGCAAAATCACTTAGCAAGTGTATGCCATATAAGTGAAGTCTCTTCCTTATTGTGTTTATGAGGAGACCGTTGAGTATCTTTATTTTTTTTTTTAAAGATTTTTTTTTTTTATTTATTTATTTGAGAGGGAGAGAATGAGAGATAGAGAGCATGAGAGGGAAGAGGGTCAGAGGGAGAAGCGGATGTGGGACTCGATCCTGGGACTCCAGGATCATGACCTGAGCCGAAGGCAGTCGCTTAACCAACTGAGCCACCCAGGCGCCCCGTTGAGTATCTTTAAATAGACACAGGCTCTAATAAAATCATTGTCGTAAGTTTTGAACGTGCAAGTAGATCCACTGATAAGGCATTAAATCACAGTATTTTGTAAAATATTCCAGTTTTAAAATATACTGCTTGCCAATCTCTCAGGAAGCCTAATTCCTAATAGTATGTTGACATTTAGATATTTTTAACCAAATATACTCAAGTAGTGTTAAGCATCTGGCAACATTCTTAAGTAATATGTATATAAAATTAAAAAGGAAGCCAACTGTGTATGTCGGTGATTCAAAAAAAAATGTGGTTGTCTTTTTGCTAAAAGAAAATGAGTCAGGCTAATACTGACTCTAAATTTTAACTTTAAGAAGTCTTTTTATTAGGTGATGGTAATATTTTACATTATACCCTAATATCTGTAGTCTCAGGGAGCTGTACTGTATCCAATCACCTTGTCTCCTTTAGTTTTTTTCCTCAATTTCTCAATTAAGTTCTATTCTTTATTCTAGAAATGTGAAAAGGCAAGATTTGGGAAAGGTAGGAGGGGATTGTTAATGATTTCTCCTGCTTCAGTTATTTAAAGGAAAGAGAGGGAAGTTATCTGAAGAAATTTGGCTCACTCAGTTCCCTGAAGAGCTTTTACTTGTAGGATCTGAGTGACTTCAAGCCTTAAGTAGTCTCAGAATTCCTACTTTTTTCAGCATTTCATTTTTTGCTAGCACGTTGGTAGGTATTGCCACTGAGTGCCTCCTGAAGCAGCACCTCGGGAAATACAGCCTTTGATTTACAGATTCATCTTATTTAAAAAAAAACAGGTTTCCTGTTAAAAGAAGGTCTTTCCTCCCTGATTCATAATGGTGCTGTTTATACAATTTTTTTCAAAAAAATTAATGAAAAATAACCACATGGACTTAGAATTTTCTGGAAGCAATTATTCATCTTCCCATCAGGTCAATTCTAAATTTGTTTCCTGCCCATTTTTCTAGAGGGTGATGTGATTGCCTATGTATACACATAGTTATATTTATACATATTATGGTAACCACATTTTCTAAACTAAAAATTGGTATAAGTACCTTAACACATTTTTCTAAATTAATGATTTTTATTTTAGGATCATAAAATTTTTTCAAGTCACATATAATAGTTTAATTTATTTATACTTTATACTGATAGCGAAGTCACACAAAAAGAAATAGCATGGGTGGGGAAAAGAGTATTCTCTATGAGGAACATCTTAGAAACTTAGAGTTACAGGTTCGCCCATAACCTGTCTGTCTTCTTCATCTGTTAGGAATGGACCTCACATTAAAATTTCTACATAGAGCAAATGAGTGAAGGTTTAAAAATGGATACATTAAACCTCTGATAGACTTGATCAGCATCTAGAGAATCACTCTCTTCTGTTTTTAATAGGTCATGGTAGAAATGAAGTTTGTGATTATACTTCATTGTTTATGAATATGACTAAGACTGTCACACTTTGCATCGGCCTACAAGATATTTGTCAGTCTTCCATTTCTTTGAAAACAGAAATCCTACAAATTACTTATGGAATGTGTGATGTTTCAAGGATGCTATCAGAAGTGAATCTGCTCTGTAGTACTCAACCCTACACACAGCTCATCAGATGAGTCCATGTCATATGCATCTCTTTTCTTTTTTTCCTGCACATCTGTTTTTGTTCCTTCGTAAGCTTCCAGTAATATAAGAAAGCTAATTCTAGCTCCCTTATAGAGCTACATCACTATAAAAGAGACTTAGCATTTATATTACTCTGCGTAAAGTGCTCATGAAAATTCAGAAACTTAGAAATACTAGATTCTTTTGCTTGTCGGTATCATAGCATAATACTAGTTCTGTCCCTTCTTAACTTTTTTATTTATTTATTTTTTTTAGAACACTGCTATTTGCATTTAATTGGAAACAAAAGATGAAGAAGGAGAAGCAGTATATTCGCTAAGGAGTCTATCTGCTTGCTGCTGCAGACCTATGTATTAAGGAATTCTTTTGCTTCATCTTGCATAGGAGTTGATCAGCTCTGTGGTCAGACTACTTTGGAATTTGCCTGTCTTTCATCTTGTTGTTGCCAGAGGAAATCCTGGTTGGAATGTAACAGGACATCTCCGTCTGATTACTATGGAAGGTGATAAACTGACACTTACTTATTAAAGTTACATCTCACTCACCCACAGAAAACCATTCTTTAACGTGAATAGAAACCAAGCCCTTGTGAACACTTCTATTGAACATGACTCATGGAGAAGAGCTTGGCTCTGATGTGCACCAGGATTCTGTTGTTTTAACTTACCTAGAAGGATTACTAATGCATCAGGCAGCAGAGGGATCAGGTACTGCCGTTGACAAAAAGTCTGCTGGGCATAATGAAGAAGATCAGAACTTTAACATTTCTGGAAATGCATTTCCCAACTGTCAAAGTAATGGTCCAGTTCTCAATACACATTCATATCAGGGATCTGGCATGCTGCATCTCAAAAAAGCCCGACTCTTGCAGTCTTCTGAGGACTGGAATGCCGCGAAGCGGAAGAGGCTGTCTGATTCCATCGTAAATTTAAACGTGAAGAAGGAAGCTTTACTAGCTGGCATGGTTGACAGTGTGCCTAAAGGCAAACAAGACAGCACATTACTGGCCTCTTTGCTTCAGTCATTCAGCTCTAGGCTGCAGACCGTTGCTCTGTCGCAACAAATTAGGCAGAGCCTCAAGGAGCAAGGATACGCACTCAGTCATGATTCCTTAAAAGTGGAGAAAGATTTAAGGTGCTACGGCGTTGCATCGAGTCACTTAAAAACTCTGTTGAAGAAAAGCAAAGCTAAAGATCAAAAGCCTGATACCAATCTTCCTGAGATAACTAAAAACCTCATCAGAGACAGGTTCGTAGAGTCACCACATCATGTTGGACAAAGTGGAACAAAGGTCATGAGTGAACCCTTGTCGTGCGCTGCCAGATTACAGGCTGTTGCAAGCATGGTGGAAAAAAGGGCTAGTCCGGCCACTTCACCCAAACCTAGTGTCGCTTGTAGCCAGTTAGCATTACTCCTTTCAAGTGAAGCCCATTTGCAGCAGTATTCTCGAGAACA
The DNA here is from genome assembly GCF_037043125.1 of Eumetopias jubatus. NCBI lineage: Eukaryota > Metazoa > Chordata > Mammalia > Carnivora > Otariidae > Eumetopias > Eumetopias jubatus. The sequence continues at coordinate 28,604,442 of NW_028274807.1, forward strand.
TGCTTTAAAAACACAAAATGCAAATCAAGCGGCAAGCGAAAGACTTGCTGCCATGGCCAGATTACAAGAAAATGGCCAAAAGGATGTTGGCAGTTTCCAGCTCTCGAAAGGAATGTCAAGCCATCTCAATGGTCAGGCAAGAACACCGTCAAGCAAACTAATGGCAAGCAAAAATACCACCTTTCAGAATCCAATGGGTGTCGTTCCTTCTTCCCCCAAAAATGCAAGCTGTAAGAACTCACTGGAAAGAAACAGTATCAAACAAGCTGCTAATAATAGTTTGCTTTTACATCTTCTTAAAAGCCAGACCATACCAAAGCCAATGAATGGACATAATCATAGTGAGAGAGGAAGCATTTTTGAGGATAGTAGTACACCCACAACTATCGATGAGTACTCAGATAACAATCCTAGTTTTACAGATGATAGCAGTGGTGATGAAAGTTCTTATTCCAACTGTGTTCCCATAGACTTGTCTTGCAAACATCGAATCGAGAAACCAGAACCTGACCAGCCTGTTTCTCTCGATAATTTAACTCAGTCCTTGCTAAACACCTGGGATCCCAAAGTCCCCACCACTGTAGACATCAAAGAAGATCAAGATACCTCAAGGAATTCTAAGCTAAATTCACACCAGAAAGTAACACTTCTTCAATTGCTACTTGGCCATAAGAATGAAGAAAACGTAGAAAGAAACAATAGTCCTCAGGAAGTACACAGCGATGTGACCAAGTTCAGTACCCAGAATTACACGAGGACTTCTGTAATAGAAAGCCCCAGTACAAACAGGACTACCCCAGTGAGCACTCCTCCATTCCTTGGATCCACAAAAGCAGAGTCCCCCATCAATCTTTCCCAACACTCTGTGGTCATCAGATGGAAGTCCCCACCATATACCTGTGGCTCTCAGGCTGAAAAGCCCACAAATACTGCATCTAACCACTTGATGGACCTTACAAAGAGCAAAGAATCGCAAGGAGAGAAACCAGTCCAGAACGAAGGCGCCCAAAACTCTGCGACTTTCAGTGCCAGTAAACTGTTACAGAATTTAGCTCAGTGTGGAATGCAGTCGTCCCCCTCAGGAGAAGAGCAGAGACCTAGCAAACAGCTGCTAAGTGTCAACACAGATAGACCTGTAGGCATGGTTGATAGATTAAATAGTCCTCTGCTCACAAATAAAGCAAACGCAGTGGAGGAAAACAAGGCATTTAGCAGTCAAGCAACGGGTCCTGAATCAGGACTTTCTGGTTCTGAAATAGAAAATCTGCTTGAAAGGCGCACTGTCCTCCAACTGCTCCTGGGAAACCCCAACAAAGGGAAGAGTGAAAAGAAAGACAAGATTTCTTTACGAGATGAAAGTACTCAGGAACATACAGATAGAGCTTTAAGTGAACAAATACTGATGGTAAAAATAAAATCTGAGCCTTGCGATGACTTACATATTCACAATTCAAATGTTCACTTGAGCCATGATGCCAAGGGTGCCCCATTCTTAGGTATGGCACCTCCCGTGCCGAGAAGCACAGCTGCCTTACCAGTGTCCGAGGACTTTAAATCGGAGCCCGTTTCACCTCAGGATTTTTCTTTCTCAAAGAACGGTCTGTTGAGTCGACTGCTAAGACAAAATCAAGAGAGTTACCTGGCGGATGATCTGGACAACAGTCACAGAAACAGTGAACTGACAGTTCTAGAATCAAAGAACCTTTGCATGGTCCCTAAGAAAAGGAAGCTTTATACTGAGCCTTTAGAAAGCCCTTTTAAAAAGATGAAAAATAACATAGTTGATGCTGCAAACAGTCACAGTGCTCCGGAAGGACTGTATGGGTCCTTGCTTAACCAGCAAGAGCTGAAATTTAGCAAAAATGATCTTGAATTTAAATACCCTGCCAGTCATGGTTCAGCCAGCGAAAGTGAACATAGGAGTTGGGCCAGAGAGAGCAAAAGCTTCAATGTTCTGAAGCAGCTGCTTCTCTCAGAAAACTGTGTAAGAGATTTGTCCCAGCACAGGAGTAACTCCGTCGTCGAGAGTAAAAAGAAAGGACACAAAAATAACGTGACCAGTAGCAAACCTGAATTCAACATTTCTTCTTTAAATGGACTGATGTACAGTTCCACTCAGCCCAGCGGTTGCATGGAGAACAGGACATTTCCATACCCAGGAGTGGAAAAGGATCCCGTGAGTCCTCCTTTTTCTGAGCACTTGGGCTGTGCAGGGTCTAGACCAGAATCTGGGCTTTTGAATGGGTGTTCCGTGACCAGTGAGAAAGGACCCATTAAGTGGGTTATCACAGATGCGGATAAGAATGAGTACGAAAAAGACTGTCCAAGGCTGACCAAAACTAACCCAATACTGTATTACATGCTTCAGAAAGGAGGCAATGCTGTTACCAGTCGAGAAACACGGGACAAGGACCTTTGGAGGGAGCCCTCCTCTGCCGGAAGTGTCTCACAGGTCACAATCAAGGAAGAGTCACTTCCTGCTGCAGAAACGAAAGCCGCTTTCTTTAATCTAAGAAGCCCCTATAATAGCCATATGGGAAGTAACGTCTCTCGCCCACACAGCGCAAATGGAGAAGTTTATGGACTTCTGGGAAACGTGCTAACAATAAAAAAGGAATCAGAATAAAATGTACCTGCCATACAGCTTTGGATCTTTTTTAAAACATACTTAGTAGGAACTTGAGATCTGTATAAATAAGAGCATGATTTGAGCAAAGCATGATATAATTGAAACTTTTTTCATTTTGAAAAGTCTTGGTTACTGGTGATGTTTAAATATGCATACTACTTTTTGCTTTACGTTAGAGGTCATGAGGAAACTATCGAACTAGCAATTGGTTGTTTAACACTCTGTAGGCATCAGACAACAACTGTGAGTAGCCTATGAATGAAATTCTTTTGTAATCAGATAATAGGCTTAAATGAAAATGTAAATCTCCATCCACAGTGGATTAATGCATTTTGCTGCCTTTATTAGGGTACTTTATTTTGCTTTTCAGAAGTCAGCCTACATAACACATTTGTTTTTAAATCCAAATTGTTAAATAACTCTTTAAATGTTAATTATAGGATTAAAAAAAAACCTAATTCGCTTCTCATTATCTGATTCAAAAATAAATTAGAAAAAAAATATGCATACATTTTTCACTTTTGCTAAAAAAAACATTTATTTTTAATTCTTGGAAGGGGTTTTGTGGTTCCCAACGTGTTTCCCCCACCCCACTCCTTTTCAATATATATTTCTTTAAACCTTGTACTACTTAGTAAAAATTGATTACAATCGATGGAAGTTTGATAGATCCTTAAAAAAAGGCAGATTTCCATTTTTGTATTTTAGCTACTTTACTAAATTAATATTCCTCCTTTTACAGAATTAGGAAAGTTAACCATTTACCTTCAGGTGGTTTCCTGAACAGTTGAATATTTAAGAAGTTGTTTTTAACAGAAGCAAAATGGCTTTCCTTTGGACAATTTTCACCATCTCTTGTAAAAGTTACTTCTCACCATTTCTGTGGTACCTGTGAGTCTTATGACCAGGGTTTCTTAAAAGCTGGACTCAGACCACATGCATTAGAATCATCTGGAGCACTTGTTTTAGAATGCAGATTCCTAGGCAGCATCTCAGATCTACAGATCAAGAATCTCTGTTAAGTGGACCTGGGAATCTTCCATCTGCATCTAAACACACTCCCTAGATGTTTCTTCTGCATGCTGAAGTTTGAGAACCATTGCTTATGACTTTTCTCAGAACACAGGATTGTAAAAAAAAAAACTATTTGATGCCTATATTTTCCCCAGTACAGTTATACATCAACTCAAAATTTGCAATATTATAGTTCATATATAGCCGTTATGTCTTTGGAAAATCGGGTTCAGAATACTTTTTATGACAAAAAAAAAAAATTGGGTGGAGGGGACAACTTTCATATCTGGCTCAACATCTCAGGAAAATCTGTGATTATTTATGTGTTCTAATGAGTAACATCTACTTAATTAGCCTTAGGGATGGAATAACAGGGCCACTTACCAAACTCAGGTGATTCCAGGATGGTTTGGAAATTTCTCCTGAATACATCCTTAGTTTCCATTAAAATCATTGTCCTAAGAACATTGTTGACAAAATGAAAACATTTATTTCAAACCCAAGAAAGGCACTAAACTCAGATTGACTAAACAGAAAAATACAAAGGGCACATATACATGACAGAGTTGTACATGGTCACTCCATTGGACCTATTATTTTAAAATTGCAATTAGAAGTAAACATTGATGTTATCTTGGAAGAACTTATTATTGAGCCACATGAGGTTTTGATCTTGAAACAAGTCCATATGTTTAAGTTCAGCTTTCACAGTCCACAGTTCATTCACCAGATAATATTTTTGTTTTTAAAAGTGAGCCAGGTTTGCAACTGACCTATCAAAAAATTGTTATATAATCAACTATTAATTAGAAGGAAATCTATTTGAAGTTGTTCTACTTGAAGTCGTTTCTAAGATTTTTATATTAAAAATGGGCGTTATTTCCTAATACGATCTAAAACCCTAAATGATTATTTTTTTCTCGAAATGATTTGTAAATAGTTACTGGATATATTATAAAACAATAGTCAGGAGTGAATATTATGCTATATCATGGAGAGATGAAGGCATACGCTTATTCTGAAGTGAAAATCCCACTGGCCAGTGAATATATTCTACTTCATCCCATATTGATTCTGTGACAATCTTGTCTACACTATAGCTTTTAAGCAAGTCATTTTTTTTCCTGCCATTATGAAAGGTCTGGAGCCTTAGAGATATGCTAAAAAAATTGTTGGTATTCCCCTTTGGTCAGGGGAAAATGGGCTTTCACAAGGGAGTGAAATTTAGGTCAGGGAAAAGAACATCAAGGACCGGCATCGCTATATTTTTGTTTGTTTCTTCGGTTGGTTGGTTGTTTTTGTTGTTGTCGTCATTCACAGTTAAAGGAATGAGGATATATAATACATAGATAAACATGACCAGAAGAATGACGTTCTGATTTACTAGAGAATGTCCCCAATTTGAGTTTAGGGTGATTTTAAAGAAGAACCAGTGAGAAAGGGCATACATCCATAAATTCACTTTGTTTATGCATATGTAGATATGAGGATGCACATATACACATTTTCAAGGACTATTTTAGATATCTAGACAATTTCTTCCTAATGAAGTCATTTGTGAAAGGGGTACTGCAGCTCTCATTGACATCAGTAAGGTAGCATTACCTGTTTATTCTCTGGTACATGTTACAGAAGAGTAAACTGGTGAGAGTATATATTTTATATATATATATATATATAATATGTATATATATATATTGACTTGTTACATGAAGATGTTAAAATCAGTTTTTAAAGGTGATGTAAATAGTGATTTCCTTAATGAAAAATACATATTTTGTATTGTTCTAATGCAACAGAAAAGCCTTTTAATCTCTTTGGTTTCTGTATATTCCATGTATAAGTGTAAATATAATCAGACAGGTTTAAAAATTGTGCATGTATGTATACAGTTGCAAGTCTGGACAAATGTATAGAATAAACCTTTTATTTAAGTTGTGATTACCTGCTGCATGAAAAGTGCATGGGGGACCCTGTGCATCTGTGCATTTGGCAAAATGTCTTAACAAGTCAGATCAGATGTTCATCCCAACATGACAGTATTCCATTTCTGGATATGACTTCTGTGGTTTAAACTTTGTGAAAGAATGTGCTTTGAATCCAAGGGTCTTAAAACTTTTTAAAATCAAGTCAACCACTTTTCAACATAACGAGTTCACACAACTACTTTCATGAATTTTTTAATCCCATTGGAAATGTACTGTTATACCAGGTGTATCCCAGTATATTGGAATACAGGCACATTACCACTCATGAATTCTGGGGTTTACACAACCAATTTTGATGCGATCTGCTTAGTAATATAATTTGTCATTTTTATTAGAGATTTCATTTCTTCATGTGATGTCATGAAACTGTACATACTGCAGTGTGAATTTTTTTGTTTTGTTTTTTAATCTTTTAGTGTTTACTTCCTGCAGTGAATTTGAATAAATGAGAAAAATGCATTGTCTTTGGTTTCAAATGACTGTTATTTTGGGCGCTTTCTCTGGTTTAGGTTTTCCATAAATATAAAACTCTCTGGTCATGAAAATAGCAAGTCTTCAGGGATGCTTTACCCTTCTCAGAAAAAAAAGGAACGAAAAGAACAACGAAGAAGAAGAAGGTGGCCTATGAGTTAATGTATCTAGAGGCAGGGCAATTGAAGCATAGCTCAAAGAGACAGTCAGCCGACCTTGCCTTGATTCTATTATTTGGTGTGTAATTGAATGATCCCTGTAGATTTTCAAAGTGGGAAAGAATTTGTACAGTGTTCAGAAATAAAGATTTGATAAACATTTGTTTTAAGATAAGATTTTATTAGGTTTTTTAATCCAATTTTCAGTGAGTGTTATATTCATTTTAAATTTTAAAAAGGTGAGGACGCCTGGGTGGTTCAGTCTGTTAGGTGTCCAATTCTTGATTTTGGCTCAGGTCATAATCCTCAGGGTCATGGGATTGAGCCCCCTGTGGGGCTCTGTGCTCAGCCGGGACTCTGCTCCAGATTCTCTCCCTCACCCTTTGCCCCTCCCCGTGCCCGCTTGATCTCTCTCTCTCTCTCTCTCTCTCTCTCTCAAAATACATAAATATTTAAATAAATAAATAAGTGAATGAATGAATAAGTAAACAAAGGTCTTCAGTCATCTTCCAAAACTGAATGTATATAATGTGTGCACACACATCCATATGTAAATATATACTGTATTTGTATAGGTAATGAGTAGTTGACAATGATAAGCAAAATATATAGTAAGTAATGGAGACCAATTTATTAAGGAAAAAACCAATTCTTGTGAACCAATGGCCTGGGAACTTTTATTTTGCATATATATTATTAATGATAATTTAGGAGGAAGGCATTTTCCCAAAATGAGTGTCTATTTTCTGGCACTAAAATAGGTCTGCTACAATAGTGAAAATGTTGCAGCTACTGTCCTAACAAGTTTATAAGCATTGTCTAAAAAATAACCAAGTAGCGGAAACACATTCAGCTATTCTACATCATTAAAATATTGAATTTACACTTTGCTATAATGTATAGACACCATCATTAGAATAAGAAGCACGGCCATGTTTTGTTTATTGATTTATATTGTGAAAATGCATAATAAGTGTACTGAGTAATTGCCTAGTAAGAGGTTTTTTCTTTGTTTGTTTGCTTTTTAGTTTGTTTACTTAATCTCTACATCCAGCCTGGGGCTTGAACTCCACAACCCCAAGATCAAGAGTCTGCATGCTCTTCCAACTGAGCCAGCCAGGTGCCCCAAGGGATTTTTAAGAAGAGAACTAGTCAGTAATTCTTGGCTACAACATAGGGCCAATGACTTAAATAATAATCAGAACTTTTTTCTACTACTGATATCACTAAACTGTGACCTATTTGGTTATATTTTTTTAAAAAGCAGGTTTTTAAATGTTACTAAGCAAGTCACTTTTTTGTTTATTCCATGAAGCTTAAGGGAGCATCCAACATGCACCTTGTAAGGGTTGGTGGAGGGATCTATTGGCATCATTTAGCATGAACTACATTTCTCTCAGTGGTTGGTACAGTAATATTTACAGCCTTTTTAAGGATGCCATCTTCATCGGTAAGTTAAAGACTCCCGCTCTAAAAAACCATAATTAATGTACTCTTTAGTTTTAACAGAATAATTGGAAATAAAATCCAAATCTCATAAATGTCAGTCCTGAGGAAGCGCTGCTGTACTTAAGAGCTCCTCCGAGTGTCTAAGAGTAAATCTATAAACCTGGGCTTTAAAATAGTGTATTTCTGGGGCACCTGTGTGGCTCAGTCAGTTAGGCGTCTGCCTTCGGCTTGGGTCATGATCCCAGGGTCCTGGGATTGAGCCCCACATCGGGTTCCCTGCTCAGGGGGAGTCTGCTTCTCCCTCTCCCTCTGCCTGCCACTCTTCCTACTTGTGCTCTCTCTCTCTCTCTCTCTGTCTCTCTGTCAAATAAAATCTTTAAAAAAATAAATAAAATAGTGTATTTCTGCATCAGAGCAAGAGGATTTTTGAACCATGCCAAGCAGTCTTGCAGCCTTTTCAGTGACACAAATACCTAGACAAATTCTGTTTTCCAGTTTAGCTTTTACCAAGTTTCATTGGTAGATGCTCTAAACTTTGAGAAAAATTTATGACCATTTTGGACAGTCTGTTTTACTCATTTTTGTGGATACAGCATTCCCCTGTGAGATCACTTCTGCAAAAGGAAGTGGCCTAACCCGTGTGGATGTCATAGCCTCTATTTTTCAAAAACCACCAACAGGACCACAGAGGAGAGCCGAAGTGTGAATATGCTAATATTTTATTTTCCCTTAGCTAATTAATATGAAATAAGGATGCAACGGTTAGATGGTTTTCTTAGAAAACCACAGCTTTCTCTAAAGACTAAAAGGGTTGCTGTGGCAGCCATTATAGCTAATCTTTTTATAAGCAAGCTGCAAATCCTTGTAAGACTGTCAACACCCCATTTGGTGTGCCAGCCAGCCTTGTTACATCTGGTGGTGTGCCTTCTGACTTCTGGCCCTGCCTCCGTTTTCCCATTTTTAGCTCCTTCTCCCACCATCTAACACCTTTCTGCCCATCATCACAGAGCATTCAATGTTCATACCTTCCGAAGAAGAATTCACTGTTTACAGAGCACATCTGCCTTCTTGGCATCAGTGCCTTCAATCATACAACATTGCCTAAAATACCTCCTTCCTTTGCCCTCTTGTCCCCATTCCCAGCTTTGTAAACTTACACTTGTCTTAACCTTAACGAAGATTACCTCCTCAAAGAAGCCCTTCATCTACGATTCCTCTAGGCAGAGCCTGTTCAGCCCTCTGTAATCCCATAAGGCTTTGTGAGGACCTCCCTTGTTGCAGTCATTAGGGTCGTTACCAACATACCTTGTATTCCTTCTGAAGGCAAGAAATGTGTCTTCTAAATCTTACATTCGGTAGCAAGTCCAAATCCTGATACAAAGCAGTTAATTCAATAAATGTATGCCTAGTGAGAAAATGAACGAAATACACAAATACATTTTTTGCCATACACACGCAAGAAAAATGAAAGGCTGCCTCCCCTCACCAGTCCGGGACATGAACAAAGTAATTCATGTGGCAGGGACACATCCATTTTTCTGGAAGGAATGGCCAGCCTCCTCAGCCATCTGTAGCCCTAGAGCTCGTGATCTTTCTGCTCCAACTATGCATTCTCCCTTCTGCCTTCCCTGATTCACAGAAATGTGACCTGCCAGGAAATTCCTGATTCGAGGAGCTGGTTCTTGAAAGCAGAATGGAAACTGGGGGTTTTGCCAGGAAAAGTCTAATTACCTGTTGTACCACATCTTCCTACAAATAGCAGTGAGCATCTTAGAAGTTTTGCCTTTTAGCAAAGAAACTGTCAGCCCTTCCAAACACCCCTGTGCTGAGATAGGCCTGAGGCAAGAATTCATGGCCTCTCCTGCCAGTCGTGAATATGTTTATGTTCCAGAGGGCTACATTTGTCCGAACTATCCAAAATCAAACCCAGGCAGAACGTGCTGTCTTGAGGAGTGTGGTATGACTAACTCCTTGATGATAAGACCCTTACCAGGGTAGGAGCTGAATTAGCATTAAGCTATTTCAGATTCTCAAGGAAGTCTGGGTCCCTGTGCCGTGGAAATGCAAGAAGCCAGCACCACTTATGAACTAGTCCGCTAAAATGAATATGCATTCAGCAAAGGGCTTTGATGGTGGCAACTTAGCTATAAGATGAAATCACTAGGTTTTAAGAGTATTAGAAAAGTAATACATACGTTCAGTGATTTGTTAGGTGCCGAATAAAAGTGTGTTAAATAGATGTGAAAGCAGAAATTCATCTCACATGTGTGGAACTGGACAGACAGATGTAATTTCCTTTTATTCTGATATAAAATTAATGTAATAAACATTTTAATTTTTAATTACTGCATTTTATTCAGAAAAACTACATTTCCTGTTCCCAGCCCTAAGAGAAGAAATAAGGTCTTAGTTGAAATCATGCTTGTTATATGTCCAAATGGCCTCAAGGATTAGCAGAAGAGTCTTAAAGATGAGGTGATCATACTAAAGTTATACTCCAGGACTTTCTTTAGCTCCAAATTGTAACTGATAGTAATCTGAGGAAGGTTCCAAGAAGCCAAGGGTCTTGCACTAGTCAAAGTGCAACTTTCTAAAATAATGATGACATTAATGGCAGTAGGTAAATGGGATCATATAGTACGTAGAGGCTGCTTCTGATCACCAAGTGAACTCACTCAAGCAGGAATATAGGGCAGAGCATCCTATTTATATTTCTCAAATTGCTTTCTCAATCTCTCTCTCCCTCTCTCTCTCTTTCTAAAATATAATAGATACATACTGTATAATCAAATACTGTATAATTCACGGATTTGAAGTATACAATTTAATGATTTTGAGTATATTCGTAGTCACTACAATCTCTAGAAACATTTTCCTCACCCCCAGAAAAAACTCTATTTCTTCCCATTGTGTTAGATAGCTACTAAATCTAGTTTCTGTCTCTGTAGATTTTATATATCCTGGACATTTCATATAAATGGAATCATATATGATCTTTTGTGAATGGCTTCTTTCACTTAGCTTAATGTTTTCAAGGTTTATCCATGTTGTTGCATGTATCAGCACATCAATATTTTTTATTGCTGAATAATTTCCCATTTTATGTATGCCACATTTTACTTATCTATCAGTTAATGGACATTTGGGCTGTTTTCATTTTTAGCTATTATGAATAATTGTGCTATGATCTTTGCTGTGGTGGTCACTCTTCAAAAAGAAAATGGACAACTAACTAAAATTTGGTTTGGATATTGCCACATATGACCATTGTTATGGTATAAAGTTAATTGACTATAGTTCCATTGATTTGTATGATTTTCCTCTGCAGTAACACACCGTCTTGATTACTATAGCTTTGTAATCATTTTTGAAACCAGGAAGTATGAGTTCCCCAAATTTGTTCTTCTTTTTCAAGATCGTTTTGGCTATTGTTGGTTTTGTAAATTTATATATCCGAATTTTAGAGTAAGACTGTCAATTTCTGCAAAAATGATTGGTGGAATTTGGATTGTATTGAATTTGTAGATTAGTTTTTGGAGAACTGTTATCCTAACAACATTAATTCATCCCGTCCACGAACATGGGGTGTGTTTGCATATATCGCAGTCTTTAATTTCTTTCAACGCCGGCACCCTAGGATGATGGCTTGAGTAGGGCTCTCTGTCTCTTTCCCTGATCTGTTAAACTGTCTGCTTCTTTTGGTGTCACACCCAGCTGTTAGGCTCCACTAATTGCCTGATCCTTGCTCTATTGTTTTTGACAATACCCTGGGGCATCAGTAGCTCCATTGTCTGATCTAATTAAATTTGGGTCCTTTTGCAAGAGTAGTTTTTGAGGCCAGGCTTTGAGATTGGTTGTGTTCCCAGGAGGGCTCTTCCTAGCCGTCTCTTTCCCTGGCTCTCTACGGTAAATAGCTGGCCAATGGCTTAGCTTCTTGTTCTCATGGAGCTACCAGCCTCCCATAGATTGCCTACCGCCAAGGTCCTCATTGTTTTCAAGAACTCATTAGGCTTGAACTTTTTCAACTCTGTTCTAAAGGAAGGGAGATATTCAGAACTCTCTGTGCTTAGGGCTTGCCTCTTCCCCTGGGCGAAATTTCTGAGCCATTGTTCCATTACTGGGGCAGAGATAGAGGACTGCTTCTCTCCGTTAACAGTCCTGCTCTAGAAACAGGGTACGGGTGGAGATGAAAGCGTCTGGTGTTCTTGGGTCAACATTTCTGGTGGGAAACCCCTACCCTATGAGCGAGCTAGGGTTAGGGCAACCAAAGCCAACCATTGCTGGCCTGCCGCACTGAGGCTAGACTATCTTCCCTTAGAGTGGAAGCTGTGTAGAGGAAGGATTGTGTAGAGTCAAGGACTGGTGCTGGACTTTTGGCACTTGCCTGAAATTTTGCTTCTGTAACTAACACAGAGAATTGCAGGAGATTAGAAATGCTGGTGACCTGGCCCTTCCAAGGAGATATACTTTAAACAAGGAGCTGGGGAGAGGATCCTCATCTTCTAAGCCACACGGAACTTGAGGGGGGGTTTCCATCACACTAAACTGTGGCAGAGGAAAAGGCGCAGGTCATGGCTCAAATGCCATAGACTCTCACTGTTCTTACCAAGATTTAACAGAGATTTTCTTGCACAAATGTCTTCTTCATTTGCTCACTGCCCTTGGGAAAATTTTCAGAGTATTTTTCCAAAAAAAAAAATCATCAGTTTATGTTGTTTTGCTGAAGAGTGGGTCTGTAGAGAGCCTTGTGCTTCCATTTTCGAAGTGGATCCTTCCTACTTATCCTATTTCTAATCACCAAATTATTCAAAGCCACATTCCTTCAGAGTCACCTGCTTAAGCAACATTGTGCTACAGCTTTATTTCTGTCCATAAGATGGCACATTTCTGGCACATACTGTTTTAAAAGACTTTTTCTTCATTCTCATTATCCATAATTTACCTAAATCTATTCTCTTTTCTCCAAGAATTTCATTTCATTTTTGTTTCATATCCTGCCAGGACAATATTCAGATTCATAGCTTTTCTTTCCCATCAAATGTTCCACAGTTGAATCCACCAGACCAACCTCAACCTGCCAACACTTACATATTCAACTTATAATAATTTAAATGGTTCTTTGGAATTTAAGTCAGTAAAATTATTCTTAATTTTTCTTTTTTTCCCCTTGCTTAATCTTCTAAGCAGTTTCAGGTTTATAGAATAGATCAGGAAGTACAAACATTCCCCCATACCAACATACCACACTCCCTCACTTAGTTTCCCTTATTATTGATACCTTGCATTAGTACCATACATTTTTACAACTGATGAACTGACACTGATATATTATTAATTACATTTCATAGTTTTCATGAAAAACCCTTCTATGGGTTTTGACAAATGTATAATGACATGAACCCACTATAATAGTAACATACAGACCAGTTTCACTGCCTTAAACATTCCCTCTCCTCCTTTGCCCCTCTCATCCACCTTTGCTTCCATCCCCTCTTCTCCCCAGGCCCTGGCAACCAATAATCACTTCACTGTCTCTATGGTTTTGCCTTTCCCAGAATGTCGAAAAATTGGAATCATACAGTATATAGCCTTTATGGATTGGCTTCTTTCACTTAGCGATATGCATTCAGTTTCCTTTATGTCTTTTTTGCAGCTTGATAGCTCATTTCTTTTTATCACTGAATAATATTCTGTTGTATGTATGTATCACCATTTGTTTATCCAGTCACCTATTGAAGGGCATCTTGGGTGTTTCCAAAGTTTTAACAATTATGAATAAAGCTGCGATAAACATCGATGCACAGGTTTTTGTGTGCACTTAAGTTCTCTAATGTTTTTGGTATGTGTTTTCAGAGATAGAGCTTATCTTGCAGTAATTCAAATTTCCCACCATTCCTGTGCGCTAAAAGTACTTAACCATCAATTCCAAGCCCATTCAAGTTTCATTGGATGTATCAACTGGATAGGCTGAATTATATTGCAGTATCACACAACCTAGACTCTCAGTGACTGAAAACTACAAAATTTATTTCATATTCTTGCTACATGCCTGACTTGAGTTGGCACAGGGCTTTGTTTGTGGTGATGCTTACTGTGAGACCCAGGGTGGTGGAACCTTCACTATCCGGAAAGGTCAATGGTTGCCATGGCAGAGCTAAAGAACATGGTGAGCTGAGCCCTGACTTTTAAAAGACCTAACACTTCACATTACATGAAACAAAGCTTCGGTCAGCTTAACTTCAGAGGTATAGGAAATATAGTTGCATCCTGTACCTAGAAGAAGAATCAGAAATATTGATGAGCATTCAGCAATATCAACTTTTATTTTTCAATTTGTGTGAGCATAGAACAATAATCTTTTGATCACTAAATTTAATTTGATTATATTTTAATGTTTACCTTCCCTCTGCAGACTATAGGCAATAGGCTAGAAGCTAAAATTAATTAGCCTTAAGAGCTCAAACAATATTTATTACTTCAAGGGGAAGTGTTCTCGTTGTAACATAAACTTCTAAAGGCTTACTGTAAGGAAGACAGCAGGAGTCTGAGCATGACTGATAGAGTCGGTACTGCAGACATCACAGGACTCCACATGAATGAGGACAAGTTCTTTTCACCTAGGCTCAGTGTAACAACAGAGAGATGTTCACAAAACTGTCTATTCATAGACATTGATTGATCTTATTATTTCAGTGTATATGATTATTTTATTTTATTTTATTTTTTTCCTAGGCAAAGAACTTTATTAACCTTGTTTCAAACTTTATTCCCAGGCTTCTTCAGCTTAATTAGCTGCAAAAATGAATTGTGTATAAGCAAAAACTGAAAAGAGCTGCAGTGTCCAAGGGGCTTGGGCTTAAAAATATTAGAGATCTAGATTTTATCAGATCCATGAACAAAATTTTAAAAAGCAGTCATAATATAAAATAGCAGCTCCCAGTAACTTCTTCAAGTTTTATGTTCTTCAGAAGTTGACTCAATTCAGTTTGATTCATTCTTGGAAGCTTCATCAAAATTCTCCACAAGATCTGGAACTTCATCATCATCATCCTCTCCGGTAGCAAGTGGTGCTTTTCCATCCACAGATTGTTTGGGCAGAGCTTCAGCCAGTCTTCTTAAACTAGTCAGACTGTCTGCACCAAGTTGGTTTAAGATACTGGGTAGCATTTCTGTCAGCTACTTTGTCTCAGCATGGCCTGTAATGGTGAAAGTGTTCGCTGCCAGTGATGCCTGAACTTTGGGATTGTTAAAATGGGTCACTGTTCCTTGGTTTGTGAACATATTCACTTCTTCAATACCAGAGATATTGTTTACCCCTAACTTCTTTAAGGAGAACTGAAGTTTTTTATCATCTGCTGTAGCCGTTCTATGAATCACCTTCTTCTTTCGGCGAGCAGTTCCTTTCCCACCAATGTGCACTTGTGCTTGCAGTTTGGCGAGTTTCTCCTGGTTCATGATAGTTTCTTTCATCTTGTTGGAGTGGAAATGGGACCGCGTGGGGGGCGCTCAGGGGGTCTCAGGCGGACCAGCTGAGATTAGGTGCACACACGTGGGGATGCAAGATGGCAGCTCTATTTTATTTTTTTTAAGTAGGCTCCATGCCCAGTGTGGAGCCCAGTGAGGGGCTTGAACTCACAACCCTGAGGTCCAAGCCTGAGCTGAGATCAAGAGTCAGATCAAGAATCTGATCAAGATCAGATTCAACTGACTGGGCCATGCAGGTGCTTCTTTTTTAAAATTTTTTAAATGTTTTATTTTATTTTTCAGTTTGTTTGTATGATTAAATCTTCTCTTCTCTTTCCAAAATGGGATATTCCATTTGAACCTAAACACATCTTGAAGCAAATTTCAACTCAAAAAAGTTTTGGTTTAGGTCATTGCAAATTTATGTAATTGCTCTTGAATTCTTAAGTAGATACCTATTTTGTTTGTTTGTTTTCAGGATTTGCTGACAATTTCTGACTTACCAGCACCCACCTTATGAAAATCCTTTATTTATGAACAGCTGCTGGAACTGGGTACTCCTTTACCAGTCCATCCCCAGAAACTTCTCCTCTTCCTTACAGAAACTTCTTGGGATGAAGTTTAGGATTTGGAAATGAGAAGATTATTGCAGATGATCCAGACAGGTATGAAATACAATCATAAGAGTTCTTATAGGTGAGAAGCAGAGGGGACATTTGACACAGGCAGAAGAAGAGAAGGCAATGTGACCATAGAGTCAGAAACAGGCATGCTGCTGCCACAAACCAAGGCATGTGAGCAGCCACCAGGAGCTGGAGGAAGGGAGGAACAGATTCTTCCCTAGAGCCTCTGAAGGGAGGGTGGCCCCGCTAACACCTTAATTTTGGCCCAGTGAAACTGATTTCAAACTTCTGGTCTCCAGAACAATGAGAGAATCAGTTACTGTTGTTTGAAGTCCCCAAGTTTGTGGTGATCTGTCATAGCAGCCCTAGGAAATTTAGATATCCCGGGCTACTGTGTAGGAAATGAATGAAAGACAAAGGAATCCATTTTAATGTTCTGCAAATATCTTCCCAGGGTAGATGCAGGCTCCAATAAACATGCACAAACTACATTAGAGATCTCTGTCTTTCTCATGTGTGTGCAAAAATTTAAATATCAAGTATTTACTGTCCTGTGGAGAGTAATAAAGCAAAAATAAGGTTCTTGTGCTTGAGGTATATATATATTCTAAGTAGGACACACACACACACACACACACACACACACACACACACCTGGAGCAGCGGACAGAGCCCTGTGTTTTCTCAAAGTCCACCTTGAGGTACACACTTTGAAATATGTCAGAATTCAGAGCACATAAGCATGAAAGTGTAGTTTGAATCCTCCCCCTCTGGAGATATAATTGCAGTCATGGGGAGGAAAATAGCAAGGAGTCACAGATAATAGGGCCCCGAAGATCTCAAAGAAATAGGTTAATCTCACTGTGGATCCTAGTATGTCATAAAACATCAATGTGCACTAGCTTCTCTTTCCCTTCCTTGGTTAAAAATGTCCCTTTATTGTTAAGGTCTAAAAAAAGGCAAGACATAACAAATGAATCTGCGGTGATGTTTGAAAAATATGCCCTGACACATTTGGAACATACCCACTGTTCAAAATCTGCCGGCTCAGAGGACCTGATTAGAACCCCTGATGGCCCTTGGGGAGACCCGTCCAGGTGCTTGTTACCTGCTGCTTCCAGCTCTGCCTTGGACCAGCATGGAGCCAGCGTATCCAGTTGCCTCTCATCTTTATGTAAACACCAGACCAGGAGGCAGCCACTGCTGTTGATACAAACGTGAAGGGAAGGTTGTGCTGGCTGGGGAATAGAACGAGCCCCTCTCTTCCTCTTCCTTGGCATTAGACTTTAGTTGGGCCCCTACAGTGATGAAAGCATCACCTTTTTCTTGATGAAGTGCCTTGACTTCAGTAGTTTTTGTGTATCTCTTCATTTGAAATCAGAAAAGATTGTCTCTACAACATTCTCCCTTGAAGCCCACAACCAAGAGAGACTTAAAATGATCATCTCTGTTGGTACATGGATTTAAAAGTGAAAGGACAATTCTAAAGTTGGCCAGAAGCCTTGCATTCCATCCCCACATGGTGGATTTTCAATGTATTTATCATCCACATTTCCTCCCTGAGGGTGAAAAAAAAAAACCTGCCAGCACTCATTTAGCATATATCATTTTTTATACTACAATATATTCTGAAATAAATCATTAATGTGACTATAAATAATAAAGCATAGGAAAAGTTTTCTAGGAATGAAATAAGTCAAAATGGAACTATGGACACTGTAAAGCCATAGACAAAGCAGCCATGATCCAGAGTATAAAGAAATTCTCATTAGGGGAAAAATGGTTCATACATATATTTATTCATTTAACAGAACATTTATTAGTGCCCACTCTATTACATCATTGGGGAAGCTCCTAGAAACACAACGAAGAATAAGACTGGTCTTGTGTCTGCTCTTAAGGAATTTAAAGTCTAATTATTTTCAAAACTAACGGGAGAGACAAACTGCAGTCACTACTTGTTTCCCTGATACAGCACAGAAGGAAAGCATCTAATTCCAACCTGACTGGTCATAAGGCTTTGCAGAGGAAATAGTATTTTCCTTGGAACTTCAAGGATGGAAACATCATAAGCAGTGGCTTGGAGGTAGGAGATAACTTGAAATACATTAAAATACTTAAGTAGGGGGCGCCTGGGTGGCTCAGTTGGTTAAGCGACTGCCTTCGGCTCAGGTCATGATCCTGGAGTCCCGGGATCGAGTCCCACATCGGGCTTCCTGCTCAGCAGGGAGTCTGCTTCTCCCTCTGACCCTCTTCCCTCTCGTGCTCTCTCTCTCTCATTCTCTCTCTCAAATAAATAAATAAAATCTTTAAAAAATAAATAAATAAATAAAATACTTAAGCAGGATCATGGTGGCTGGGAGATGAAACTCTGAAGGGACAGTGAGATCCCCTCAAAGGGATCTTGTAAATAAAGAGAAGTTAGGGATATGATCCAATTTACCCTTAGGAAAGAGCTCTGTATCTACAATGTACAAGATGGCTGCCAGAGCTATTTCTGGGAGAGGTGATGACAGCCTAGGCAGTGGTGGTGATGGTGAGGAAGCAGAGAAGTGGATGATCCAAGAGATACTTAAGAGAGATAAATTTGTCAACCTTGGTGATTGAGTAGGCATGAGGTGCAACAGGAGAAGGCTAAATCAAGGACAACTCCTAGTTTTCCAGACTTCACCAAGCAGCAGGTGAAGCTAATGGGCTCAGTTTCAGAGAAATGGATTGGAGATGTCTAAGTTATGTTCAGGGAAAGATGTTCAGCAGAGGCTTGGATAAAGCGAGCTATTTCAGGAGATTCAGG
The DNA here is from genome assembly GCF_037043125.1 of Eumetopias jubatus. Classification (NCBI taxonomy): domain Eukaryota; kingdom Metazoa; phylum Chordata; class Mammalia; order Carnivora; family Otariidae; genus Eumetopias; species Eumetopias jubatus. Next base: position 28,623,032 of record NW_028274807.1, read on the forward strand.
CCAAAGGAATGGATTTGGGAGTTGTCAGCATACAGTGGATAATTGAAGCTACTGGAGCCAAAGAGGATGCTCAGGGAACCTTATAGGTTAAGAAGAGATGAACACCTGGGACAGAACCTGAGAAATACGGTGTTTCATGGGATGAGAGGAAGAGAATCTTGCAGAAGAAAGAACTAGGTCGGAGAAAAACTGGGGTGAGCATATATCATGGAGGCCAAAAAGAAAAGAGTTTTTCAAGAAGGATGCCATGGTCACAAATGCTGACTGTTGCCTTGGATCAGTATCCAGTGTACTTAATACCAGGGCAGAGTCCCTGTTTCATATGGCAAAATTATTTGTAGTCATCATCATGTAAGATCATAATCATCTTTATTTTCTTGATAAGTTTAAAATGAGCACAATTTTAAAAGAATACGTTTTAATTTTAAAGGTACTATTCAAACTCAGAAACAAAAACAAAGTTAAAATTATAAATAAATAAATAAATAAATAAATAAATAAATAAATAGGGGCACCTGGGTGGCTCAGTCAGTTAAGCATCTGCCTTCGGCTCAGGTCATGATCCCAGGGTCCTGGGATGGAGTCCCGCATCGGGCTCCCTGCTCCTCAGGGAGCCTTAAGAAAGAAACGAAGAAAGGAAGGGAGGGAGGGAGGGAGGAAGGAAGAGAGAAAAGAAAGAAAGAAAGAAAGAAAGAAAGAAAGAAAGAAAGAAAGAAAGAAAGAAAGAAAGAAAGAAAGAAAGAGAGAGAGAGAGAGAGAGAGAGAGGAAGGAAGGAAGGAAGGAAGGAAGGAAGGAAGGAAGGAAAGAAAGAAAGGAAGGAAGGAAGGAAGGAAGGAAGGAAGGAAGGAAGGAAGGAAGAAAAAAGAAAGAAAGAAAGAAAGAAAGAAAGAAAGAAAGAAAGAAAGAAAGAAAGAGAGAGAGAGAGAAAGAAAGGAAGGAAGGAAGGAAGGAAGAAAGAAAAAGAAAAAGAAAGAAAGAAAGGAAGGAAGGAAGGAAGGAAGGAAGAAAGAAAAAGAAAGAAAAAGAAAGAAAGAAAGAAAGAGAGAGAGAGAGAGGGAGGGAGGGAGGGAGGGAGGAAGGAAGGAAGGAAGGAAGGAAGTTAAAAACAAACACCTCAGTAAACTATTTCATATATGGATTAAAATTTGTACTTACAAAGCAAGTAACACCTCAAAGTTCACACACTGTTTTGCTGTTTTCAATTTATTTATTTATTTATTTAAAGATTTTATTTTATATTTTTTTAAGTAATCTCTACATCCAGTGTGGGTCTGGAACTCACAACACTGAGATCCAGAGTTGCATGTTTTACCAAGTGAGCTAGCCAAGTGGTCCCCAATTTTAAAGACAAATAAAAACTCCTAACATGTGGTAACATAAAATGACAGAATTAAAATAACTCAATTTCTGTTTCTTTGTCTTTACAATCCCTGTGTTGTCTGGCTTATTTTGAAGCTACTGATTAAACATGGGAATATGTAGACCGTATGGCTAGAGACAAAAATCATGCCCAAAGCAAGCCTGAATGATTCTGAATCATTAAAGATTTACCCTTGAAATAAATATATGTAGCTGAGTCCATATGTGTCTGAGGTGAGCTGTATAACTGCTGCAGACTCCTGAATATGATATTTGTTAAAGGATAATTAATAAAAGCATGCTTATTTTAATTTTGCACATGTACACATTTATACATACAATATACCATATTATAATATACATGTATAGTAATAATATATATTATTAAAATGAAGCAGCAACTAACAATTGCATAGAACTTAGATCAACAAAAGGATTCAGGGAAGGAGTATTTTATACTTACATTGTTTGGAATTGCTGGTGCATTGGATGGTAATAAAAAATGACACACTTTTAAGTTTTTACTGTTTCCCCTCATTGCCTATACCCAACATGGTCTCTATTCTCACAGCCCAGTCTTTGGTACATTACTGGCCTAGATAATAAGAAAAATGAGGCCTGAAAATCACACATGTATTCAGTCATAACAAAGTCATCAGTGACCTTGGCAAACAGTTTCAGAGGAGTGGTGGGGGGTGAAGCCATTTTACATTGGGCTGAGCAACCTCTAGGTAGAGAAGCAATTTGGACAGTGACCCACATTACTGGTCTATTTCCTCCAACTTCCTGGTTACTTTTTATCTCTTCCCTTTCAATCTTGCCTATGCGTTCTACTTCCCAGGCATATTGAAATTTTCCACCCTTCCTTGAGCGTAGCAAGACCTGTGCTAATTTTCCTCTACACTTACCATTCCCCCTACTTAGAATGCCTTTTCCTCCTGGTTAATTCCTTTCTTTCTTGCCACCACTTCTCAAAGTCAGTGATCCAGTGGAGTCTTCTCAACTCTCCCAGGCAAAATTTCAGCCTGCACCACCGTCTCTGTTTCCACATCTGGTAAGCACAGGTACTACCTTGTTGTGTAAAATATGTTTTCTTTCACATCTCCAACAGTTACCATCATGCCTGCCTGTTTTACTCATAAAAGTTTGTTGGGTGGATAAATGAGGGAAGGAAGAGGGAGTAAGAAATTAAATGAGTGAACACGTGAATGTGTCAATACAATTGAAGAAAATCTGAGCCCTTTAATTCTACATGTGTAACCACATGAAGGCTAAATGGGCTAGTGGCAATGTGATGATGAGCCATAGTTACAGGGGAAGTTGGTCATTGGCAGATGATTAGTTCAATATGAAAATGATCATCAGACTTAAATCTGACTTTGCAGCTCTGGGTTCTTCACCTCTACAAGGATTCCTCCAGCCCTTCTGCTGTGGTTCTCTGGCACCGTAACCAAGAGGGACATTTTAATTCTCTAGGTGAAAGGAAGCAAGGGAGGTTTCTGCAAGAGCAGTTTGGTCAGCTCAATCTTAAAGATCAGTTGAACAAAGCAGGAGTTATTGTTGCCCTAATGTGTCCCACTTGCGCAGGAAAGGCTCTGTTGGGTTTTCAAAATGAATGATTCAGATGCATCTAAATATTTACATTTGCTTGAGAAAGATGGAGATTTCAGAACGTAATTGGATATGTGCCTTTCCCCCAACACGTTAGCCTTTCTGTTCCTGTGTTTTGTTAAGTGTTCAGTGACATGAAACCAGGTAGCACTTGACACTCTAAATATCAGCCGGTCATTGTTGGCTCCAAAGTCAACCGTGTGCCTGAGGTCAGGAAGGAAAACTGGGCTGTTTCTAATGCTTCAGACATAGGGTTTGTCCCTGCCCTCCCCTCACCAGTTTCTTAATACTTTTTCTTGTCGTTGTTAAGTTTAAAATGAGACTTTTCCATGTCTTGAATTCACTAAACAACGAACACTTAGAGAGACTTGTTGGTAATAGAACTGCTTGAGGCTGGTGTCCTGGATGTAAAATTGGGCTCTTTATTCTGAATAATTTGTTTTCAGACTGTGCCAGTGGGGCTCCCCAGCCTATTGGGGGCTGATACCCTCTGTGCCTAACAAAAGCCATTTAAATATTGCAGTACAGTTCTCCTCCACAAGTTCAACTGAATGAATACTTGAATAAATAGTAAGAGGATCAATTTCTGTGAAGGAACAGTAACATTCAATAATATCTTTTTAAGTATGGTAACCTTTATGACTTCTAAATATTAGAAAATCTTAACAATGTGTAGCTGGTGAGTGAATGCCCTTTTGATAATTGAATATTTTTCTGGGATACAAAGCTCTAGATTTAACAGATGTCCAGTCAACAGTGAAAGCTATACTCAGTTGTGTAAACACTGACCTTTTCTTATCCAATTTTCCCCCTGAGTTTGTTGATACACATCTAAGCACTCTTCTTTACAATGGCCTATCCAAATCTTGAACAAATTTTCATTATTTACTAACAACTCAGCTAGAGCTGGACACAGTAAGACCAGGATGAGAATAATAGGATCTTGTTATTTGTTGATAGCAAATTGCTATTTGGTGATGTTTGTCAAGGGAAGATATTCATGCTAAAATTAAATTCAGGAAATGTAATGATGTAATAGAAAGATCCTGTTGCAGTCCTGTCTTGGCCACTAAAGCTACCACATGACCTTAGAGATATCAGTGAACATCTCTGGGCCTCAGTTTCTTCGTGAATGTAATGAAATCATTGGATTAGATCACTGGTGTTCAACCATTTTCCTAAAAGCCCCAAAGCCTTTCAGAAGATGTTAAATGCCATATGGTTTGTTTTCTCTGTTTTGTAAAAACTGGCATAAAACTGTGCCATAATTTTACTTTAATATATATAACTGATTAGTTTGAATTTTGTCACTGTTTATGATGGAGTTGATCTTCTGACTTCCATGCCCCAACTCCATTCCCACTGTCAACCTCACGTCTTTCTGATGAGGCTTCTCCAATCCAAGGACAAACTCCAAGAACTCCCTCTTTTATAATAACTTTATTGATTTACCAACTCATATAAATTGTTTGATTTCCCTGAACTTCAATGAAATAAACACTTTGTGTCTCCTTTAAATAGTTTTATTCTCTCTCTGTGTTAACTCTAGACTCACCAAGTAGATTGCAGATTTCACGTGAGCTTGACTGTGGCAACCTCTTAGTTGCCTCCCCTTATCTCTTCCCCTTAGGCACAACTGAATGGATCCTCTGGCTATGTTCTTATCTAAAACTGGAGAGTCATGATTGGTCTAAATCAATTATGGAAATCCTGTTCCCCTTTCTCAGGTTCTCTACTGCTGAACTTGAGCCTGTGACCTAGTTCTGATTCGTGAGATATAAGCTAGTAGAGGTCCACAGGGGAGATTAAGGGAAAGAAAGCTTTTGTTCTCTTGAGGAGAACTATCCTTTTTTGCTTTCTCATTCTTCCTGCCTTGACCACAGATAAGATGCCCTGAATAGCAACAGCCATATGGCAACTATTGAGGCAACCAAGATGAGGAAAAGACCAAGGAAATCTCAGAGACATAGGGCCCTGACCTTGTTAAGTGACAAAACCAATGACATCAGTGTACCTCTGGAGTTTCGCTTTTTGAGAAACTTTTAATTAATGGTTAGAATTTTAAATTCATTCATTCATTCAACAAATATTTATGATGAACTTGTCATATCCCAATCATAGTGCATGAAACACATTAGTAAACAAAATACAAAAAGTTCGTACCCTCACAGAGTTTACATTCTAGGAGGGGAGAAGAGACAGAAAATTAGCAGTAGCTATAATAAATACCCTCATGTCTTTCTGATTTGAATATAACCTCACGTTTTCCCACATATATAATTTGGAAAACGCTACGTGTTATGGAGAAAAGAGCAGGATATGTGGACTAGGAAGTCCACATTGGGGGAGTCAGATGTGGTTTCAAACAGGATAGTAGGTACTTGAGAAAGTAACATTTGAGCACAGACTTGAAGGAGGTGAGAGATTTAATCATACGGTCTTGATGAAGGATAGTTGGAAGGCAGGCAGGCGGGGACAAGGCCCTAAGAGGAAACCACCCTTAAAAGGATTTTACAACACCCTGGAAGGAGCCCTCCATCCTTTCCCATATTATAGAAAGGTGACAAAAATCAGAATGGATGACAGGTTCAGGGAGGGTTAATCAGATTAGAACAGCCCACCAACAAGCCCGTAAAAACCCCAATGGCAACGCCTTCCGGTCTCCTCCCTCCTCAGGAGCTTTGTACTATTGCTTCGCTATCACTCAATAAACCTTGCTTTGCTGCGCACCACTGTCTAGTCTACCTCTTCATTCTTCGAAGTGGCGTGATCAAGAACCACGGGCACCAATTGAGAAAAAATCCTGCAACAGTCAGGGGGAAGAACAATTCAGACATTCAATGTAACCAGTACAAAGATTGGAAGGCAAGAGCAAGCGAAGTCTGCCCAAAGAACTGCAAGGAGACCAGTGTGGCTGGAGTGAAGAAGTGAGCGAGGTAGACGGGAGCATGTGTGCGTGTGTGCAGTGCATCTTGCGGAATCATGTGGTTACTGTAAAGACTGCCTTTTTTTCTGGGTGAAATGAGTAGCCACTTGAAGGGTTTGAACAGAATTATAGTATGGTCCGGGAGCACCTGGGTGGCTCAGTCTTTAAGCATCTGCCTTTGGCTCAGGTCATGATCCCAGGGTCCTGGGATCGAGCCCTGAATCAGGCTTCCTGCTCAGCCGGGAGTTTGCGGAGCCTGCATCTCTGTCTCCCACTCCCCCTGCTTGTGTTCCCTCTCTAGCTGTCTCTCTCTCTCTGTCAAATAAATAAATAAAATCATTTAAAAAAAAAGAATTATAGTATTGTCTGGCTTGCATTTAACAAGATTACCTGATCTGCTCTGGTGAAAATAAATACAGGGGAAATCAAGGGTGGGAGTAGGGAAAAAGGCAAGGAGATTATTATAATCCAGCAGACAGATGGTTCTTGCTTGGGTTAGGAAAGTAGCAACAAAAATGAAGTGGAGGAAGTTTTCTTCTTTTAAATATATTCTAAAGGCAGGAACACAATTTCCTAATGAATTTGAGTGAAAGTGATTAAGCCTTATCATTTTAGGATAATAAATACATGTGAACGGTAAAATAAACATCAATAAATATAAAATTCTAGTTTTTAATCCAAGTCAACTGATTGGAACTTTAACAATCAATTATGGAAAAAGGTTTCATCTAACATGGAAATGTAACATAACAGGCAATACCCTATAGCCAAACAATGTTTATTGATTTTTTTTAGCATATGATGTATTATTTGTTTCAGGGGTACAGGTCTGTGATTCATCAGTCTTACACAATTCACCGTGCCCACCATAGCACATACCTTCCCCAATGTCCATCCCCTAGCCACCCCATCCCTCCCACCCCCCTCTACTTCAGCTGCCCTGGTTTTTTCCTGAGAGTAAGAGTCTTTTATGGTTTGTCTCCCTATCTGGTTTCGATCCTCTGCCTTGTTTCTCAAATTCCACTTAAAAGTGATATCATATAATTCTTTCTCTGATTGATTTATTTCACTTAGCATAATATCCTCTAGTTCATCCACATCTTTGCAAATGGCAAGATTTCATTTTTTTAATGGCTGCATAATATTCCATTGTGTATATATACCACATCTTCTTTATCCATTCATCTGTCGATAGACATCTAGGCTCTTTCCATAGTTTGGCTATTGTGGACATTGCTGCTATAAACATTGGGGTGCACATGCCCCTTCGGATCCCTATATTTGTATCTTTGGGGTAAATAACCAGTAGTGTAATTGCTGGGTTGTAGGGTAGCTTTATTTTCAACTTTTTGAGCAATCTCCATACTGTTTTCCAGAGTGGCTGCACCAGTTTGCATTCCCACCAACAGTGTAGGAGGGTTCCCCTTTCTCTGCATCCTCGCCAACATGTGTCATTTCCTGACTTGTTAATTTTAGCCATTCTGACTGGTGTGAGGTGGTATCTCACTGTGGTTTTGATTTGTAGTTCCCTGATGCCAAGTGATGTTAAGCACTTTTTCATGTGTTTGTTGGCCATTTGGATGTCTTCTTTGCAGAAATGTCTGTTCATGTCTTCTGCCCATTTCTTGATTGGATTATTTGTTTTTTGGGTGTTGAGTTTGATAAGTTCTTTATAAATTTTGGGTACTAGCCCTTTATCTGATATGTCATTTGCAAATATCTTCTCCCATTCTGTTGTTTGTCTTTCGGTTTTGTTGACTGTTTTCCTTTGCTGTGCAAAAGCTTTTTATCTTGATGAAGTCCCAATAGTTCATTTTTGCCCTTGCTTCCCTTGCCTCTGGCGATGTTTCTAGGAAGAAGTTGCAGCAGCTGAGGTCGAAGAGGTTGCTGTCTGTGTTCTGCTCAAGGATTATGATGGATTCCTGTTTCACAATGTTTATTGATTTTTAAGAAGTTATCCCATTCTTCTCTTTTAATCCTATCAAAATTTCTTTCTGAGTAGGTAGAGGAACTTCACATACATAAGACTTCACTTATTGGGGCGCCGGGGTGGCTCAGTTGGTTAAGCGACTGCCTTCAGCTGAGGTCATGATCCTGGAATCCCAGGATTGAGTCCCGTGTTGGGCTCCCTGCTCAGCGGGGAGTCTGATTCTCCCTCTGACCTTCCCCCCCTCCTGCTCTCTCTCTCATTCTCTCTCAAATAAATAAATAAAATCTTAAAAAAAAAGACTTCACTTATTAAGGAAAAATTCATAAATACAACAGCATAAAATTAACCCCCAGCCCCCTTTTGCTATTTTCTTAAAACTAATTTGACTGAACCTAAGTCAACTTTTAGTGGCAACAGCAATTTTTTTAGACAAGATGTGTGGAGAAAAATGGCAGAACTCAAATTCATAATTTCAGGGGCAAAACACCTGCCAAAAAGTAGGTAGTAGTGGTTTGGATTTGAGCTAGAAACTTTGCAGAACAACAACAACAAAATAATAAAAAAGAAAGAAAGAAACTTTGCAGAAAAACTTTGAGCATTTCTTAGCATCCAGTCCTTGGTCATCTTGGATCTTCAAGGTAATAATGATGTGTGTGTGTGTGTTTCCAAGTTTAATGTTGACAAATCAAATTGGGTGAGCTATCTACAAAGCGTAGGTACTGGTGAGACATGGGTGCTTGTTGAAAAGACAATGCATATGTCTAGACAGCACTCTAGTTGTCCATTGTCTTGTATGAACTTTGGCTGTAAGAGGAAGGACAGTGAGGTAATAGCACTTTTCTTATATGTATGGGATATATTTATTGGCAACTCTCAAGCTATAATGAATTAAATAAAGACTGCAGGAGAAGCAAAGGCATGTGCAAGCTTTTTAGAGTTAAGTCTCTGAGAAGAAAGACTTATTATTAGATCTGTAAGGGAGAAACAGTCTTTTCTCAACCCTCTCAGAGTCCCTGATGGGGTCTGAAAATTAAATTAACAGAGACAGATTAACAAGAAAAGCATACAAATTTTATTAAATGTGTACATGTACATGGGAAGCTTCACAAAAGAATGAAAAGCTAAAGAAGTGGCTAGAGCAGAAAACTTTTATACACTTTAGACAAAGAAACACGAAATTTGCAAACAACTGTTAAGACAGAGGGGGTTTGTGCTAGGAGTAGTAAATGGTGAAGAAGTAACTAGGAAAATAAGGGTTAGTTTAACAAATTTGTTTATATAGATTTCTTGGCCCCCAATTCCCTGTCTCTGGTCATAAGAATGTCTTCCTTCTTCCTGGTACAGGGAGGTTACCTTTCACATGGGAGTTTTATGACCTGTTTTAGGCAAGAAGGACATTGGGGGCATGTCAGAGTGACCTTCCTCCTTCTGCCATTTTCTCAAACTCCTTCAGCTTAAGATATTCAATATATCAAGGTGCCATATTTTGGGATAGCATGTCCTGAACCCTTTCAGATCTTTCTCAGAAAATGCATAAATTGTAAATTAAATACTTCTGGCTGTTCCCTAGTTAGTGTTTTCAGTACAAAGCTTCTTTCTGAAAAGAAGCTTGGTTTTTATTTTTGTTTTATTTTTGGTTTTTATTTTTGTTTTAGTTTATTACATATGTGAAATATTTTCACATTTCCAAATATCCAACAGATATTTAAAGACTACTGAGTGTCAAGACCCGCACATACAATGATGACTAAGATGAAATGATCCCTCTTCTCAAGAAATTTTTATTCTATTCGAATGCTCGTGGAATTTATGGAAATGTCCACACAGGATGTAGTGAGCTAATATCAGTTTTAGATGCGGGAGAAATTGTTACAACTTATAGATGATGAAGCTGAGGCACGAAATGGTTAAAGGACGTGGCCTCCATCAGGTAGCAGCAGAGCTAGAGAGAGGATCCAGGCTTGTCAACCTTCCACGCTCCACACGCCACCATAGACTTACAGTTGTTTGGGAGGAGTGGATCACCGGGGAAGATAGGAGAGATCTTTTAAATTAATTAGCTAATTTCCCAGCAGGAAAAATACAATTTTAAGGATTAAATCCAATGAATATATAAAACTTTAAATGAATCTTGGAACTGACCCACCTTATTTGAGGACCTGGTTTAATGGTGCAACCTCACATAAATAATGTGAGTCCCATCCGGACATGTTTCAGTACTGAAGAGCTCGTGCTCTGTCCTTACTCTAAGACACAAGGTAAAAATCCACATTATGGCTGCTTCTGTGGCGCTGAACCAGTTCCCATGGTGGGGAAATACGAGTCTTAGTTCTTGTCTACTGCTTAGGGACTAAATTATGGAGTATGTGTTCCACAGTCTTGCTGAGAAGCTGTTTAGCGCAGTGAAAGCTAGTATATAGTCCAAGCCTGTAAACCTGTCTTCTGAGTTTAAAGTCTGGCTTTCCACTTACTAGTTATGTGAACTTGAATAAGTGCCTTAACCTCTCTGAGCCTTAGTTTTTGTTTCGTTTTTGAAGATTATTTATTTAAGAGCGAGAGAGAGAGCACAAGCGGGAGGAGCAGAGCGAGAGGGAGACAGAACCTCAAGCATAACCACCAGCATTTGTGCAATATGGACTGGGGCTCCAGATAGATCTAGTGAGGCAACATCACACTGTGTGTGTGTGCCTGTGTGCGTGTGCATAGCAGATCCAGTGCTCGAGACAAAGCAAAACCCTCTAAAGTAGACTCCCAAAAGTATTCATTTTTTTTCTCAATTTAAACTGCTCATTTTCCATCAGAGAACTGTGAAAAAGCAAATGTTTACTGTGTACCATTGGCCTACTTTCACAAGTTAATGGGCCTTACATAATTCCTTTGCTTTATTAAAGAACCAAAACCAAAACCAAACCAACTACCCAACCCCCACCAAAAAAACAAAAACAAAAACAAAGTAGCAAGGTGTTTCAAGCACTGTAAGTGGTGCTATTGAATGCAGAATTTCTGTTTTTCTTCCGCGCACAGCAAGAGGGCTCACAGTTTGGTACTGGGTAAGATCATATGCTGGATCCCCCGGTCCCTGTGGTTTTCACATGGGAAATACACACGAAAGTCCCCATGTCACCCCAGTCAGTCATTACCACCTGCCTATGTGCTCTTGCTCTCTGATGAAATTGTTTCCAGCTGCCGTAGAAGAGTGTGGGCTTAGGAGTGGGGTTTGGCTGAAGCGTCAATAACCGGGTTTCTAGTCGTACCTCTTCTTTTCCAAGCACTGGATTCAATATCTGAAGAATCTTCTATTATAGAGGGTTTCTGTGTGCTGTTGGACTAAGCTGAGTACTTGCTCATTCTTGCAAACTCCATACTGTCTGTTTTATTGAAGTAATTTCCAGCCCTCATAATAGCTTGAACTAAATGTTAGGTGGATTTCGTCAACATATGTCTGAAGCAAATCACAATGGATTCCTTAGATTGACTAGATTAAATCCACTGGGGAGCTTTTGTATTTTGTTCTACATGGATTTCATAAAAAAAAATGATGCAAATTATAGAGAAATTGGAACACATAATTTTGCCATTCACAGCGTGTGCATGAATGGTATCCATGACTATTCAGCTAATGAACAGCTAAATTTACTAAAATATCAAATAATGGTCTGGTGATAACTTCAAAAGTATACATCGGTGAAACAGCAACCATCTCTCAAAACTTTAAAAACATGACCTTGAGGGGTGCCTGGGTGGCTCAGTTGGCTGAACGTCTGACTCTCGAGGATTTCTCTCCCTATCCCTCTGCCCCTCCCCCCACTCGCTCTCATATGCTCTTGCACTCTCTCTCTCAAATAAATAAACAAATCTTTAAAAAAAACAAAAACTTTGACCTTGAAATGTGTCACTATGTCAAGAAAGCCCCCAGGTATGTTGTACTTACATGAATAGTATCTCTGGGTACCGCTGGTTTTTCTTTCCAGTTCACTTTTTACCCACCTTCCTCGGGACCCTTGGCTGGACCAGGTAAGGAGAGACAAGCTCCTTTTGTAAATGGCTGCATTTTATGATGTGAGGCTACTGAACCTGTCTTTGACTTTTCCTTTCTGAATTTCTTTTTCTTATATCTAAATGGACTTAAGGGAAGACTAATTTCTACATATCAGGATACATGCTTCATCTATGAGAAGCATGAGATACTTTTCAGATTGGAGTTTATTATTCCAGAGCGCATGAACCGGACCTTTGCAAAATCAAGATGACATGCTAGAGCCCAATACTCCTCTAAGGGCTGGAATAGGAGTTCTTTTAGACATTTCTCCAGTGCATCCAGGGGAGCCACTGATTACACTGAGTCAGTCTGAAGAAAGTTGAAGGCACATGGCAGCCTTTGGTTCCAGAGAATCGTTAGTTGTCAGGGAATTCTTGGCATCATGACATGATGTAGCATATATTGTAAAATAATACACTAATAGGCAAATAGCTAGAAAACATTTCAGCAAAGGTAGTGCATTCTTGGCAGAAGTGACTACATTTGGCATTAACCTCAAAGGTACAAGAGGAAGATTGAAAGCGTGGTATTTTCAAATTAGTACTTTTTCTAAGATCCATTTATTTTTACATTAGGAGTTAGAAGCTATAAATCCTATTCATCCAATACTCTCTTACAATTTTAGGACACTTTTTAAAGGTTATTTTTCCTATTTGATATTTAGAATTAAAACTACCTGTATCTGCTCCCCTAAAAGGATGAGAATTTTACTTCATTTTCATTTTCTTCTTCACCAACTCCAGCACCTCTCATATTCAATTTAACTGAAATTTTTGCTCCAAGTGTTTATTATGCTTTGGGTTTTGCATTGCACATCAACAATTATTTAGGTATTACTAGGAATGTGCTACTACTTTTTTGTATATTTGGGACTATATCATGCACTTTTTTGTGACTCATTGCTCATTTGTTGTGTATCCTCAACTAATTTTTTCAGAGATTGATTAGTTTGGTAAACACTCGGAGGCTTTGATTTTCTGAATATTTGTTTATATTATTTTTCACTTTAATGCCAGCTTGGCTGAATATAGGATTATAGTTTTGAAAGAATTCTTCCCTTTAATTTGGAAGATCGTAATCTCTATCTTCTAGTATTGAATTATGCTTGTGCGAAGTTATGCTGATGGCAGGCTGGTTTTTCAGATTTTTTTTTTTAGCTTGCTTGTTTTTCTCTTTTTCTCCCTAAAAAGACAGGATTTTATTAATCCTTGCAATTCTGAAATTTCACAATGATGCATGTGGCTTTGGCTCTTTTAAACTCTGGCTTAGGGGCACCTGGGTGGCTCAGTTGGCTGAACGACTGCCTTCGGCTCAGGTCATGACCCTGGAGTCCTGGGATCGAGTCCCACGTTGGGCTCCCTGCTCGGCGGGGAGTCTGCTTCTCCCTCTGACCCTCCCGCCTCTCATGCTCTCTCTCTCAAATAAATAATAAAAAAAATAAAATAAAAAATAAACTCTGGGTTAGCGCTTCTGATTTAAAGATCCAGCCTTTCTTCAGACCTGAGAATTTTTTGGTTTGTATTGATTTGATCATATTCTCTGCATTTTCTCTTTTTTCTTATTCTGTAATTTCTATAATCTAGATTTTCGAATTTCTGGATCTACTCTTCATTACTGAACTGTACACTTACATTTTCCCTCTTTTTATACATATGTTCTGCTCCGTGTGAGAATGTCTCAGCTCAGTTTTTCAACCCAGTATTGCACTATACAGTACGTACAACTGCTATCGTTGCCTCTGTATTGAGATTTTCATTTCTGTTTCTTTTTTATTCTAAGAGCTCTAGGAAATACATTTCATAGACGCAATGTTGTTTCAAATCTTTCTACTTTCTAGGTGTGTCTGTTAGCTTTATTAACTCTTTCCTGGGGGGTTTATTCTTCTTTTTGTTATTGCCTAGCTTCTATATTATTGATTTTCTTAAAATGTTTAGTGCTTCCTGGCTGCCTATAGCTTTGAATTTGAGACTCATCACTCATGTGCCCTTTGTATTTCTATGACCTGTTTCAGTGTATGGGGAGGAAACATCTGGAATGGAAGCTTGTCTTCCAAGTGTGAGTTTCCATCACTCCTGGAAGTCAGTAACGACTTGACCACTGCAAGACTTCTCCAACCCCAATACCCTTCTGCAGCCAGTTGTTAAAGCCAAAACAACACAAAAGAAGGAGAAAGGAAGAAACTAACTAGCCTGCTGCTCCAAATGCGGCTCTCCAATTAAGTCTCCCTTTAAATGCCCAGGGTTTTCCCTTAATTCTTGGAATTGTTGACACTGGGCTTAGAGACTTTCAAAACCTCTTACCTCCACAGCAGGCTTCTCCTAACTCTGTTGGAAGCCTATAGTTTCCTCCAGTTCTGTTTTGCTGAAGATCTGCTTGTATATGCTTTCTAAATCTCAGAAATTCCAAAAAATCTGTGGTTCATTGATTCTACTTTTAATACTTTTTAAAGATATTTTCTATACTTTTACTTTTTTGCTATTGTTTCGTGTGTTTTGGAGTAGGGGTGGGGTAATAGAGGTATGCTAAGTCTATCCTATATAAGAAATCATTCTTACAAGAACAGATTACAAAAGTAAAATTATTTTCCTTAAGTTCAGAGGAACTACTTCAGTTCAAGAGTTTATTTGCTCTTCAGTACAGGACTTTCCAAATATGGGCATGGTAAATTATATACCACAAGCAATCTTGGATCAAAATATTTTCTTAGGTCTTTTTGTGAGACAATAAGGTGAAGACAAGGTTCTTTCAATTATTTTTTTGACCTTATACCCTGCTATTTGGGGATATTTTTTCCTAGCAATGTTCTCATCACACTAAAGTTTTACCACAATAAATGTGAAATCTCCTTACAGTTTATTGTAATTGGTGGAGATATTAATTTTTAATGGAGTTCTCATGAGGACAAGGAGACATCCTTTGGGATCATGTGGTGGTTTTATCCTTAGAGAAGATGAAGTCATTTTGAATATAGAGCATCCTTTAACTTGCTTAATGGGATCATTGACCAATAACTTTCTATCAGTGACCTGACTTGACTTCAGTGCTGAGTTGTCTAAAATATATGCAAGACTGTGACATTTAATTACAACACTGTTTTCAGAAATAGTATCATTATATGTTAGCCACTAGATCATGTACTTTTGGCAGTGGATATGGGCTAATTTCAACAATGCAAACTTCTTATTTTAAACTGCAGTTACAGACAGAGAGCTCAGAAACCCTCTGTGCTACTCTATGTGGCTATAATCCTACAGTGATGAATGAGAAGGCACTGCAGATGGTTGATAAAATAATGCTGAATATTAACTCTAGAGTAATCTCCTTTCCTTCTCTTTTTATTTACTTCTTTCTCACAGCAGATTGGGAATATCCATGTTGTGTGTCTTTCAGCATGTTTCTGCACTAACATCACATTTTCTAAAGTTTGGGAGATCACTAGAAAACTACCAATAATAAGAAAGTTTCAGGAGTCCATACAGTCTTTAGTTTGATTGGGTGCTTCCACCATCTCTTCTAGTAGCTCAAACTGACGTAGTACTTTCTTATTTGTAAGGAGATGTGCCTACTTGCTAATTTAGCAATTGATGCAACACTATCAGATTCAAAATATGAATGACAGAGATCGATCCAAAAAGAATATTTTTGTTTTTCTATAGCAAAATTGACTTTGACTTTCACATTCAGTTAAACCAGAACACATTGGCCTTTTTTATATGCATGTTAGCTCTTTAATGTTAAGTCACTCCTTAATATACATGGGAATAATGATTCTTATTGTATTTTAGCAATGAGATGGAAAAGTTCAGTAAGTTCACCCAAGTCATAAACTCAGTCATTGGTAGGTCCAAGGTTAAATTTCAGGAATTCTGGCAGAAATGCAAAGAGAATTTTCCAATGACTCAAAAATCTAGGAACAAGTCTATAAATAAAAAAAAAGATGGCCCATGGTTCAGAAAAGCTGGAGGCTGGATGAAAATTACAAATACTCTCCAGAGTATGATCGGTACTGAGATTCCCAAGCACAAATGAAGGGAAATTCTTGATCCCATTCTCAAATAATTTGAAGCCAGTGGTAAACTGAGTCTAACTAAACCTATAAAAATGTCCAAACATAACTAGATTATAGATTAGATTGACCCAGCACACCACACTTAACACTCCGACAGAGGAAAGAGTATGATTTTTCTGTGGGAAAATAATGTTTTACTTTGGTCTTTACTGTTCTTTTACACACTGTGTCCAGAATACAATAAAAAAAAAAGAAATTATGAGGCAAGTGGTGAAAGGAGACATAATGCATCTTAAAGAGAGGACACAGTCAATAGAAGCAAATACCGATATGTTTCAGGTGTTGGAATTACCAGGCAGGGACTTTAGGGAAACTATGATCAATATGTGGAAAGGATGGATGACATGGGTGAACAGATGGGAATTTTATTAGAGATGTGAACATTTTTAAAAAGGCAAATGGAAATGCTAGAAATGAAATATATAGGAAATTAAGAATTCATTCAGTGGATTTATTGACAACTGGACTGGGCACAGAAAAGAACTGGTGAACTTAAAAAGGAGTCAGTAGAAATTATCCAAAATGAGGACACCTGGGTGGCTCAGTTGTTAAACGTCTGCCTTCGGCTCAGGTCATGATCCCAGGGTCCTGGGATCGAGCCCCACATCGGGCTCCCTGCTCGGCGGGAAGCCTACTTCTCCCTCTCCCACTCCCCCTGCTTGTGTTCCTGCTCTCACTGTGTCTCTCTCTGTCAAATAAATAAATAAAATCTTAAAAAAAAAAAAAGGAATTATCCAAAATGAAATGAAGAGAAAAGAAACCCAACAATGAATGTAATGAAGTAGAGTATCTGAGATCTATAATATAATGATTTAACATATGTGTAATTGCTATCCCAGGAGAGGAGAGAAAGAATGAGGCAGAAGAAATATTTAGGGATATAATGAGAATTTTCCAAAATTAGTGACAGACATCAAAGTACAAAAAATCCTAAGTGCAATGTATACAAAGAAATCTCCACCTAAGTCATATTTTTAAATATTTTTAAAATAGAAAAATAAAAGAGATGATAACAAACGGGAACAATGATAAGAATAATGGCTGCCCTCTTATCACAGTGAAGGCTAGAAGAGAAAGCTGTAAAATGAAATCTAAAAATACCATTTAAATACCCTCAAAAAACCTTAAATACCTAGAAATCTAATAAAAGATGGAGCAAATTTCAAAACATTACTGAAAGAAAGTTTAATGAACTTAAATAATACCATATTAATGAATTGGAAAGCTCAGTAGTGTTAAGATGTCCATCTTCCCCCAAATATTTTATAGATATGGTATAATTTCAATGAAAATATAAGCAGGCCTTTTTGAAGAAATTACAAGTTTGTCTAAAACTGCAAAGGACCTGAAGTAGCCAAAACGATATTGATAAAGAAGAACAAAGGTGATGCGTTTTTTTTTTTTATTTTTTAAAGATTTTATTTATTTATTTGTGTGTGAGAGAGAGAGCACACAAGCAGGGAGAGATGCAGGCAGAGGGAGAAGCAGGCTCCCCGCTGAGCAGGGAGCCCAATGCAGGGCTCGATCCCAGGACCCTGGGATCATGACCTGAGCCAAAGGCAGACGCTTAACCAACTGAGCCACCCAGGCATCCCAGGTGATGCGTTTATACTACTTGATTTCAGGACTTAATACAATGTCACAGTAATCAAGTCAGTATGGTATTGGCATAACAATAGATAAATTGATGGATCAGAATTTAAAAATCCAAAAATAGGCACATACACAAATATGTGATATATACGCATTATGGGACACACACACACATATATATGATGTCTACATACACAAATATTTGGTATCTGACCAAAGTGGCAAATCAAATCAATGATGAGGAAGAGATAATTCTTGTAAACATGATGTAGAAGCAACTGGATATCCATTTGAAAGAAATTTGTTGACCCAACCTCACTCCATATACAAAAATGTTATTTGGCAATGGATCATAAATGAAGGGTGGCAGAATATGCCACCCCAAAATATGCCACCCCTTGTTGGCATAAGGACTATTTTGAGTTAAAAGATGCTTGAAAAACAGCAGGTGCAAGAAGAACACTCTGACCTCCCTTTTTCTATCTAAAAGTAAGAGGTGAAATTTCCATGTGAAAGATGCCCTTCTACACCAGGAGGAAAGAAATATTCTTATAACCAGAGACAAGGGCTTGAGCCCAAGAGAAATCTGCACAAACAGACCTTGTTAAAATAACTCTTATCTTCCTTTATTCTCCCTATACATTTACTTTTCTACAATTGTCTCTCTTTGTTCAACCTTGTATATAAACACTTAGGCCTAACCAATTCTCTGGGTCTTCATTTTCCTATGGGGCTCCCCCATATATGTAAAAAATCTCTATGCTGCTTTTCTCCTATTAATCTGTCTTATGTCCATTTAATTCTCAGAGCTAGCCAGAGACCCTAAGAGGGTAGAGGTAAAGTTTTGCCTCTCCTACACGAACTTAAATATAAAAACTATAACAAAAAATCTTCTAGAAGAAAACAAGTAAGAATATCTTTGTCTTCCTGGGGTATGCAAAGATTTATTAGACAGAATTTAAAAGATATCACCTATAAAAAATAATTGGGTTTCATGAAAATTAAAAATTTCTGCTCATGAAAAAACAAAAGGAGTAGGCAAGCAACAGACTGGGAAATATATTCTTATCATTTCTATTTCATGAATAAATAAGATCCAGAACATATAAAGAACTCTTACAAGTCAACAGTAAAAAGTTAAAGAGACTAATGAAAAATGGGACGAGACCTGAACACATACTTCATGAAAGAAATTGTAAGAATGAGCCATCCCACATAGCAATGAGGCCAGTGACCACATGAAAAGATACTCAACATAGTAAGTCATCAGGAAGGTTCAATTTAAATATAATGAGACAGCATTTCATACCCATGGGAATGGCTAAAATACTGACAACAACAAATACAAGCAAGAGTATAGAGCAACTTAAATACACATTGTTGTCAGCAGAAAATGTTACAACTCTTTGGGAGAATGACTTTCCAGTTGGTTAAAAATTAAACATTTATGTACCAGGAGTTCCATTCCTAGGTATTTGTCCAAGTGATATAAAAATAGATGTCCACAAAAATGCTTGTAAAGAATGATTGGAGAAAACCTGGATGTGAAGTATCTATATTCAGGAAAATAGATCAGCAAATTGTAGTACATTCATACAACGAAATATTACTCAGCAGTGAAAAGGAATGACCTAATAGTATCTGCCACAGCATAAATGAATCAAAAACATAACACTGAGCAAAAGAAGCCAGATACAAAACAATGCATATGGTGTCTTACCTTAAGGACAGGCAAAAATGACTTATGGCGATAGAAATCAGTCCAGTGGGGTCTGACTGGAAAGGGGCAGGAGGAAAATTTCTGGAGTAACTGAAATGTTTCTATCTTTTTTTTTTTTTTTTAAGATTTTTTAATTTATTCCTTTAAGAGAGAGAAAGCAAGCAAGAGCATGAGCAGGGGGAAGGGGCAGAGGGAGAAGCAGGCTCTCCACTCATCAGGGAGCCTGATGTGGAGCTTGATCCCAGGACCCTGGGATCATGACCTGAGCCGAAGGCAGACGCTTAACCGACTGAGCCACCCAGGCGCCCCTGTATCTTGTTTTTGGGTGGTATCATCTTTGGTGTATACATCAATTATCAAAACTCACAGAAGTGAACACTTGAAATATATGCATTTTTTGAATTTTTTAAAATTACATAATTTGTGAAAGTGTAAAAGATAAAAGGGAAAAAGCAACAGCAATTTCAGGTATCATGAATCCTGATGAACTGTCATTTTTTTTTTTAAACACTTGGTTTTCATCTAATAAATGTTTTAAAGCAAGACTATCGTGACCAGTGCAGGATTTGCTAAGAGTATTTGCTAAGGTGGAAGGAAAAGGTTAGGTCGGCACCACCTGTTTCTGGCACTCTTCTGACGAGACAGCAGATTGCCTACTGGCTTATTCCAGCTTTTCTGAACACAGGGAGAGTCACAATAATACCAGGGAGCCTTCTGCTTGCAAGATGGACACCATATGTTTTCACTATCCGTTCAGAGCTCGTCCCCTCTCTCTTTCCTCTGCCCTTTTAGCATCGAGATCTGTTGACTCCAAGAAATGTAATATAAGAAGACACCATGAAAGAAATGTTAATATTTTTTAAATCAAACACAAAGGGAAGACTTATATGTGTTTATTCTCTTCAGCTCTCCAGTAACTGTTACTTATCAAATTACCACCTAAACTTTCAAAGTGTTTCTTAAAATGAATATCCATGCTTTATATGGATAGTTGTGAAAACTTTTTAAGAAATCCTACACATATGATTTAAAGATACCACTTAGGATAGGAATTCTAACTAAAATATATTAAATGTCAGACAAATAGCAACATGTGGCAGAATTTTCAGAAAAGGAAATTAGTACTTGAAGACAGTCAGGTAAAGAGATTACATTTTTTTTAAAGATTTTATTTATTATATTTGTCAGACAGAGAGAACACAAGCAGGGGCAGTGGGAGAGGGAGAAGCAGGCTTCCCGGGGAGCAGGGAGACGATGCAGTACTCGATCCCAGGACCCTGGGATCATGACCTGAGCTGAAGATAAACCCTTAACCCACTGAACCACTCAGGCGCCCCAAGATATTACATTTTTAAGGTGGGATTGTGATGAAGTTGAGCTGGGTCTCTGCTTTATTTTTTTTTAAATGACCAGATTAGGATTTAATCACAAAATAATTTATGCATAACTGCGATTTGAAAGACTACAGCTGTTAAATATAAAATATACATTTCTGCTTCTCTTTTGTTCCATTTGCCTGAGTGCAGAAACATTTATCCATAAAACTTTGTGCTTTTGGCTTCAGGCATCTGTTTACAGTTTCTTGTCCTGGAGATATTTGAAGTGCCCAGAGGAGGGGGAAAAAGATGTGTGTGAAGGGTGATATTAGTAAGAATGCACAGAAAGAGTGCAAAATTTGCAGACTGGTTCTGCAAGCTTAGGCCTGTTTCTTAAGATTTATTTCTACATGGAAGCCCAGAGAAACAAACCTGCTGTTGGCTGTAGTATGATTCTAATTTTTTCAAACTATCCCTTATTGTGGAGCTAATTTCTTCCCAGCCACTAAAAATAATTACTTGCCTCTTGAGCCACATATTATAGTAATAAAACAATGTAATTTACTTCTGAGGAAAAGAATTTGTATGTAGTTTTAATGCCACGTTTAACGCCTACAGTTTCAGAATCTCTATGAAGGAGTGAGGACAGTCAGCACAGATTTCTCCATTTCTTCTATCTCCCTCTCCCTCTCTCCCTCCTCCAACTCCTGCATGTTTTTCAGTTCCCTCTAACTTCCTACCTTTTTGATGTGTACGATTATAACTATGTATAAGGTTCAGCTTTGGATCAAATGGTTACAAAATATGCAGCACCCAAAAAATGATAAAAAAAAAAAAGAGTAATGCCACAGGAAAATAAAGATTGTTTCAAAAAGAAGTATTAGGCCATTGAGAAAGACTTCCCGGTCTCAGATGCAAATAAGATGTGATTCAGATGGAACTGAGTGAACAGCTTAAGGATGTGGTGATTAAAACAGCACAGGTTTTCTGTGCTTCCCCAGCTCCCTGTGTGACCTGCACCTCCCAGCTGGCTTTGGTGACAGCTGGGATGTAAAAGCAATACACATCACATAGCTTGCATTCACACACACTGCGGTCCCGGTCCCGTATTTCAAACCTTTGGTAAAGCCATCTTCTCAGGAACTTGGGAGTTTGTCAGGGGGTCAACTATTCAGATGACTCTGGTCTTCGGCCAGTTTCCCGCTCCCCAGGCACTGCAAACTTTCACACAGTTCACGGTGGCCTTTATTAGACATGAGAAGCGCTACTTATTGAAACATCAAGAGTAGAATAACTGGTTTTGTATTTGCAAAGCGGAGTGAGTGTATCTGTACTTTGTCACTCAGTAGGATTACCATCATCATGATTCAGGTATTTGTGAGCATCAAGTGTGCATGCATCTGTGTTTTATTTATTGATTGGTTTTTATTTGTTTACTTTTATTATTCCATTTTATTAATAAGATGGCATCGTACATTTCTATAGCTCCATGTCTACTTTGATCTCCATACTTTCGATTCGTGAAAAAACTCTCCAAGTCGTCTTTGATGTCTTTCATCAATGTTTTACAGTTTTCAGATTCCAGGTCGTTCACCTCTTCAGTGAAGTTTATTCCTCAGTATTTTATTCTTTCTGGTGCAATTGTAAATGGGATTGTTTTCTTAATTTCTTTTTGCTACTCCATTGTTGAGAGTTTTTATCCTGAATGGTTGTTGTACTTTGTCAAATGATTTTTCTGCATCTATTGAGATAGTCATATGGTTTTTAAACCTCTCTTTTGGTTATTGTTGTTTCTTTAAGTTTTTATTTAAATTCCAGTTAGTTTTATTTTTAAGATTTTTTTTTTAAGATTTTATTTATTCATTTGTCAGAGAGAGAGCACAAACAGGGAAGTGGCAGGCAGAGGGAGAAGCAGGCCCCCCCCCCCGCCCCGAGCAGGGAGCCCGATGTGGGACTTGATCCCAGCATCCCAGGATCATGACCTGAGCCAAAGGGAGACACTAAAGAAACTAAATTCCAGTTAGTTAACATACAGTGTATTTTAGTTTCAGGTGTAGCGTACATGCATTTTAAAACTCATTGATCCTTTCTGCTCATTTATCTGGTTGCCAAGGAAATTGGAAGGCCACTCTGGGTGCCTTAATTCACTTGCTATCAGAGTCTGTACATTATTCAAGTGCTTACTTTGCTCCCGAGTTAGTTTTATGTTCCATAAAGCCTGCTATTTCTTGGACTGAAATTTGAAGTTTGTCTTTTTTTGTCACTTGCCTACTAAACTCCTGGGGCTGGGCAAGAATAGACCTGAAGCTTCTGCTAGTATAACATACAGAATCAGGCTTGTTCTCAGAGTATTTGAAGTCTTACCAGGCGCCCACTTGGTTAACTCAGACCTATGTTTCTTGCAAATGCTATCTAACTGGGAATATTTTAACTGCCTCCAAGGGCTGCCTCTCAAATCTAATGAGCCTTGCTTGCTTTGGCCTGGCCTATAATAATCCAAAGGTATTTCGGGTACCATTTCGCTGATGGTAATTCTGACCCACTTACTCTACAGCAACTTTTGTTGCGTGAAATGCTGCAAATATTTGAGATACACTTTACAAGGCTAGCATGTGCTTTCTTCGGCCATACTAAATGTTTTATTGTCTTAACAGTACACCTTTCTTCTGACGTGTGACCATTTGGGACGACTACAGGAAACACAGGTTCACAGTTTAAAAAGAACTTAAGAACATGGGAACATAGTTGATGAGAATTTATATTACACAGATCAGGATGTATTTTCTTGACCCTAAGTTATGTGTGGCAAAACACTAAACTAACGTGAATAATAAATGACACAATGTAAACCTTCTATAACTATGTCAGAAACGTCTTCTAAATATCTAAAACAGTTGCTCTGAAGGGGTGGTTCTCACTTAGGAGTTGGGGGGAAAGAGGATTTCGTCCCCTGGGGGGCACTTAGCTATGTCTGGCATCATTTTTGGCTGTCATTTTTAGGAATAGTGATGTTAATGGCATCTAGCGGGCAAAGGCAAAGGGTATTGCTAAACATCTTACCGTGCCCAGCACAGAATCCACTCCACCCTCAGGAAAGAATTATCTGGCCCAAAATGCTGATAGTGCTGAAATAAAGCACCCGTGCTCTAGAGACTACATCTCACAGGAATGATATCCTTTTATGTCTTTTGGCAAAATCACTAGATTAAATTTCATTCAATGATGAAAGAAAGAGAACTTAGCCTGTAAGTCCACCACGGTATGGTAACTATGTCTATTTTCTGGCTAGCCTTTGGCCCCTTCCTCCATTGCCTATTTTCACTATATTGCAGTTATGGTATTCCTCCCACTTTTGACTCTGGTATGGCTTGACTTTTGAAACTTATATTCTGTATTTGAGAAAACATATATTCCTGTATGTAGGAAAGACATAAGATTCAAGATTTCAAGTTGAAAGACAGCGGAGAGTACCTCCTAGGGCCTCTTTAGGTGTCAGGGATTTGTGACCCACATTCTATAACCTAATATCATATTGAATAATTATTTTAGAAGCTACAAAACACCCAACTCAGCAGTGTTTACCAATGAGCACAGTGGTAGGGGGAAACATTTTGCATAAATAAGTTTGGTTGAGTTGATATAATTTAAAGGCTAGTAGAATGATTTTATATCGAATTCAAGTTCTAGAATTTATAGCAAAACATTATTTTACTGTATTTGGTATCAAAAGTTTCCCATATCGATCATAGGGGGAAATGTACAAATATTAATAGTTCTAACTGAGGAGCATAAGAAAGGACAACCAGGAGAAAAGAGACCTGAATATATCCGAGACAATAGTCAAAAAGGTAAGCAGAAGACTGAACAGAACCCCTTCTAAAAGGAGAAAAATCTTTAATAAAATATGATACTATAAACCGTATTAAAATTCTTGTCAAAGCATCTTGCAGAGTAGATCTTTACATAGAAGAGGGAAAGAATTAGCTAAAAGTAATCTCATATTTTGATGTATCTTTTTATCTTTTTATTTTTATTATTTTTAAAAGATTTTATTTATTTATTTATTTATTTATTTATTTATTTATTTGAGAGAGAGAATGAGCAAAAGAGAGCACAAGCCAGGGGAGGGGCAGAGGGAGAGGGAGGAGCAGACTCCTCAGTGAGCAAGGAGCCCAAACTGGAACTCAGTCCCAGGACCCTGGGATCACTACCTGAGCTGAAGGCAGATGCTTAACTGCCTGAGCCACCCAGGAGCCCATCGATGTATCTTTTGAGAAGTGTGTATCTTTTGACTTAGTTGCAAGTATTTTGCTTAGTTATCAATGGTGGATTTAAACTGTATCTGGAGGAACATTTTTTTTTCCTGCTAAATGTAAATGAATTCTGTAGGTTCTTTGCTTTCACTATGTGATGAAACAAACATACACATGTAACCTATTCTATTTGTCAGGAGCAGAATTTAGGATGTTACTAATCACGAAAGCATAGGCAACACAATTATCTCAAAAAAGACTTGAAAGTGTGAGGTGTAACAAAATTAATAGCTCACAAAAGGTAAATACATCTACAAGCTTTTCTAAAGTTCACCTTACCTCCTTATGATATTGCCCAATTTAATTATCTCTCTTGTTCTTAAGATTTACTTCTGACTTGCTTTTGGTTATTTATAAATCAAATTTACACTCAAAAGATGAAGATACATTACCATAAGGACATTCAAAAAAATGTGGCACAGAAAGTGAAGGCCGTCTTCAAAAAGGAACTCTAAAAAATGTTTAGAGCAGCGGGAACTTTGAGCAAGTAGAGGCCTCTTAAATGGATACTTTACAAGCAACAGCACACACTTGGATGTGTGAATTCTGATCTTTTTTTTAAGTCATGCTAGTTTGTGCCTTACAATCTTTTCTAGTGATACATTTCTTTTCTTGGGACTGTTTCTAGACCGAAGGCTGCCTGTTAGCCCACCAGTGAGCATGCTTGCATGCGTGCACACACATACACGGAATTTAGAAAGGACACTTTCAACATAATATTGTGATGCCTTGGAAACATCCTTAGGTATTCACCCTGAAAAGGAGATGGCAGTGATTCAGACTCTATGAAAGCAACGCAATCTGATGTTACAGTTTGTTTAAGACATCATTCTTTAATCAATTGAGCAGAACTTTGCATCTGAAAGTAGTATGTAAGTCTCACAACTCTAGAAGGATGAAAAACAGAACAGACACAGAAGATTTTGTCTTTAGAGTACAGATTTGTCTCTATTTTGGAAGTAATAATCTAACTATTTTCTAATTACCTAGTTCCAAAACAACTTTCCTCTTGCCTAGATGATTGAGGACTTACAGAGCATACATATTATGTCCTAAATCAAGTTTTTCTTTCTGGCAAGCGAGTCGTTGTTTTTCAATCCATAATCTTCCTTTCAGGCCCTTGTGACCCTTTTGCTTTCAGGTATCTCTCTCCCTTTCTTCTCTGTTTTAGCTCCCACCTTTCAAGTCCTCTGTTGGGTCACTCCTCCTGGGTCAACTCACTATTTGGTTGCACGCTTGAATCAATTCAGGCCCTTCCATTGGAAACTAATTTTTTCCACTTCCAAGCTCCTTGTATTGTATAAACCGTGCATAGTATCAGGTGACATAAAATTATCCTGGTAAAATAGATGCTATCTTGTTGCAGTTGTAAACCACTTCAGGCCATCTTTGTCATGTCTAACACCCATTAGTCAGTGGAGCTCCCAACTTGGGTTTACTCTACCGTTTATCTCTCTTCTTTCTGTCCGTGCCTATTCCATCTGTTTGCCACGATGGAAAATCTTTCTGTTTGCCATTATTTCCTGTGAACAAGAGCACATGTCATTTGACCTTGCCAGCACCGAGTTTTGCTGCTACTTCAGCACATTTCCATTCACATTTGTTGGCAAGCTAGGAAGAACCATGATGTTCATCCTACTGCAAATACAAAAGACTAAAGTATAAAGGTGACTCTGCATCTCATCTTTATTAACTATTGTCGTCTGGTGTTTGAAAGGAGCAAATGTAGATGTAGATTGAGGTCTTTTCTTAGCTGAGACTGAGAACAGCTTTTTGGACTCACCAGTCCTCCCAGGCATATATTTGTATGTCTGATTTGCATTTGGAGAAGGGAGGAAGAGACAAGAGAGGAGGAAGTTTTGTGTCTGAAGCCCCAGGAAGGCCTTGGAAGCTGAGAACAAAGGAAATACATAGGACCATGGGGCATCTCATTCCTGGACAGGGTGGCAAGGAATGGTTTGAGCCCCATGAATTCAGGAATTAGAAATCTTTTCCCCGTTTCTGCCTAGCAGGGTAGACTGAAGGGAAGCCAGGGCCCGGATGGCGCCACAGTGCTGCACAGCACTAGGGACACCAGGAACCCGGCTGGAGAAGGTCATAGTCTCTGTTAAGGATCCTAAGACCGGTAAACATCCTACTGCCCCATGGACCAGGGCAAAAAGCCAGGAGAGTCTGAACCAGCACAACAAGCTAGTTTTCAACCCTCAAAACACGCAATGGCCAGAATCTCTTGGGTGCTGGGAAAAACTCTTTAAAGCCCAAGATTCCTTATAAGTAGGTAGCAGAGAGAAGCCTGTAACTCAGTGTGCAGATACGTGCCTTCATTTTAGTTGGACTGAGGGCTGAGGATGTTGAGTTTTCATGAGGAAAGAGGAAGAGATTATTGGGTACTATTACATTGGGGTGGGGGGAGAACCACCTGGGAACCTGTCAATAAGCAAATATTTAAGATAAGAGAACATACTTTTTAAAATCTCCATTCTTCATTTCCTGTGACTTATGATTTGAAGCCAGAATCATGAGTCACAACTATTACTCTCAGTTTGGAATTAGATTTGAATTTCGAGATCCATACCTTTTCTTCTTTTTTTTTTTTTTAAAGATTTTTATTTATTTATTTGAGAGAGAGAGAGAGAGAGAATGAGAGACAGCATGAGAGGGAAGAGGGTCAGAGGAAGAAGCAGACTCCCTGCTGAGCAGGGAGCCCGATGCGGGACTCGATCCCGGGACTCCAGGATCATGACCTGAGCCGAAGGCAGTCGCTTAACCAACTGAGCCACCCAGGCGCCCCCCTTTTCTTCTTTTTTTAAAAAATATTTTATTTATTTGAGAGAGAGAGAGAACAAGTGAAAGAGAGAGCACGAGCATGGTGAGGGGCAGAGGCAGAGGGAGAAGCAGACCCCCAGCCGAGCAGGGAGACCAATGTGGGGCTCGATCCCAGGACCCTGGGATCATGACCTGAGCTGAAAGCAGATGCTTAACCGACTGAGCCACCCAGGCGCCCCTCTGGAGTGAAGAAGGAGGCCCTCCAGGAGTGAAGAACAGTGAGCCCCTGGCAGCAGGGTATCTGCTGGGTCTAGTTCCAAGTACCTTTGGGATGCAGGTTTGGCTGTTCCACAGCAAATAGTTTCAGATCACCATGATCTTTCAGATGACTGAGATGTACAAATTAAACACTGTACCCAGGGGCAAAACAAAACAAAACAAAACAAAAAAACCAAACACAACAGCCAAACACATACCAGGAGTTTAACTTTTAAACAGGGAACCCCCAAGCTGTTTTAGCAAAGCACTTAAAAAAAAAAAAAATCACTGGGAAGTTTGGTCAACTATGTAGAGAAAAATTCTGTTTCATCTTTTTCTTATATTATGGATACAAACAACTAAATAACTAATTCATTTTAGAACTTTTCCAGTGGTGCTCGGACCTTGTATAAATGCTAAATTTCCTAAATTCACACAAAAGTCCCATAAAACTGACGAAATATTTTGTTCCAATAAATGTTTCCAAGACTAGCCCAAAACATTCTCTTCAAAGTTATAGATGGCATTTTTGCATGCTTAGTTTGATTTATAATAATTGAAAATATTTGCTTTTTCAAAATTTGAGTGGACTAGAAACTCAGAGGAACAACTCATTAGTCTTTTCTCTCAGAATGACTGTAAGATTCTATGAAAATATAAGAACTATCTTAGCATAACCAAATAGTTAAAATGGCTTTAAGAACTAACTTCCAAGCCAATGTTTATATCATGTTGTAATACTAGGTAGAAACAATGTTAACACATTATAGTGGGTAAAGGAATAAAATTACTGAAAGGTGAGTGTTTGAATTGGGCTTTTTCACTCATAAGAAGCAGAAACTAGCCCAGAGTCGTTTCATTTAAGTGAGAGAAAGAGGTCTCCCTGGAATCCAGATAAAACTGAACGCTGAAGCAACAGGACTGATTAATCAGCCCCTTCTCTCCAAACAGATTCCTTCTCTCTCAAGTTGCCTCTCTTTCAAGGACCATGTTTTTCTGCACGTTGCTTCTTCTTTTTTTTTTTCTCCAATTTTATAGCTTTATTTATATGAGAAATAATTTCTTCTACTCTGTCTTTGACATGTACCCATTAAACATTGAAATAATTGAAAATAGATTTTATTTTGCATATCTTTGTTGGAATTATAAAGGTAACATGCAATTAAAATTAGATCCATTAACTTTCAAATATTAGATTTTTTTTCCTTCCCTGAATTTTTATTTTTATTTTTTTAAATAATTGTTTATTGTTATGTTAATCACCATACATTACATCATTAGTTTTTGATGTAGTGTTCCATGATTCATTGTTTGTGCGTAACACCCAGTGCTCCACGCAGAACGTGCCCTCTTTAATACCCATCACCAGGCTAACCCATCCCCCCACCCCCCTCCCCTCTAGAACCCTCAGTTTGTTTTTCAGAGTCCATCGTCTCTCATGGTTCATCTCCCCCCTCTGAGTTACTCCGTCATTCTTCCCCTCCTATCTTCTTCTTTTTTTCTTAACATATATCGCATTATTTGTTTCAGAAGTACAGATCCGTGATTCATCAGTCTTGTACAATTCACAGCGCTCACCATAGCACATACCCTCCCCAATGTCTATCACCCAGCCACCCCATCCCTCCCACCCCCCACCACTCCAGCAACCCTCAGTTTGTTTCCTGAGATTAAGAATTTCTCATATCAGTGAGGTCATATGATACATGTCTTTCTCTGATTGACTTATTTGACTCAGCATAACACCCTCCAGTTCCATCCACGTCGTTGCAAATGGCAAGATCTCATTCCTTTTGATGGCTGCATAATATTCCATTGTGTATATATACCACCTCTTCTTTATCCATTCGTCTGTTGATGGACATCTTGGCTCTTTCCACAGTTTGGCTATTGTGGACATTGCTGCTGTAAACATTGGGGTGCACGTACCCCTTTGGATCCCTACATTTGTATCTTTGTGGTAAATACCCAGTAGTGCAATTGCTGGATCGTATGGTAGCTCTATTTTCAACTGTTTGAGGAACCTCCATACTGTTTTCCAGAGTGGCTGCACCAGCTTGCATTCCCACCAACAGTGTAGGAGGGTTCCCCTTTCTCCACATCCCCGCCGACATCTGTCATTTCCTGACTTGTTAATTTTAGCCATTCTGACTGCTGTGAGGTGATACCTCATTGTGGTTTTCATTTGGATTTCCCTGATGCTGAATTAATGTTGAGCATTTTTTCACGTGTCTGTTGGCCATTTGGATGTCTTCTTTGGAAAAATGTCTGTTCATGTCTTCTGCCCATTTCTTGATTGGATTATTTGTTCTTTGGGTGTTGAGTTTGATAAGTTCTTTATAGATTTTGGATACTAGCCCTTTATCTGATATGTCATTTGCAAATATTTTCTCCCATTCTGTCGGTTGTCTTTTGGTTTTGTTGACTATTTCTTTTGCTGTGCAAAAGCTTTTTATCTTAATGAAATCCCAATAGTTCATTTTTGCCCTGGCACGTTGCTTCTTAATCTGCTTCTATTCAAGATCTCTCTCTATCCCAACTGGCTTCTTCTGCCTTTTTTTTGTTGTTAAGCAGAGCCTCAGATTGCTGCCCAGGCTTTGATCTTGCTTGGCCCCAGGCTCAAATGCAAACAGTTAATCGGTCAATTGGTCACAACCCTCTGAGTGTCCTAGAATTAATTCCTAAGGAGAATCTGACTGGCCAGGCCAGGTGAAAAATGGCAATTTGAGCCTCTAAGACCACCCAGTATTATTAAGAGGACAACTGTGTTTTCTACCTTTCCATCTTTTCTACACAAGGTTGACACAGCTTCTATCATGTGTGTGAAGATGGAAAGGTGGATAGAAGATGGAAATGAAAATTGAAATATTATTTGTGGGAGACACCAACCAAATGCTGGACATCATCCTCCAGGATCCTAAACAGGATTAACTTCTAAAAGCATTCATTCATCCATCCATCCATCCATTCATTCATTCGTCCATGCATCCATTCATTCCAGCTTTCAGTTACCTATCAAGTATTTATTACATGTCTAATATGTGCTGGACATTGTGTTAGGTGTGGAATTGCCTCTCATCTCTAGGCCATTTAGAATTGGTTCTACACAATTTAGTACTTAAGAGATATAAGGCAGTATATTTCTGATTCCTGATTGCTAGTCTTGTACCTATAACTGGACTGTTTGTTTCTCATGGGCATGGGCTACCATAATTTGTATTCTAACACAAGCTGAGTGTATATCTAATAAACAGGAAAACTCCTGTACTGGCTCTTTATCTATGTTCTTCTTTGCCATCTTGCTTTCAAGATTAAAACCTTCGGAAAAATAGGGTTTAAATATTGCTGAAAAGAAAGTCTCATTACAGTTCCTTAGAGTAGTAACTCTCTCTACTTTCTCTCTTTTCTCTTCCCTTTCTAGAAAAATTTTCTAGAAAAATTTTGTCTTTCCCTGTTTTGAAGTCTGCAATGAAGAATACTATTTTAGTAAAGGTAATATAGTATTTTATCTTGAATTTGACTTTAAAAAATTATGTCAAATTTTGTTTGACTTTGGAAGAATTTATTCTGATCTTAGAAAAATTATCATAATTTTTTGTGCCATTCTATAGAAAATGGCATTTGGGAAGTTTTTTTTGCACATAATATTTATCTAAAGCCTCTTCATGGATATTTTCTTTCTCTTCATCCTGAGGAGACATCTCTGTGGATATTATGCTTGGTATAAAGGAGGTATGGAATGGCAAGGGGAGAGGGCCAAATACAGAGGGTAAAGTCCTGAGGCCAATTGTTAAATTTACAAATCACAACAAGTATTATCCAAGTTATGGTTTCATCCATGGCTGAAGCTGTTTATTCGTCAAATACATATTGAGCATCTGTTGTGTCTTAAGCACTGTTCTGGGGATATAGTAGTGACTGAGACAGAAAAAAGTTATTTTCCTCATGGAACTCATCTTCTAGAAGGTGAAATTCTGAAGCTTTTCAGAAGAATATATGACATATTTTAATGGCTAGTCCAAAACAAGACTCAGTTTTAAAAAAACTGCATAGTCATCCTCACATGGATGTTCGACATCTGATCTTTTTTTTTTTTTTAAGATTTTGTTTATTTATTTGAGAGAGAAAGCACCAGCCAGGGGAGGGGCAGAGAAGCAGACTCCCCACTGAGCAGGGAGCCTGATGTGGGACTCTTTCCCAGGACTCAGAGATCATGATCTGAGCCGAAGGCAGATGCTTAACCGACTGAAGCACCCAGGTGCCCCTGATCTTTTTTTTTTTTTTTAAAGTATGTCCGTGATTTTTTATGTACAGGTCACATTGATGGACATCTAACATTTTATTTACCAAGTACGATGTGTTCCTTTAGGAAATGCAGCTTTTGTATGGTCCAAAGAAAATCTATATCCAATTATGTTGTTAGAATTTTCTTCAAAGCTATCTGTGCTGGTTTTTAATATATATTCACACACTTAACTAAAACTTGGGGGATGGGGATGGGGTTGGGGGGAAGGATACTAAGTTTCTTTAAAATTAGGTACCTTATTTCTTTTATGTATGCTTTTATTTTATTTTATTTTGTTTTTTATCTTGGATGTAGGCCTATTTTCATTCTGAAATAAATGCAATGTTCTCAGAATCTACAGATGGAAAAAATTTCATGGCTGCTGGTACACGATGTTCTCTGTTATCTAGATTTTTAAAAATTTACCTTTGCCTCATTGGGTGATGCTAAGTTTTCTGTTCAATTCACTGTATCTACTGACCTTTTGTGGAGTCTGTTCTTCCAAAGTTTTTGAGATGGGAACGCACAGCATGTTGCCTTCCATGTCATGTCAGTCATTCCTCTCTTTGACTTTACTTGTGTTCTCAAGTCAGTATGTTCCAGATTAATGAGGCATTTGTTCTTAATCAAGAAACTATTTAAGAATACACTTTTAATTTTAACAACCTGTTTGTGATGAATCGTTTCTACATGCCCTTCTCATATTTGAGGATACTTCAAACCTGTTGCCTTTTTTTGCACAGTTCCCAAATATCTGAACACTGGTAGTTGCTATGACCCAGTGATCTCAAGGGACTGAAAAAACAGGGTTATTGATTTCCTTCAGAAAATCATTCAAATAGTTCCCTTAAACTAAAAATTACTTCAAATAACAATAATTTTCAAAGCAGCTGTTAAGCAAACTGTGGGGTTATACATTATATGTTTTTAATGTTCCCTTTAAACATCTATATCTAATGAAGTCCTACTGTTTTATGAGAAACCATGTTAGAAATAATTTGTGAAGTAAATTCTATGCCATTAGCTGATTTAATTAAAATGTACTCTGTTGATTTATGTTTTATTTTTTATTTAAATAACTATCAGGTAGGTGCGTGTGTGTGTGTGCACACACATGCTTTATTTGATGCTGCACAAACAAGTGATTCATGACCTCTTAATAATAACAGCTAACATCTATTGAGTGCTTATTATCTTCCAGGTTTTGTTCCCAGTCTGTTAAATCTACTAACTCATTTACTATTCTCCACTGCCAATTTGGGAACCCTGTTTTATTCCTGTGTTATAAATCAAGAAACTGAGGCACCAAGATGATAGTGATTTGCCCAAGATCACATAGAAATTACATGGCAGATTAGAGATTGGAAACCTAGTAGTCTGGCTCTAAAACTCAAGCTCCTAAACACAAGGCTATATATACCACTCTAGACATGAAGAAGCTCCGGGTATTGTCAGTTCCTTCTTAGGAACTTTAGTTATTTTGCACTACCTGAAATGTATTTGTAAACCTTACTTCTCTGTGGTCCATTGTGCTAGCTACTTGGTTCTCTGGTCCTCCTTTTATAGGTGCTAAAAAGGGAACAATTGAATTAGACCCTTTCAAAATTTATATATTTGTTTATTTACTGGATTTATGTTTCTTTTAAACAGAGTATATTGAGTTGAGAAATGGAAACTCGGATTGGCAGAATTCCTCCATGTCTCTATGATGGCTTTGAGCATATGAAAGAATAACACTAGTTGTCTTGTGATAATACAAATCATGTTGTGCTTGCTCAAGTAACTGACTGACTTTTTGGGTTTCATGGTGAGTTCATTCCATTTCAAAGAGTTGTA
Organism: Eumetopias jubatus; assembly: GCF_037043125.1. NCBI lineage: Eukaryota > Metazoa > Chordata > Mammalia > Carnivora > Otariidae > Eumetopias > Eumetopias jubatus. Next base: position 28,657,054 of record NW_028274807.1, read on the forward strand.
GGAGAAATATGTCCCACTTATCTTTTAAAATGAAGATTCAATATAATTATGTTTCACCTTATTCCACCCAGGATTCCATGTTTTAGAATTATTTAAGATTCATTGTTGTTCCCAGTGTAAAGCCTAATGGGAATGATGGGTTTAAAGTTTCCTATCACTGCAGGCAATATCATAGAAATAGAAGATTAGTCAGATTCATTGATAAGAAAAGAATAAGCATGGTTTGATTTTTTCTTTCATAAGTTACTTTCTACATGTTCCTGACAAATCCACTGATCTCTTTGAGGCTCAGCATCCCATATGGTAAGTTCAGATGGTGGGAATTTTATTCATCAGGACCCTTTGGCTTACATGGGACAGAATCCAACCAAAACTAATTTGAGCAAAGTAGAGAATTTAGAAGACTCAAGGATAGAAATCCAGCCGGATTTGAGGCAGAACTGGAAATGGAGACCTGAGCACCGTTAGGACTTCATGTAGCTCTTACCTCTTTGACTTTCTGGTGTATGAGCTTTATTTTTTTCTCTTTCTTATTTCCTCCCCTATTTTGTTCCACATGACTAGAAATATGGTTACTGATCGTTGGTCTCCTATCTTTACACATCATACTTCAGGCACCCAAAGAATGACTGTCATTTCTGGATAAAATATTCTGAGGGATGGATTCCAATTTTTCCCATTTGTGTCAGGTGCCTGACTGCAACTTAAAAGCTTTAGCTAAGAATATGAGGTCCGGGGTAGGGATTATGATAAAGCCTATGATAAAGTCTATTATTTTGAGTCTAGTGTCTACTCCTGAGCCAATAAACTGTTGCCCTAGAGCAACATCTATAATAACCTCATGAATGGGGTGAGGAAAATAGGCATTTCCCAAATGAGGGGGCTGGACAGATAACCCCATGTATGTCTGCTGTAGTTAACACCAGCTTGTACATAATAATAGGCCCTTTTCTGTCTTTGATCATAATAAATGATATGAGAAGTCTACGTTTTGATGGGTATAAAATATTTAGCCCCAAGCCTACTGTACATATATAGATTCTTCTATAAAACATCTTTGTCTGTGATTTTCCTGTAAATGGATATGTGTTTATTTATTAATTGATTAAAAACGAACTTTGGGATTCATGGATAGCAATTGTTTAATTGATCAAAACTGAGTTTTGGGTTTCAGGGATAGCTTAAAATAAAGAATAGAGATTGTAGGGAGAGCATTAAATTCTGAGTTATTACAAATGTAACTAAATAATAAGTAAGATTTGGAACCAGGAAAAATAATTGTACTGAATAAAAAAAATGGAAGATTAAATGAATCTGGTAGATTAGCAGGTAAGAAGTGAAATTAAAAGAGTCTTTTATGAAAGCTGGAAACCAGTATGAATTCATAGTTTGAGTCTTAGAAGAACCAGGCTCTGATGGTTATTTTCTGTTTGACAGATTTATACTGGGAAGGAATCAGATTTGGGTGATGAAAAAGACACCCTGGATAGAATAGTTTATACATAAGATGCAAAATGTAGAATGCTTCTTTTTCAGGTAAGTATCTGTCCAGGTGTGATGTGGATATGGCAATGTTTCCTACTTTCCCCAGTGTGGCTTTGTAGTACTCAAGGCTATTGTCAGTGTCTTGCCAGGGAGGAAGGCTAACATGAGAGTTCAATTCCTGCAACTTCCTGGTGGCAGGAGGAGTGATGGGGAAGGTAGGCACCTGGCACTTGACACTTCATCGTACCCCGTTCTCAATTGGCTTTTAATTTTGTGAAGGAGACCACTCATAGTTTACAAAGGATCAGAGAGCAAGGCTGTGGTGTGTGCACTACTATTTCTGTTTAGTGCATTTTTCTTTCATGGGTCCAGTGTCACCTGGCATCTGTCCAAGTTTGTTTTTATTTTTTTTACTCTTTCTTGCCATAGAGGTCATGTGTTGTAATTTGGACTCTGGTCGGCAGTTCATGTTACTGCATGCACTGTAAATTCAGTCAGCAAGCCTTTATTGAACAGTAAGTACTTGAAGTGCTGTGTGGAGAACCCTGAATGAAGTATTTTAATTGCGAAGTGTCACTGACTAATAGAATAGTTCTAATCTTTACGGGCTCCAGATCATTCTGTCTGTTAGCACTGGGTTGGGTGGCAGGAGGTTGCAGACCAAAGCCCAGGAGAATTTCAGACAAAGTTTGAGGGAAGGCTTTAGACCCACGTGGGTCTAAAATCCCAGGTGGGCAACACAGATGAAAGCCATGGGAAAAGAGACTGAGTTAGTGGAATCAGGAAACAAACACAAAACAGTTATAAATAGCAAGGGACAGAAGTTAGGTAAGGAAATGGGTTTAAGGACCAGGAAATTAAAAAAAACACACACACACACAAACAAAAAAACCCAGTAGGAACTCACTAGTCTCAGGGCTGGTCATTCAGATGGAATCTGGAACCCAAGTCAGCCTGACTATCTGGAGGTTTAGAAGATAAGAGCTACTGGCCCATAGACCAAGGGGCAGAGAACAGATTCCATCCTTGACTTCCTTTACAACCCTCTTGGCCTCATTCAGTTTTAAATGGAGACCGCTGTTTTATTCAGAATATTTTAGATGAGCTCTGTTTGGAACTCATCTGAACTTTGACAGCAGCTGAGACCATCCTACCCCTTAGGACATTTTTCTTTCTAAAATACCAGATGCTTCTGAATAGGTTATACCAGGACTCACAGACTAAGAATAATTGACATCATGGATGTCACACACTAAGCTGTGTGCTTGCCATGTAATAAACACTCAATAAATGTTAGTGATGATGATCATATGATCATGTGATTACCATTTCTTTTTTTACTGCTTGCCCTGGTAGATGCTGCCACACACAGCGTCAGTCATATGGGAGTCAGTTGCCTGGGGCTCACAAGACCTCATAATCATTTTAAAAATGCATCTGAAATCTCATTTCGTCCCAACATCAGTTTCCAGGCACATTGTAGCCAATCTCTTTTCTTTGACCTAAGCATACACTATAAACGATTCTAGTTTCTTTAGTTAATTTTAGATACCCCCCAAAATCTATTTGTTCATCTCAAATCTTTTGAAAAGCCAAGTGTATGATATTGCTCTAGAGTCATCATTATTAATTTTAAGGTCAGAAAGTGACAATTCCTGTTACTGCAGAGACAAGGAGAGATCCCAATCCCCAGATGCCGTGGTACTGTCCTCAGATTTTTTTCCCCCCCAAACATTTAATCCTAGCACCAAGACAAAGTTCACTTGTCTGAATTCCTGGTATTTCTTTTGGTTTCCCTTTTTTAAAAAAATGGCTGCTATGTTAGAAACTGGACAATCTTCAACAACAGTTGCTATTTTTAGGAACATAGTATCTGCCCTCATCCATGTCTGCTGTTTCACACCTTATTGGCTTCAGAACACTCAGATAAATGCCATCTGGCCTGAATGCTTTATTGAACTTTGCTTTCTTCTATTGCAGCATCTCTTCTTCACTGGAAACTCTAATCTCTGTCTTTCTTGTGAAAAGCATTCTCAGAAATTAGAATTTCCCCATCATTTCCTAGAGTCAAGTGTTGCCAAAGAACCAAACAAAAACCCTCTCTGGGCTTGTGTTCCTCTAACCTTATTATTCCCTTCTGACCACCTACAACATCGTCCAATGGTTTATATGCTAGTGAGTCTATTATCTGGCCAACCTGGATTTCTACTTTAGAAGACTGCCTTTTATTCACGAATGCTTTAACTTTTTCTTCTTTTAGAAGTGGTTCTGTTCAGTCTTCTGCTTACCTTTTTGACTATTGTCTCTGATATATTCAGGTCTCTTTTCTCCTGGTTGTCAGCTTTTGATGGACAAGTTAATTTCTTGGATTGATATTTTGGGCAAGAAGAACTAGAGGACATTTGAGCTTCCTTTGGCCCCAGATTCTATAGTTCTGTAACTTTACAATTCACATACTTTTATTACTTCTGTCCAAATAGTCTTCATTAAATGGGAATAACACCACTGGTAGTTTTTGATTTGGGTTTTTTTTTTTAATATATATATATATATTTTTTTTATTTGACAGAGAAAGACAGTGTGAGAGAGAACACAAGCAGGGGGAGTGGGAGAGGGAGAAGCAGGCTTCCCGCTGAGCAGGGAGCCTGATGTGGGGCTTGATCCCCGGACCCTGGGATCATGACCTGAGCCGAAGGCAGACGCTTAACAACTGAGCCACCCAGGCGCCCCCACTGGTAGTTTTTGTATCACAGTGTTAGATCATCTGGTTTTGGATTTTGTCCCTGATACTTTTTAGTGGTATGCTGCTGGCTGAATTGTTTAGCTTAAGTTTTCTTATTTCTAAAATGGGAGTAATAAAACTATCCATTCTTCAAGGTTGTTATGATAAATTAATGTATTGTGTACATTAGGAGTTAATAAACATAACATGCCTAGAAGGTGCCTGACACATTATAAATGTGTAACAACAACAATGTATTATTCCCCTTGATTCAGTGGATGTTAGATTAGCCACAATATCAAATACCACCTGTCACAAAGCTTGACATCTTAAATGGATGATAGAAAAATGTCATGGTGAGAAAGGAAAGTCATTTTGTACAAATGTGAAAAGGAAATCAGATATACCTCACAACATTATCAAACACAGGACATGATCAAGAAAATTTGGCAGAAGTTTTTAAACTTAGAAGACATGAAAGCAAAAGTAATGCATGGGAAGGCATTATTTACAGTATTGGTAGGTAGTAAGTTATTCTAAGACAGCTTATCTCATAACATCTTGATTTCATCATGAGTGAGAAGATAGGCTTAAATCATTATTTGGGTGATATGAGGACAGTGCTCCTCTGTTCCCTGCTGACCATGTACTCCTGGGCAAGTCCTTTGACTTAGTAGTTCTTTCTGATAAGGAAAATACATCATTTTGGCATCAAATGAGGACTTTTGCCCTTTGGAGGCCTAGAAGTTTATAGAAAGGAGCTACCTGTGTCTATTTTTAACCTACTCTCTGTGGGCATGGAATCTTTGGTTACATGGAGTCTGGTGTCCTTGGTCTTGAGGGTCGATCTTTAGTCCAGCATGGTTAGCATGAGAGAACAGGGTTTTGAGAGTCTGTGGCTGCTCATATGGATGTATTTGAGTTCTAAAACACATTCTCTGGATGAGCCAGTTATTATGAGAATAATCCATGGACTCTGATTTATAAATTATATATAATCAAGTCAAATATATACAATCAAATGTCTATAATATAAAAATATATAATATGAAAATATTGAAAACCAAAGCTGTCCGTCTAGGCTACTGGTGTAGGCTAATCCCACAACTGGTTTAGATGTTTGACTAAGCTAGGACTGCCCAGTCTTGGCCCATAGCTGATTACATAAATTCTCTTCCCTGCGCTTGGGACTATGAGACCAAAATCTCTTGGGGCAATCTCCCTAATGCTTTTCGTATAGAGCGTGCTTGTCTGATAATCAAAGGACCCCTAATTTGCTTGAAGGGTGAATTAATCTGTACCTATTTGCAATTAAAAAGTAACTTGAATGATTGTTCATGAAAGTTGTTTATATAAAGAACATAATTTCCCTGCCTTGACTTCGTTTTTTTCTACTTCAATTAATAATAAGAAGGTGACCACACATGTTTAATGCTTGGCTGGGTAGGAGATCTTGAAATCTTTGGCAATACCAACTTTTAAGCTCCTATATTGGGAATGGGAAGGTGTTTGTTTCCCCAACACCTTTGTGAGCATATAACCAATATTAATATCTTAATGAAATGTTGTATTTCGGGCTTGCATTAATGTCTGAACATCATTTCTTTATGCAATGTTTAGAAACTATCCTACTTGGTATGTCAGACTGTAAGGAGAGCAGAAATGTCTCAATACAGTGGCTCAAACAGTCCAGACATCTCAGGGTTACTGGGTGGATTGGCAGAGAGTTACTCAAGGCCTCGGGTTCTTTCCATCTTCCTGCTCTGCTCACTTCCAGGATGTTGTTCTCATCTGCATGGTTGAATGTGTGAAATATTATCTCCAGGCAACCATGTGTCTAGCTAGAGCTTTATTACTACAGAGGAGAGTGCTGCTCTGGGGAAAATCTGGCACCAAAACGTGTACTTTTTTTCCCCTCTAGTGAAAACTGGCAACTACAACTTCCATTATTTCAGAAGTACAGATTGGCTTTGCTAGTAAAACAACTGAGATGTCCTAGCTGATGCTCTAATAGGATTAAAATTTGGTTTTGTGAGGAACTGTTTGTACAGATTGGTAACCAAACTGTCTGGCATAGGGAAAATGAGAAAAAAAGGAGTTTTGTGTACAGGTGCCAAAAAGAGGGTAAATGGGGAATGAAGAGGCTAGGGAGCCTTTGTGTCCCCCCAGCTGGCCCCAGCAACTGCCATTAAGGCCCAGTAGAAAGAGATTAGGAGGGGCGCCTGGTTACCTCCGTCAGTAGAGCATGTGACTCTTGAACTCGGGATCGTGAGTTCAAGCTCCACATTGGGCATGGAGCCTACTTAAAAAAAAAAAAAAGATTTAGAAAGAGGGGTTAGCAGCAGAAGCAGAAGAAGCTATTTCAGTGAAAAACTATAGTGGTAGTGATAAGAATGATGAAGATAAAAATAATATCTATTCCATTTGCTCAGTGCTTACCAACTTCCAGCACTATACTAAGCACCTGATATATTAATATATATATATAAAGTATTCCATTTAATACTCAAATAATCTTATGAGGAAGAAATTATTATTATTGCCATCATATTAAAGAAGATAAAAATAGAAGGTGCCTGGGTGGCTCAGTCAGTGAAGCATCTGCCTTCGGCTCAGGTCATGATCCCAGGGTCCTGGGCTCAAGCCCCGCATCAGGCTCCCTACTCGGCCGGGAGCCTGCTTCTCCCTCTCCCTCTGCCCGCCCCCCCCCCCCCACTTGTGATCCCTCTCTCTTTCTCTGTGTCAAATAAATAAATAAAATCTTAAAAAAAATAGAAATTCAGGTTCAGAAATTTTTCACATCTTGCTGAAGGACAAAAACATAGTAAGCAGCAGGGACAAATTTGGAATCCAGATGTGATTTTATTTTTATTTTTTTAAAAGGTATTTGTCATTTCTTTCTTTGTTTCTTTTTTTTTTTTTTAATTTATTTATTTGTGAGAGAGAGAGCGCGCACAAACAGGGGGAGTGGCAGGCAGAGGGAGAAGCAGGCTCCCCACTGAGCAAGAAGCCCGATGTGGGACTCGATCCCAGGACCTTGGGATCATGACCTGAGCTGAAGGCAGATGCTTAACCGACTGAGCTACCCAGTTGTCCCCAGATGTGATTTTAGAGCCAAATTCTAGGGCACCAGCTTAGTGTTCCAGCCCACCTATAACAAAGTATGGCTCAGAAGCTGACGGAGAGTTTATTCTTATGTTTTTCAACGCCTCCCCACCTCCAACCCTTTCTCTCATTCCCTCAATCCTCTACGCACCCACCCACCCACCCGGAAAAGACTCTTGTGCAGCAACACTGGAGCTCTTCCACAGAAAATGGAAGTACACACGAGGGACTCTTATTAGAGAGAGGCCCAGAGCTGGGACCTGGTGAGAAGAGGCATTGAGGAAGGGGCTAGGGACAAAGAACATCAACTGACTTGTTTCTGAGCATACATGAGCTCCCCACAGGCCTTTTTGGAAATAGAGAAGAACTTACAAGGGAACTTGTGTTCCTAGATAATTTAGGTGTTAAGACTGCCGTTCCCTCATTGGTCCTCCTGTGCTGATGAGGCTTAGAACTATCTAGTTATAAGGGTAACTGGCAAAGACAATCCATTCCACAAAAATTTCCCAAGTGCTTCTAGGTTTGCAAAATGGAGGCATTGGATGAGATGATCCCTAAAATTCTTTTTGGCTCTAACAAACTATGAACCCATAATTAATTTTCAGCTGGACCCCAAATTGGGAGAGGAGGAGCAAATGCTTTTATACTGATTATGATTCTATGAAGAAAAACCCAAAGCCAGTGGGAATAAAAATGGAAAGTGATGTGGCTCAGGGCTAAGCAGTCATCTAGAAAGTTAGCATTTTTGAAACATAACATGACTAGAATGTTTTGTTTCTATTTCTTTATCTAGAAAATTCTAATATAACCAAGCAAATCATGATTATAATCCTTCTTCCTGGGGCCACCTGCCCTAGCCTGGTATCTCTAATGCCTGCATTGGTTTCCGGCTACTGGGTCTCCAACTTCTGGAGATGAATATGAAATAAATATTATGGGAAGTTATTATTCTCTTTTCTTAGCGATGAGTACCTCAAGAGTCCCCCTAGATGTTAAATAGATGGAGTTAATTTATATAATCATCTCTCTATTTGTCCATCTCTGTATGTATCCTTCCATCCATTTATTCAATAACTATTCAGTTAGCACCATCCATAAGTCAAACACTGCACTGGATATTGGGAAAAATGGGTCCAGAAAAAAAGGCACACTTGCTGCCCTTGGGAATCTAAGACAATTCAAAGTAAGTCACAGACAGAGAGCTAGTTTCAGCCAAAGTGTTCACTGCTACAATTGAATGGTGAGCCAAGCTGTGCGCATTGTGGAATAGGAGCCTTTTATAAAACCAATGGGACTAGGAAAGGCATCCAGAGAAGGAGCAGCCTGAGTTGGGTCTTGAAGTATAAGTGTGAATTACCTGTAGGAATGAGAAGAAAGACGTTCCTTGGAGGATACGGAAGGGTTTCATACGGCACACCCAAGCAATAGCCAGCAGTTTTGTATGACGGTGCTGCATGACTCTGCACACGTGATATTAAGGAGGAAGAAGAAAAAGATGGGATCATTTAATGAAAGGCTGGAGTAACATGTTGGCTGGCCAAGACGTTTGATTTTATCATGAGGATAATAAAGAGTTGCCAAATCAGTTCAGATGGGAGAGTAACTTATTCCTCAAAAGAATTATGAAAAATAAGAGTGTCCTTAAACCAATAGTCCATTTGTGATTCCCAATGCCCATGGTGACCTCCAGAAGTGATTCCCACTTAGCAGCATCTTACTGTGCAGTGGTCCTCATCCTTAAGTTCTCATCATCACAGTTATCACTTGAGAGCGTTTAAAAACCCTAATGGCCCAGCTCTACCCCAGTCCAATTAAATCAGAATTTCTAGGGCTGCGACCCAGACATCAAGGATAACTTAAAGCTCCCAGGTGATATCAAAGCACAGCCGAAGTTGAGAACTGCTGAGCTAGTAGTATTCCAGAAAGCTGGTAGGACTGTTTGAGTTCACTCTGGTGTGTACCCTGCTGAGTTTCAGCTCACCTTTGCCATCCATTAAGGATTTACTGAATCCTGTTCCTGTCAACTTTCATTCTATATTTCTGAAGAAGGGCCTCCCAGGGAATTACATGGGAGTTTTCTCCCTCAATTTGATGATAATTTATTGTTGGAGGCAGAAAAATTAACCAAACATTATAATGTGGTAAGATAGTTACTCTGATGATAACTCCTTGCACAGATTGTTGTGGAAGGGACACTTACATTCAGAAAGGGAAAGGGAGGTGAGGTGTGAAGGAAGAGCAGTATTGAGGTGGAGTATAGGGTTCCAGGGATCAAGGGCAAGAAGATTATTCTAGGAAGAGAGATCAGAATGTGGAAGGCAAGGAGGCAGAAACATAAATATTAATGGGAATATATTCATAAGATGAACTGAAACCAGAAGTTATTCTCATGAAAGTGATACTAGTCCAAAAGTCTCAGTGGTGTCTAAATCCTCTTCACCTCCTAATCTGACTTAATACCTGATCTTCCCTGAACACTCTCCTAAATGAAGTGACTTCCTTTGGTCAACATCCTAATCAATATGATCACATCTCTCAAATTTTATCCCTCACTTTGAAGTCACACTTTGACTCATAAGGAATTTCCACCCTTCCTTCTCCACAGCTGTTGAGAGGGCAGCCCTAACAAGAGGAAGTAGGCTTGTACGCTGTCCCCACTTCCTTCCTGTGGCTGTGTCATTCCTGAGTCTGGGTCATCCAGCTGCATCCAGGAGTCTCAAAGGATGCTGTGAAAATGAGTCTAGGTCACGACCTCTCCAAAGCCATATCTTCTAGCTTTGATTTGTATTAAAATTAATCAGAAAGTCCAAGAACTGACATTGTCAAAACTAACAGCAGTAAAAAGTATTTATGATGCATGTGTTTATTGTATATCTTTATTTCAAGGTTCTCACCATTTTGTGCAGTTTGCTCACTAAATTTTACAAAAATTATTAAGGTAGAAAAAAGCAGATGGTATTACCCTCATTTGGATAGGTAAATTGTGACAAAGGTGCTTTCTTAAAAATTTTCCGGAACAAATGTTGGTGGGACGTTTTCTTAAGCAAGTAGAAACATTCCCAATAGGTGCATGTTGAAAAAAATGGACATATATCTCATTTACTCTATTAGAAAAGGACACTTAAGGGTTGCATGTGATAACAGCTTCATTTGATGGTGGCCCAGGGAGTTGTTCTAAGCAAGATGACTGGATTGAGTTAATATTCAGTTAATACTCTTACTTCTTAAATTTGCCACTATGACTTCAAGAAAGCTAGTCTTGCCTTTATTAAATACATATATAGAGTTCCATAGCCATCTTCTTGGCTTCATGTTTGAGCTTTATCATTTTGAATATCTCAAATATATTCCATTCCTCATTTCTATGAGGTTCATTGGGTTCATTCATCCATTTCTTTATTCTCTCCATTTTCGCAAATATCTCTTAACTCCACAGTCCTTTAAATTGCTCTGATTTAAGCCACATTTTGTGGTTCTTGAACTCCTGTTTGAGCAAAACAAATAAATAAACATAAATGGTGTAGAATCAGTTGCAGAAAATGCCTTAAGACTGTAAACGCAAGTATGTAAAAATGTCTTAGGTTTTTCTTTTCCAGATATGCCAATCTCAGGGCAGAGGTGGGTGAGGAGAGAGCTTTTGTGACTGCTTTCTCTGAGATTCAAAACATAAGAAAATACATTCTGATGTTCAGTTCCAAGGCAAGTGATAAAGATCAAACACTCATTTTATTACAATATTTTCATTTTTATTGACCAGATTCACTTTGGATCTTGCTTGCATTTGGAATGTTTACTTTTTAATAAGTGATCTGTTTAAATGTGGATCAGAGAACAAGGGTTTCTGTTTTACAGTTCAACTTTTGACCTTGGGGGATGAATGGGTGGAGGCTAAGAGGAAAAGTCCACTGTGTTTCTACTGAACTTTTTACCTTTAAAAAAAAAAAAGAGAGAGAGAGAGAGAGCAAGTTTAAAGATCACACAGTGCACAAGAGGTCTCCACTGGGGATTTCTGGTATTATTAACTTCCTGACCTCAGATAATTAAAAAGAAAGAGCAGAGCCACCTCAGACTATGACTCAACTTTGAACTTTTAACCTTCCAAGTAAAGTATTTAAATTGTAAATGGTAGACCCTGGAAGCTTTCTTATTGCTATTAACTTCCTTCATCTCTGGTCACAAAGTTATAATTTAGGCCAAAAGCATGGCCCGAACTTTCCTTTTTATTTACTTAACCTCTTTTAGCAGAAAGAACTGAGAACTCTATTTACCTAGAAATGACAGGTATTCGGGAGAAATAAGTGAAGCCTGAAGTGTCATCGCATCTTGGAGTGAGAAGCAACCCTCAACGATCTTTCTCGCCTGCTCAGTTGTGAAGGAGAATACTGAGAACCAGGGAGATGAGTGATTTCCTTAAGGTCAGACAATTAATAGGAGAACAAAAGAGCATCCCTGATTCATTAGCTGTACTTGTTTCAGTGGTAGAGGGATTCAAACATGATTGGGGGGGAAGGACTATTTGCATATGCAGCAAAGGGGTCGAGGTTTTTACACTAAACGGACTCATAAAATGGAAAAAAATCACTGGATCAGGAGTCAAGAGGCCTGGGTCCTAGTGACCCCTTTACTCTATTGATGGTATAATCTTAGGAACTCATTTAACTTTTCCAGCCATAATTTGTGTGGTTGTAAAATGGAAGGTAGTTAGGAGGAGGTGATAAACATCCAAGACCGTTCTGTTAGAACATTTTCGGTTCGAGAATCCTCGCTATGGTGCATGTGTAAGCACTGTATAGAGAGACAATTCTCAGCCACAGCTGGGTTTTCTCAACATGGAGGAGAGCTCTAGAAGACTGTGATTTGGGCGTAATTGGCTATATCATGCTGGGCTTGACACTGACGATGAGGCTCTCCTTACTCTAAGAAAATAAGAAAAGACAGAAATCCCAAAGGAAAAGGGGAATATCATGTAAAGAGGCATACGGGGCAGGGAGGAGGACAAAAGAACTGGGAACAAAGAAAGGAGCGATGGGTGGGGGGGGGGGAGGCATTAGAAACGAAGGTGACAAAGTGACGGTAGCCCCTTCAAGCCCCCTCAGTTGGAGGGGGCCCAGCCAATGCTTGTGATACAGAGAAAGTCAGTGAGTACGTGGTGAATCTGCCGGAGCCACATGCTGTTAATATCCAAGTTTAGAGAGGAAGTTCTTCCTGGCACTTGAACAACACATGGAGCCTGCTGGAAAGCCAGTCTTCCTCGGGCCCACTCTTCCCTCCTGCTGTTTGCTCACACCTTTATTGCCTCCAGTTAGTTACTCACAGCACTCTCATTCCCATCTGTCAAGGAGGGTTCCCTTCCAACCTTCTGTCCTTCTCTTCCTGTGCAGAAGAGACCCTCCCAGTGTGGCTGCCCAGCACGGAAGTTGGTCCTGAGCTGGATGTGGCAAGTTTGGAGGGGGGTGAGTCACAGTTTTCTTGCTTCCTGGTCCCAAGAAGCAAGGGAGATGTGACTGTAGGATCCTGCCTGAGACCCTCTGATGGAGCCAGCTGGAGGGGAGGGAGAGCGTGATGGCTGTTTGCTTGGCCTGGAAGCAGAGGGTCCAGGGTCACTGTCTGGTTCAAGGGCTAACAGCTGTATTTGACTCCCATCCCATCACAGATGTTTACCCACCCAACTCCTCAACCACTCTCAGCTGCTTTAAACTAATTTACTTCTCCTTTACCGCCTCCTTTGGTCCTTCAACTCCTCCACCGGGCCCTGGAGATTAATATTTGAGCAAGGGACTGCGCTGATGTGAGTATGCCTGAATAGGCAGGCTATTAGAGTTGCAGACCTGGGGCGCCTGGGTGGCTCACACGGTTGGGCGTCTGCCTTCAGCTCAGATCATGATCTCTGGGTCCTGGGATGGAGTCCCGAGTCAGGCTCCCGGCTCAGCGGGGAGTCTGCTTCTCCCTCTCCCTCTGCCTTTCCCCCTGCTGATGTGCTCTCTCTGTCTCTCTCTCTCTCAAATGAATAAATAAAATCTTAAAAAAAATAAATAAGTAGAGTTGCAGACCTGTGGGCTGCAAATAAGTATCAGTCCCAGGTTTTGGTGGGCAAAATCACCCAGTTTTTTTTCTCTGTTCAGTAAGCCCTATTGATTCGCTAAATTTCTCCCACATTTTCTAGTCTTGAATGCATTCCTTCCTGGGTAGATATCCAGAGCACAGTCGCGTTAACCTCAAGATCTCCTGAGGAAGGAGGTCGAAGGTCACCAAGCAAAGCATGACTGTCATCATGAAATAAGTAATACTGCCTCATTGGCACTTACCTTCGTCAACATCTAGAAAGGAAATAAATAAAGGACTGGATCTTGTCCGCCAGCTACCCCTGCAATGGAAAACATCACAATGCAAATAAGATATATTGTGCTTGTGAAACTTAAAAATAAAGAAAGAAATAAAGGTTTATGCCACTATTCTCAATGATGGGCTACAGCAAATTCTAGGTGGCTCGATTCAGGGAAGTGATGATAATTCTATTTTTTAAAATTAATTTCCTTTTTTTTTTTTTTTAATCTTCTGTACCTTAAGGCGGTGGGAGAAGAATAGCGGGTTAAGCACAACCCAGAGTCAGTGATAAATAATTCAGTATGTGAGTTGTCTGCAGTGAAGACTCTCCTAAACCAGGCCCACTAACCCCCGCTGCAGGTAGGAGAGTCTGAGCGCTTCCAAGGGTAGCCAAGCCTCTCCCCCGCCCCCCTCCGCCCCGTTTCCCAGCTGCCCCGGCTCCACCGTAGGTTAACCGAGAGCCCCGTGCGGTAAGCAGCCTTTGCAGATGCTAACTACACCCCCACAATCCCAACTCGGCTGAAAAGCTAAGACCTTGCCTCCAGAGGCAGCGGAAGCCTGATGGATTCTCTGCAGTTGTCTATCGTCCCTGGCAATACTGCCTCTTTTGGCATGAACATTTGAATTGGCACTAACACTGAAGACGAGATTGGAAAATCACACCAGCGAAAAAGCCCTCTTCTTTGTTTTCTTTCTCCATACAGTTAGATAAAATAGATCCCCTCTCTTTTATTATTTCTTTGGTTTGATGTGCCCAGCTGGCAAGAATAAGTCAACTTGTGGTGATTAAATTTAGTCGAGTATCCATCCACAAGCGCCAGGCGCTCCAGAGCCCTTCATGGAACTTCCTCAGGCAAGACAGAAATCACTGTACAGCGGGGCACCATGGAAGTGGGAGGCTGGGGACCGAGGGAGCTGCAGTCTTCTCCCTTCTTTTCGCCAGCAGCTCCGAAAGTGAACTAGCATCTAAATTAGGTGCTATTTTAGATTACGATGTGTCGCACCTAACGGAAGGAACCCCATCAAGCAGGCAGATGCCAGTGGGATATTGGTTGGTATCTAGGGATGGCAATTGTTGGCTCATTTATTTATTCAATCAGTCAGTCAAATGACATGTATCACGGCCATCAAAAAGATATGTCAGTCTCTGGACACAGGGGTCGTCTGGTGATCTCTGAGATAGGAAAGAGCAAGTGGAATGATCACTGCTCAATGCCTGTTTATCGAGGACATGGGCAGAGGGCATGCCCCCAGAGAAGCTCCGACATTTTCTGGCGTATGAAAAAACTAGATTTGATTCTTCTTGTCGAGGGCCAGAGAGACTGATCCACTTTACTACTGAGAGGAAAATTAAGATGTTCCCTATAACTTTATGGTAGCCATATGGATAGTCTTCCCTTTTACCTCCCACCACCTTGAATTGAGGAAGATACAGTTGGGCCAAAATTTTACTAATTGTTGTATTGAACGTCTACCAAATGCAAGGCAGTATATGGGATAAAGGATAAATTAAACATGGGGCATACCTGATCCAAAAGGAGAAAAACCTTTTCATACATAATTATAAGAATAATTCTGGAAAAGGCTGTATGAGAAAATAATCAGTCTGTGGTAAGTTGTTTATGAGACTACCAGAGAGGAAAAATTATTCCTCGGACATAAAAAAAATAGGTATAAACATACATTGAAAATAATAATAATATAGTATTTTTTTTTAGTCAGAGGCTCTGCTTTATAAATACTGGCAACCAATTAAGACAAGAATGCTAAAAAGATGGATTAAGTTCATGTAGTAAATAATAATTCCTTAGACTCTTGAAAATGGTAGTGTTTGGAGGTTTTTTTTTAAATGAAAGATTCCAGGAAGCCAGAGACTTCTGGGTAATGTTTAAATCATTGGGAATTGATCTGACATTTAATGGCAAAATGTTGACTCTCTAATGCCGGAACAAGGTCAATGGGTCAAGGGACCTCCATTACCTAACCTTAGCTGTTCTCTTTACATGACATATCAGAGTATTGATCAGGGCTGTTATGCAGGATTGGTCATAGAGTTCTGTGTCCTTATTATAGTGTTCTTAAAAACTGGGTATAGCCAATATATTATATTCTGCTATGATCTGAATTTTTGTGTGGTCCCAGTGAAAGGGGCTTGCTGTGTTTCTTGTTTATCCTCCTACTTTGATTTGTCTGTACTCCCTGAACAAAACTTAAGTTTTCTTCTGAATGTTCTGTATCCAGGGTTCATTCACTGATGGTCTTAACATTCTCTAGGATTCCACACTATATTTTGCCTTCAAACTTCATTAATCTTCCAAACTCAGTGACACTACCAAAATGGTAGTCAGTTTTGATGTTCTTAGAGCTACGACATTGGATGATTAAAGTCAGATTCATACTGGCTAGTCATTATATTTGATTATGGAAATGTTGGGCGCTGACTGGTTTCATAGGCTCAAACTCCTTAGATTTGAACAATGAAAGAATAATTCAATTTAATTTCTAACACTGTAGTATATAATACTTTAGCTTTCCCGGTTTTTAAAATTCTCTCATTTATTCTCATAACACATATGTGTATAATAATTCATGAAAAGACCCTAACATTTCATCAAGCAAATACACTTCCACTGCAGATGACTAATGTAAACCATAGGAATAGTTTGTTCTGCAAAGGATCCAGGACAATTGATCCTTGAAACTTTATTGTATCTCATGGTTCTTAAGACATGAAAAGGTTTAGAGGGTAGGGTGGAGATTGCAAGTTGTCCACCCAACTCTGTGTTCCACTGCTTCCATAAGTAAGATGGAGTCATAACTGAGACAAAGCTGCCCAGGCATGGACTATATTTTCCCACTTCCTTGGCAGCTAGCTGTGGTCATAAGACTAAGCTCTCTCCGATGAAGTATGAGCAAACGTGATAGATGCCATTCAAGCTTTGCCTTGAAAATTTGCAAGCTCACTCCTAAAGCTCATTTGTCTTTCTCACAGCTGAAATAGTGATGATAAGACAAACCTCAGAAGCCATGGGTTGACCGTGGAAGGACCACCCTCATTCTGGGTTGGTTCCTGAATGACTGAGTGGAGCAGAACCCCTTCACTGCCCCTCCCCACTCAGATTATTACTTGAGAGATAAATCCACTTCTATTTTATTTCAGCCATTCTGTTTTCAGGGTATTTACTTCAGTAGGTTAGCCCGCTTGATTGGTATGGATGGCTACTTGATTTTACTAGGGAAAACTTCAAGAGCATTCAAGCCTGGGTTGGTGATGAGACGGAACATTATCAAGCCCTGACTTTATTCCCTCTCTCCATCAGATATCTGATGGGGAGGGGCAAGTTAGGAGAACAGGAGAGAAGAATGAAAGAGAGGTAGGTCAAGGCTGGAGGGCGCAGTTGTGGAGGCAAGAGTTGTACTACAGAGAGGTTTACACCTGCTTAGAAATGAGAGTGGAATAAAACTGTCAAAAAAATAGAACCAGAAAAATCCCCCCTCCCCTCCATTTTTTTTAACTACACAAAACCTTTATTGAGTATGCAGAACTCACTGGATATCATCAGCTAATGAATTCTCAGTTCTTCATGTTTGATTTGCTAATCATTACAGTGAATTAAACACAAAGAATCCAGCAAGGGTTCTAAAAGAAGCACTGCCGAATGGTCACCCTGGACACTGCAGAAAGTAACCTCTGTGTTTTCTTCTTAAATCTTTTCCAATCAAATTGTGTCTTTTCTCTCTAACACTTGTCACTTAAATCTTTATCTTAGTAGGTCATCTCAAAAGTCTTGCATGCTAGAATCCAAAGAAAGAGAGAGATAAGCATCGCCGAGACATTTATCGATGATACAACTACTTAATATCCTCCAGAGGTACTCCCACATACACATTCGCACGAACACAGGACCCGATAGAAACTTTAAAGGGATCTCAGAGGAGAAGCCTTGAGGGGGAGTGTGTGCAATAACCCACAGTCATCACTGCCCTAATAGTATCTGATCTGAACCTGGCATAGCTTCAGAAAAAGCCATGTGTTCAGGCTAAAACAAGAATGAGAAAAAAAAAGGAGAACGTTGCTTTCTTCTAATGTGGTAAATAGGGCATGAAGTTTTTATAGTTTGCTGGTAGAACCGGTTTTACAAGTTTTCTACTTACCCATAGGGCTTAGCCTTAAGGGAGAAAAAATATTTTTTATTCAGGAAATATCTTAAGACTTCTGGTAGAGTGTTTAAATTCGGTATACAGAATAAAGATCTATATTAATGTTGTTGTGTCTACATTTCTTGGGACGAAGTTTGAAACTGAAACTATTACATTTTAAATGTTTTTCATGAGTGCCGTACTTGCCACTTCTGTTTCTGACACGAGGAAGTGCTAAAAGAAAGCTTCCTACTTTTGCATCCTCCTTATGTGTCCCCTTGTTATTAAGTTTTGGTAGATTCCTCATATTCGTTTAAATTGCTCTCCCAGATTGTTTATTTTAAATGTCAGGAAATGCTCGTTTCATGGATCCAGGTCTTGATCAGTTTGGAGAAGGAATGGCTTTAAGTAAGAAATCCCCACAAAGTATCAATGTGTGTGCCCCTCTGGGTGAGCATGTGTGAGAGAGAACCAGGCCCACAGCTAGTGACAGAGAATGTGACACAGGGAAAGGAGGCAAAGAAACCTTAAGGCAATAACATGAAATCTTAAGGCAATAAGATGTTCAACATGTTATATTTGTGCTTTTAAATTTCCTTTCCTTTCAAGTTTCAGTATCTCTCAACAGACTTGAGGTGCCTTCTCAGTATGGCCACCTCTGCAGATGGTACTGGGGGGAAAGCAGAGCAAGGGAGAGAGGAGGAGAAAAAGAATACATGTGTGTTTGTATGTCAGGTTCATTTCATTCATTCCTCTCTCCTAGTTCAGTTAGCAGGATGTATTCTTATACTGATTCTTTCATTTAACAACTTGTCTGCTTTGGCGAAGACAAATCAACTTCAGCTTTTGGTGACCCCAAGGGAAATATTCTATATCTAGTGGTGAAACCGATTGATTTTATTAAAGCCACTGTGAAATCTCAGCTTCCTCAGGAAGAAAATTGTATTTTTCTTCACTGGAGATTGAATAAGAGAAAATAATCTGAATAAATATTATATGTCATATTCAATTTACAAAAGATATAAATAGAGAGGGTGCAGAGATTGCCTTTAGATTTTAAGTTTGAAACTAAATGTATATATGTATGCATATATTTTACATATTCTTAGTGGAGAATACTAATACAATCATAAAGATTTAATAACTGCATATTTTATCCACTCACAAATTAATTTTTCTTACATTTAAACAACTTTTTCTGAATCAGGAGCAAAGTGCTTTTGTTCCCTTTTTCATTTGAGGAGCTAAAATTTAATCTTGAAAATTTGGCTATGCAGCTGATAGCTGGCTTAACAAAGTATCCCTCGCTTCCTTCCTCTTCCACAAGGACCTCTCTGATACTTCAACTCACTCCTGCACAGCAGTTTTGAAGTTCTAAAACAATTAGAAAATTTTCTTGTCTCTAATTTAGATTCTGAGAGACTGCGAGAACTCAGGTATGCCAGAAAGGCATTTGAATGGGCCAAGAAGTACAAGTACTGGCTTTATTCTATTCAAATTAGGGTAGCTGCATTACTGCTGATTCCTCCCCACCCACCCACCCCCCCCTCCGCACCCCCTGGTAAAATCTGTTTCTCCACATTTTTCCTATCCCCTAAGCTTTAGCATTCTGGATCACAAAAAAATGTGACCACCCTACCAACAAACAACCCATATTTTTGTTAAGTACATGGAGGAGAGTAGAACTGATTTCTCATCACTGAAAAGAAGCTGTTGTCAAAATAAGTGAGGTGAGCAAGATGGGGACATCCAACCTGTTGCTACCATCACTCAAGCCAGGCTTGTACTCGGCATCAGAACTAAAGGGAGACCCAGCTGAAGATGAAAGCTCTTTACATACTTCGTTTTACTCCAGTCTTCTTTCAACATCTCCTTGGAAAGAGAATGTGTATTGTGTTTTGTTTTGTTTTCCTAAGCAAGGAGCTTCAGGGGTTATCTTGTCTTGGACAAGCTAAAATCCATCACCTTGTCAGAGGAGATAGATGAGGTTGGAGAGGACTCTGCCTCTGAGAACCAGAGAGCAGGGCTGTGATTCTTGTTCATGACAAGACCAACAGGTACTTGTTGGGGGAGCAATCATACAAGTTGCCATCTCTCTCACTGAACCAGAAATTAAAGCACAGATTTAAAAATTATGCATATGGCTTTTTGAGCCATGCCAAGGACCCTTTTCTCATTTTAGCATCACTAGTGGTTAGTTTGCTTATTATGTGACATCATTTTTTAAGAGCCATGAAACCATGCAAAGGATGGAAAGACCATAACATGGTCCTGTGAGGATATTGCTGCTTGAAAAGCAAAAATGTGTATGAAACATGTATCAGCTGGGATTAGAAAGAGTAAACTAAAGCAGAAGGCATGTAATTGGAAATGTTTCTACATGTCTTTTCCCTCCAACTTCTTACTTTAAGAATTTAAAAACCTACAGAAAAGTGCAAGTTAGTACAATAAACACTCTTATGTAATCTGTGCTAATAGGGTAGCCACTTTCCATATAGGGTTATTGGCTACTTCAAAATTTGGCTAACCCAGATTGTGGTGTGTTGTTCTACATGCCTTTCCAAAAATAAATACTTCCTAAAGTTTTCTGAAAAATGAATAGATACTTGGGCCCTAAACCAAGCAGATAAAAATTACACACACACACACACACACACACACATAGATCATATATAGTATATCCACACACACATATAACATGAATTCATGCTAATATATACAGAGATGTATCTCTGTGTACATATGTTTAACTATGGATCTAGACTTCATTTTCAATGAAGCATGGAGAAAAAAGTGATTGTTCAGAGAGGTAGGAGATGAGGGTTTAGGCATCCAGCTTTTAAAAAGTGCTTGATGTTTCTCCTAAGGAGTGGACCTAGGCCCAGTAAGTTGATTTATTCTCACATGAAATAGAATATGTTAGAAATAATAGAATCTCTCTCTCTTTTTTTTTTTGTAAAGTAAAATAAAAATAGAAGTTAAAAACAGAAATCTTAAACATTAAGATGTTTGTTTTTGGTGCTTATGATTTTACAAGACAGCTTATGTCTAACACCTGCCTGTTTGAAAGCTTCTTTGTTCTTCTACCTACTCCAATGAAAGCTTAAATATAGGATTATTAACATTTATTTGAGATCAATTCTAAATTTAATAATCAATATCCGAAGATTTCACCATTGGCAAATCAGCGAAGTCATTTAAGAAAGGTTTAAAGAAACAGCAGTCAGCAACTCTGAACCTCTTTTAATGTTCCCATATAAAATGGAATCAGATTGTTTAATAAGTAAATAGAATATACCCAAATGATGGATGGCATTCCTTTCTGAGTAGTCTCTTTCTTTGTAAGATGATTCTCTCAAGAAAGTGTTTTTTGTTTTTGTTTTATTTTGTTTTCTTAAGTAGGCTCCATGCCCAGCTCAAAGCCCAGCTCCAAGCCCAATGCAGGGCTTGAACTCATGACCCTGAGATCAAGACCTGGACTGAAATCAGGAGTCAGCTGCTTAACCGAGTCACCCAGGCGCCCCTGAAAGTGCTTTTTTTTTTTTTTTTTCAAAAAGCACATTTCTGTTATTGTCCATAAAAGTGCTATACCGTGCTTCTTGGTAAGCGGATTTGAATCTTGCAAACTGACAGACTTGTTTAAAACCAAGTAGGATGATAAGATTGATAAGAGTTCCTGTATTAGTCAGCTCAGGCTGCCACAATAAAATAGCATAGACTGGGTGGCTTAAACAACAGACGTTTATTTCTCACAGATCTGGAAGCTGGGAAGTCCAAGATCAAGGTGCTGGCAAGACAGGTTTCATTTGGAGGCCTCTTCTTTTGGCTTCTAGGAGACCACCTGGTCACTGTGTGTTCACATGGCTTTCTCTTGGTGTGTGAGCAGAGAGAGAGGACTCTCACTCCCTCTTTTTAAAGACCACCAGTCCTATTGAATTAGGACCCCACTCTTATGACCCCATTTAACCTTAATTTCCTCCTAAAGGACCTATCTCCAAATACAGTTATATTGGGGGTTAGGATTTCAATATATGCATTTTTTAAGGGACACAGTTCAGTCCATAGCACTATCTGAATTTTCAACTCCCCAAAAGGCAGTAATTATAAAAAACAAGACTATTTTTATGCATGTGTGCTTATGGCTTGAACAGTCCAGAATATACTTCTAAATGAAAGCTTTAAAAAAATGTTATGTCATGCCAGCATTGTTTGAAGGAATAGCTAAACTACTTCTTTCTTGTTTTTTTAGTCAACAAAGTAATATATTTCCTTTGCAGAAAACTGGGAAAATGAAGAAAAGAATGAAGAAGACTGAAACAATTGTATGTTATTAAAGTTCTCTGAGAATCACATTTTCCCAGTATCTTTTCTTTCTTTTTTTTTAAAGATTTATTTATTTATTTTAGAGAGACAGCAAGCATGTGTACAAGCTGGAGGAGGGGCAGAGGGAGACAGAGAATTCTCAAGCAGACTCCTCACCGAGCTTGGGGGCTGACACGGGACTCAATCCCGGGACCCTGAGATCATGACCTGAGCTGAAATCAAGAGTCAGTTGCCTGACTGAATGAGCCACCCAGGTGCCCCTCCCAGTACCTTTTCCAAAAAAAAAAACCAAAAAAAAAACCCATGGAATCAGAAGCACCTGGGTGGCTCAGTCAGTTGAGTGTTGGATTACTGACCTCAGCTCAGGTCTTGATTTCAGGGTCGTGAGTTCAAGCCCCGTGCTGGGCTCCACACTGGGCATGGAGCCTACTTTAAAAAAAAAAAAATAAAAACAAAGAAATAAAAACAAACAAACAAAACGAAACCAAAAAACACCTTGGAATCATATAGCTGAGAAATGTTATGTGTCCTGATCTTTTCCATTTAAGATTATATCATGAGCATATTCCAAATCAAGTAATATATGAAAAACTTCTCTTTGAGGGATTTTTGTTGCTTTCGCTTCTCGTTGTACATAAGAGTTCATTAATCCTTGCTTTTATTTATTCATCCTTGTACATAAATATTTGTTACAGGTCTGTTTATTTCCTCAGGATAACTCTCAAAGAGAGAAATTACTAGGTCAGAAGATATTAATAATTGGACACTTGATTCATATTGCTGAATAGCTCTCCTGCAAAACTGTATCACATGAAACTCTCACATGATATTTGAGAAGGACAAGTTCATTTGCCAACACTAGCCATTACACTTAAAAACATCTTTCTCAATTTGTAAAGGAATCTGCATCTGGTTTTATTTTGCAAGTGAAAATTGACTCTTTTTTTGTATCTGCTTATTCATCCTTTTCTTCTATTTGTGAGTTGCCTATTCCCATCCTTTACCTGCTTTTCCTTTGAGAAAATCCGTTTCTTTTTTCTAATTTTTTTTGTTGACGCCTTATTTTTCAACCCTTCGTTATGTAATGTTGTAATATGTTTTTTTGCCACATTTTCTTTTGACTCTTGATTTTGTGTATTTTATAGAAATATCCAAATCTGTGTAATAAATCTATCCATCTTATTCTCCTGGAAGTGGTTCTCGAATTTAATGTGCATCAGAATGTCTCAGTGTGTTCATTAAAACATAGATTCCTGGGCCCTGTCGGCCGGGGTGTATTATTCATTAATTCTCTGGGGTAGCCCTAGCAACTGTTGTTTGTACATAACCCAGCTGATTCTAAATGAAGTGGTTAATAAACCACACTGTGAAGCCCTGCTTTGCAGATTCTTGCTTTGGGTTAATACTTAGTTTCTCTCAGGTCACATAAATAGCTAGGTATATTTTCTTCTATTTTCTCATGTTTTCATT
Source organism: Eumetopias jubatus (assembly GCF_037043125.1). NCBI lineage: Eukaryota > Metazoa > Chordata > Mammalia > Carnivora > Otariidae > Eumetopias > Eumetopias jubatus. The sequence goes on from NW_028274807.1 coordinate 28,680,623, forward strand.
TTTCTACATCTATCTATTTGATTCAGCTGGAATGTATCTTACTATAAGCTTTACCACAAAATATTGAAACATTTTTCCTAGCACAATTTATTTAATAACAACCCAGCATTTCCCCAATAATTTACAATTCCAACTTGACCATTTACTGCAATTTTATAAATATTTGAATTTATTGTTGAGCTTGTTTTTTTCCCCATTGATTTATCTATCTATCCCAGCATACTGTTTTGTTTTTTTTTTCAGTTCAGTGAAATTTATTGTAGGTTGAAAAAATCAGCATTCACCTGTTTAGTGTACAAAAAGGACACTAGATCTTTTAAGAAAATATTAGGAAACTGAAGACGTGGATGCCTTTCAATCGTAACATTTTGGCAAAAGTGAAAAGTTCTTGTAAACACCAACTCCATGGCCCAAAATAGTTTTTCTCCACAGTACAATATTAAAAAGGGGGGGGAGGGAACACAGTATCAATAAGTTAGACCATATTTAATCAGCTGGAACTTTTGTCCATCAACCCCCAAAGCACAAAACTTTTCTTAGCTTCATAATTCCTTAAAAGGAGAAAAACAACAACAACAAAAAACAACAAAAAGCCAAAAACAAAAAGGAAATTCAACTTAGAGTCCCTTGAACTGGTTCCCAGGGCAGAGGGCCGGGTCAGCCCTCTGGCTGCAGCCTCCTTAAATAATCCTTCACCCGAGTCTGCATGTCCAGCTGAGCACATGACATGGCTGTCTGCAGAACTGTTTTAATCACTCTGTCCTTTAAGTATTTCCGGTACTATGAAGATGTCCTCTCTCCATTACTCTTCTTATTCAAAAATATTTTGGCAGTTCTCACCTGTATAATTAAAAAAAAATAGTTTGTCAAATTAAAATAATTGAAACATTTTCGCTGGAGTTGTATTTAATCTATAAAATAATTTGAGGAAAAATCACATCTGTTCAACACTGTGGCTTCACTAAAACATATATTTTTATTTATTTATAGCTTCTTTTATGGTTGCTATGGTCTGAATGTTTGTGCCCCCCCCAAAGTCATATGTTGAAATCCTAACCCCCAAAGTTGGTAGTATTAGGAAGTGAGACTTTGGGACGTGCTTAGGTCATGAGTGAGAATAGTGCCTTATGAAGAAGCTCTTGAGAGATCCCGTCATGTGAGTACACACCAAGCCAGCTCTGAATCAGGAAGGGGGCCTACACCAGAAGGTATAGTATACATATGTGATACTCAGATACTTATCAAATGGATAAAGATGGGTCTCATTACTTTAAAGCCAAACCATTTTGGTATTCTAGTGATGATGAGAAGTATCAGTAACTAAAAAAAATTTCAACAGTAGTTTAATGATCTGTTCTTTTCCTTTGTAAAATTCATGTTTGGTCTTTGTTTAGACCCTAAACTTACCAATTCTCCTGATGTGTATGCCTCAAAAATAATGTTTCTGTTTTTACATAAAATGTTATTTTCTGGATACCAAAACATAGAATTTTTTTTTTTTTTTAATTTTAGCTGGTTTGGGAAACCCTCATAATAGAGAGCTGGATTATATCCCAATGTTCTAGTTTTGAACAATTGTCATGGTTGGCACTGCCCAAATCCAAAACTGGTCATTGATTTCCTTCCCTCCATTTATGGAAAAAAGGGTTCACTTGAAAAATTGTAAATAAATAAATACAATAAGATTTTTTCTTGATAATTCAGAACTTTATTAAACTGTTAAAGGTGTTCCAAAGCAGGATAAAATTCAGTTTAAAGCTGCAAAAGAAAGGAATTTGGGATGCTGAACAGAGGTGGATCCCTTCCTGGTGGCCTCCACAGCAGACACTCCCTGCTTTGTTCTGTTTCCTCATCTTAGTCTGATCTGTAGCCTTCCCATGGACATCTTCGTCTGACTGGTTTCCTGCCCTTCACCTGGGGCCAAAGAGAGAGGAAGAAAGGCTTATTCTCATATTGAGGCCCCTTTGGAAGTAATCCTGGGCTGTAGGAGATTCAGACTTCACTGCCAGCCAATGACAGCAATGGAAGAAGTGAAGGGAAAACATGCCAAAATGGAGTGTTCCGGACTTTTCCGGCTCGTCTTTGGGACGGGGATTTACAAAGAGGTATTTCTTATTCTTAAGGATATTATAAAAACAAGAGGAGCTAAGAAGCCTCATTGCAGACCTCCCAGGGAACATTAGCCTTAGGAACGTGGATGAAAGAATGGTTAACTCTGAAAGGGTAGGTGAGGCTTCTGAATATTATTGAGTTTGGTGTGCAGCAGGGAAAGATGGCCAGTAGGTTGGCCCATGGAGCTTTCTAGAAGTTCACGTTGTAGACATGAACTAGAGAGGCTCTAACAAGGAACATGAGAATGTGAGAAACAGGGTGAAGAGTCCTGAAAAGTATGTGGCAGGACTCCTGGAATAATATGGGCTGTTGAAAACCTATGGACAAGAGCACTTTAAGAAAATGTTGAGTGAAGACTAAAGGTTTGCTCAACAGCATCTTGTTTAATTTCCTATGGCCACCAACACAAAGTACTGGAAAATGGGTGGCTTCAAACAACAAAAATGTATTATCTCAGGGGTCTGGAGCCTGGAAGTCTGAAAACAAGGTGTTGGCAGGGCCATGCTCCCTCTGCAACCTGTAGTAGATTCCTCCCTGGCATCTTTCTAGCTTCTGGTGCTTCACTGGTGATCTTTGGTGTTCCTTGCTTATAGCTGTAAAATTCTAATTTCTGCTGTCGTCGTCACATGGCATTCTCCCTACTTATGTGTAAGTGAATATGTATGTATGTATATATACATATATTTAGTATTTATGTCTACATATTCACATACACATAAATAGGGAGAAACACATCTCTCTCTCTATATGTCTATATATAGACATAAATACTAAAATTTTAGTAAATCAAGATTGTTTTCTATTAATATAAACTCCTAAGCTATTCCAATCAGTATTAAAACACTGATTTGATATAGGTTTATTAGATTCTCTCTCTATAGGTTTACATATATGTATATGTGGAAATATAAAAATTTCCCATGTTTTATGCTATTTCCTCTTAATTTTACGCAGTTACTAAGGCAGGCAATATTGTCATAAGATGAGGAAGGCATTTGCAATTTATAGCCTAATATAGCTGTTTTTCCCTCAGAGTTTAGAAAATCATCTTATTTGCTTTTTCTATGATTAAGTAAAGCTGTTTTATTAAAATCCTATTTCTCCCCCAAAACTTTCCAGTGTAGTGAAGACCTCTGAGAAGTTTAAGATTTTCTCTGCCAAATATACTGCCTGTATTTAAGTATTTGTGAGTATATACTGTCTATATACCCTCTAAAACACACATAGAATTGTTTTATTTTTTATTAATGAATGTTTTGATTAATTAAACATCTTCAAACTGTGCATCACTTTAAGGTTGTTTGATTTAGAGTAGTATTTTGTTTCAGTGATAACATGCATCATGAAAACACTTAAAAATGTGATCTTATTTCCTTCTTGTAATCTCTCCTCAGGAAAGTAAACAGGAACTGCCAAAGACATACCCAGTGTGTCTCAGGGGCTACTTTACTGGCTCAGTCCAACTCTCAAGTGTGCTGGCATTTTTCCTGGTAAGGACAGTGAAGTCGTCTCTATGAAGGCCACGGTGTGATGCACAGGAAAGTCACCGCCAGGAGGAAAGCCCTTCCCTGACCAGGTTCAATATTGCCCCCAACAGGAGCATCTCTGCAATGGAAGGTTTCACTCAACCATCCAGCAGTTTTAAAGAGCAGGGATGCAGTCAGCCCAGAGACAGAACTGCTGTTTTCACAAATGAACAAAACAACAAAAGCATAGAAAAATCATTATTCTCTATCTATCCTCCCGGATTTGACTTGCAGATTCTAGCTTGACTCTCACATTCTTTCTTGATGTCCTTTTCACACGGCCATGAGGCCCTTTCTGTTTACAGCGCCAGCCAGCTGCAGGGACTTTTCCACCTGTCTCATGACTCTTAGAGAACCGTGCCTTTTCACTGGGCTTTGAGCTGGGCAGGCTATGGTTTCTTAGGTTTTGCTTTGGGAAGGTGATCCCTACTGGGCTTTGGTTGGTGGAAGAACTTGAGGACCCAGGAGGGGAGCTGTAGTAGTTGCCCGTGAATGTAACCTGGACTTTGGAACCTCCTGGATGACACAGCTGCTCACCCGTCTTGTTATCAATCTGGGAATCTAGTCAAGCGATACATTCCCAGTCCCCTGACTGTCTCATGACCAGCTAGCTTGTTGGTGTCAGGCAAAGTTTAGTCCAGAAGGCCTGCCATAAAGTTGTTGACTGGACCCCGTCTCAGGAAAAGTTTAGCATGTCCTGGCAACCTTTATCACACACTACCAACTCTGAGAGGTCAAGGGTATTATGGAGAATAGTAACGTTCTTAAAATTGACTCATGAGCCGGCCTGTGAGTACCCGACTCATCCTGGTCTAACAGAGAGGATGTCAAATGGCCCAGTAGGCACTTCCTGAGAGTCAGTGATGAGAGGGATGAGGAAGGGGTCAGTCATGTAACAGAAAGTCTGCGCAAAGGCCAAGTCAGTACCAAAGAAACTGTCAGTCTCTCTACACTTTTCCTACTTGCCCAAATGTTTCACTCAGCAGAGACTGGAGCAAAATGCAGATAAATGTTATAGGTAGTTTGAAATCACTTTCTGTCACTGTCACAGGGCCCAAGCTCTCCATGAGAAGCCTTCTGTTTCATTCATCATGCTTTCTTTTGAAAATGTAACTAAATGCAAGTGATGTCATTTCTACTGCTGCACTTACAAACGGGCTTTGAGTATTTAATTGTATATGATAGACGTTAATATTTCTGTGTTGGTTGTAAGAGAGGTCATTATAGTATGCAATGTAGTAAAATATTTGTTTTATGTTAAGAGAGAAATAGTCAATCATTTTTATTTACATTCTTGTGCCACTTGGGTCAGGCTGCCCTAAGAAGTTCTATTTTCTAAAGAATAAGACTATGGAATGACTTCATCAGAGATTCCAGTTACAGAGTGAAACAAATATAGCCTTAGGACTTCTGCTATGCATAGCACCCTTAATTTTCTAGAACAGGACAAAAAAAAGTTATTATAAATAATTTTGAATAAAACCCTGATTTTTTTTTTTTAAGATTTATTTATTTGACAGAGAGAGACACAGCGAGAGAGGGAACACAAGCAGGAGGAGGGGGAGAGGGAGAGGCAGGCTTCCTGCTGAGTAGGGAGCCCGATGCGGGGTTCGATCCCAGGACCCCGGGATCATGACCTGAGCCGAAGGCAGACGCTTAACGACTGAGCCACCCAGGCGCCCCTAAACCCTGATTTTTTTATTTTTAAAGACCTCCATGAGTTGAAATAACCAACAAAAGCCTTTTGCCCTGATAAGATACAAATAACAGAAACAAGTCTACTCGTGATATAATTTTAAATGCAACTTTAAAACAAGATATATATTTTTAAAAGACTATTTTTTTTCTTATGAACAAAGAACGATGTTACCAAATTGCCTTTAGGAATTTATGTTGGTATGTGTGCATTTATTCCAATTAAAGGGAGATACAATACATCAAAAATAATGATAGAGAGCTAACTTATGCTTTAAATATGAGTAAGGAAAGAGATTTTTCTTTTTTTTAAAAAAAGATTTTATTTATTTATTTGAGAGAGAGTGAGAGAGAGCACAGGCAGGGGGAGCAGCAGAGGGAGAGGAAGAAGCAGGCTCCGTGCTGAGCCGGGAGCCCGATGCGGGCTTGATCCCAGGACGCGGAGATCATGACCTGAGTAGAAGGCAGATACTTAACGGACTAAGCCACCCAGGCGCCCCAGGGAAGAGATTTTTCTTCCTTCTTCTTCTTTTGTTTTTTTTAAGAAGCAAAAAGGGTAGAAAGCAAACAGGCTTTCAGTTATGAAATAAATAAGTCACACGAATGAAAGGCAGAGCATAAGGAATATAGTCAATGGTATTGTAATAGTGTTGTAGGGTGACAGATGGCAGCCACACATGTCATGGGCAGAGCATAATGTATAGAGTTGTCAAATCACTGTGTTGTACACCTGAAACTAGTGTCACATTGTATGTCAACTATACTTCCATAAATTAAAACAAAAACAAACCCAAATAGGGTAGAAATTAGAGTGACCAGCAGGGGGCTACTTTTAGGTTTCTTTTTTTCCTTTAAATGAAGAGCTAAGCCAAAAATACATTCTACTCCTTAGTTTTATATATAAGATATAAAGTCTAAACAAAACAACTTTTTCTTCTCTTTAGTTTACTCCTCTCTTCTCCTTCCTTCCCCACCACCAAGACCTGTAACATGTGATCCCAGACGCCTGACCACTGATGCCTCTGACTCCACCAATTAAAATTCTATCTTTGAAAACTGCTCAAGGGAGGATTTGGATGATGGGTTTCCCACCAGACATAAATTAAAATTAAATTAAGAGCAAAGGATCATATTCTGGTCTGATGATTTAAATGGTAGTGACAGAAACCTAGTATCACCCTGAACCATTTGGGAAGGACTTTCTGAAACGATGGGCTTCAATAGTAGTATAAAAGGTAATGAATGGCCATGTAATATGAGATTTTAATAGTGTTGTGTTTTCCCAGGAATTTGAGAGTGTGTGAAAGGCCTCCAGAACTAATAGGCAAATTCTGATCCATTTTGGAATATAGCTTCAAATCATCTTCCCCATTTTTGATTTGTGTGAAGCCTTACCTCCTTTTTACCTCCTTCTTTGGGCCCATTTCCTAAATGTAGGCTCAATGAATTTAACAATAGTACAGAACAATTCACCAGGTAGTGAATTGGAAGATAAAATTGTGTCGTATGTGTTATCCAAGTGAAATCTCAAAAGAAATTGAAACTGACCCCATGTAATGTTTCAAATAAGAATTGGGTTCTAACAGAGGAGGTAAGCAAGATAGTCATAATAACTTTGAAGTCAGTAATTCCCTGTTCAACACCCAATACATGAAATTATGTTAGGGTTTTGTTTTAAGTCAAAGAAAATGAAACTTTGACTAAGGATAAAACACAACAGACTGATTTAGAGTCATGTTTCCCAAAAGGATACATAGCAGTGGGACAGGGGTTACTGAAACCATAGGAAGAGCCTGCAGCTTCCCATTGTGCCACATGGGGATTTGGAATAAAAGATGAGTGATTTTGCTGGCCAAAAATTTTCATATACTTTTATGCTACCTTAATAGGGCTATGTTATGAAAGAGAGTATAAAATGCAATTGATTTATCTAAGATAAAATATGAACCTTCAAGAAATTTTGAACATGCAAAGGCCCGCTACAGATTGAACCCCCACTCCCAACCCCTACCCTAGATACATGAATTAGATTAATGCTTTGGAAGCCAAACTACCAGATTTCTCATCTTGGCATAGTGGTTGATTGATGTCAGTTATCTTTTCATGCATCAGTACAATTGGTCCCAGCTTTTAACACAATCAGGGAATTCTTATAAAATTAGGATTATAGAGTTGAATATTGCCTTAAATATTAATATATCCACACAACATGTGTGGATAAAGGTATGAACACCACCATCAGTGTGTTTGTTCAGTCTTGGGATCTACCTGAGAGGAAAAGAGGGAGGGGCTAGAAGCAGAGATATCACAACTACGGTGAGACCCTAACTGTGATTTAAATGTGCTTGCATAGCTTTGTCTTCCACCAGACCTTACTTCTCAGGGTTATCCTTCAAAACAGGGAAGAGATGTGTTTTTATTACTGGATGATTTAACCAGTGTCCAAGATTATGACTTACAACCTTGAATTTTAAGACTATCTATGGGCATATTTGAGCCTAAAATGTAATAGTTTCCTTCTCTGGTCCTAAAATAAGAAAAGAATTCTGTTATCTAGTTAGGGTTTATAAAATAATTCCTGGGAATGATATCACAATACAATTTATTTGATCCAAATTACTCCTCAGTAGCCATCAGTACAACTATCCTAAGGAAAAGATGCCCTTTGATATTTATAAGGAGCATTGAAGGAAATATGCAAAAATAAATCCCCTTCTTTTAAAAAATGCTGTATCACTCTCCCCTTCTTTTAATTTTTTTCTTTGCTCTTTTTATTTCTTTTTCTTTTGTGAATGGGAATAAAGAGTATAAGTTAATGTATGTAATCATGCACTCATTGAACATGGCTATCTCTCAAATTTTTCTTGCCTTGTTACTATATTGTTTTGGAAAACTTTGACAGAAAATATTAAGAGGAAAATGAATGAAAGATCAGTTAGTTGCATGGCACTAACTTTTAATTAAAATATGGCTAATCTTTTTTTTCAGGTGTAGGCTATTCATATCCAGTTACACAAAGCCTTATTGTCAACGAAGAGGTAGCTTGTTTTCTTCCTTCCATATTCCCTCTTCATCCTTGGTATATTTCCTAGTAGTTTGTCCTGGAAGCCTCCTAAAAAACAAACAACTCTATACTCAATCAATTATATGCTGAAAAAGAGCCTTAGAGATTAATGATAAATAGATTGTATTAGTGACTCCAATTTTTTTGTGGAAAATTATTTCATGCCTTTTGGAAGCAACCTGCCACCCTGATCCTAACTTGGCTGTGTGACTTATTATGACCAATGGACTTAGAGCCGACTTCATGTAAGCAGAGGCTTGAAACACATTTCTGCATTTCTGCTTCTTTTTGTGGACCCCTGTCCCTGCCATGAGAATATGCCCTGGCTATCCTGCAGGAGAAATATAAGAGGAGTCCAACGAAGGAGAGCCAAGTTTTCCCAGTGATGCCATCAAGATCGGCTAACCACACTGACTGGTCAGCTGATAGAGTTGCATGAGTGGGCCTGACAACAGCCAACCCATTAGTTGTAAGAAGGAATAAGTGGATTTTGTCTTCAGCCATTAAGTTTGGAGCAGTTCGTATGCAGCATTGACTGATTCATACAGGATGTTTTGCTCCAGACTTCCATTGTAGAGGTGAGAAAACTGAGGCTGGGGTTTACATTTTCTCCAGCTTTATAGAGCTATTAAACCTCCCATGTGTTAGAGTTGATGGTGTGAACTCTATTCCCACATTATGTAAAAGCCCAAATACCTAATTATTGATAAACTGTTCAATCCTTACCAGATAATTACAGTTAATAACATAGTAAATAACATTTGGTCGGTATTATACGTAAGGTTAAAGATTTTGTCAAGACTAAGCAATGTATTGCATTGCCGAAATTGTGATTTCTGTGGAGTTACTCTCTTGTGCAATGGAAAAGCTTGTTAGTGTGCTGAATTTGTAGTTGCATTTGATGCTTAAGGGGTTAACCCTGTGAAGAACATTACAGCTGTCATCTAGAGACTGGACTGGTTTCTAATTGATTTCAAGTTGCAATTCAAATTGCTATCTTTCATATATAACAACTACGTTGTTTTAACTCTTGACTCAAAAACTACTGGGACTAAATTCCTAAACTTTGGTACTGAAGAAATGTTACTCCGAAATATTTGTAAAGGTAATAGCACATGAGTTAGGATGGTTCTTTTCAATTATAACTCAAGCTTTCAGATCTAAACTATGAAGCATTCTACTGTATACTTCTCTTATGGCAATATATTTGGATTGAGAATATATATGGATTCAGAATGGTTTTCTCCTCTGATAGTTTGATGTTTTTGAATGTGATTTCCTTTTATTAAATGTATTCCTTATTTTCTTTAAAATTCTTAATATTTTGATCTAGTGTATTATTAATTATGTAATTTTTCTTCTTTTTGGTTTGGGAGGTAGGAGATGATTAAAACTCCTTTCATGAATTTTTCTTTCTTCTGATACTGCAATGCCTTTAAGGACTAGGTTTTTAAAACTTACAGCACTGGTGTAGATTCCCTCTGATTTTCATTTATTTATTGAGTGTGTGCCTTTGTGCCAATATTGCAGTGTCATTAATGTAACACAACAAATCTGTATTTATGCTTTATATTAAATATATAAATTAAGTTGCTTTCGGGCGCCTGGGCGGCTCAGTTGGTTAAGCGACTGCCTTCGGCTCAGGTCATGATCCTGGAGTCCCGGGATCGAGTCCTGCATTGGGCTCCCTGCTCAGCGAGGAGCCTGCTTCTCCCTCTAACCCTCCCCCTTCTCATGTACTCTCTTTCTCTCTCTCTCATTCTCACTCTCTCAAAATAAATAAATAAATCTTTAAAAAAATAAATAAATTAAGTTGCTTTCTCTAGTCTTTCTCTCTGCTAGCTTAGGTTAGTTTTTATGTGTGTGATAATATTTAAAGAATTTAAAGGGAAAATATGTAAAAAAAAAAATAGTTCAATGAAGAAGAAATGTGCCTAAAAGTTTAAAGACCAATGCTTTCTGTCACCAAAATTCAGAAGAGCCCATCTTAATATCACTATAATTATTACATTCTTCTTAGTAAGTTACTAAGTGCTTCCAACATAAAAGATAGAAAAAAAACCCCAAATCCTAGAGTATTCGTTATCTAATAAATACAATAAATTACAATTTGTACAAAATGTACAATAAATTACCTAAAACTTAATGGCTTTAAACAACACAAATTTAGTATCTCAGTTTCTGTGGGTCAGCAATCAGAAGCAACTTAACTGGGTCTTCTGCTCAGCATATCCCACAAGCTACTATGATGGTGTCATCCGAGGCTGTGGTCTAATCTTGAGACTCAACTGAGGAAGGATCAACTTCCAAGCTTAGTCATGTGGTTGCTAGCAGAATTTAATTGTTTGCAAGCTCTTGGGCAGAGGGTTTCATTTCCTCACTTAATGTTGGCCAGAGGTCAGCCTCAGTTCCTTGACACAGTTCCCTCTTCAACATGGGAGCTTACTTTGTCAAAGCCAGCAAGAGAGAGAATCTGCAACCGAATCACTTGAGTGACATCTCATCACCTTTGTTATACTATTCATGAGAGCAGGTCACTAGGTCCAGCCCACATTCTAGGAGTTCACACAAGAGCATGAGATTGTATAGGTGGTAGGGATCATTGGGGAACTTCTTAGAAGTCTGCCTAGCCTAACAGTCCAATTCTTAAAGTTGTCTCCCTTTCATATATACATCTTTAAACTTAATTTTTCTTACCAGATTTGATTACATATACTGTAACATCACAGACAAATGAGATCATTGTAATATACACCAAAAAAATATATAAAATTTGCATGAAGTGCTTAAGCATTCAGTTCTAGAGTACTCTAGCAGCATTAGTGAAAATGCGGTGTGTTCAATAGTGTGTTGGGGCACTGATTTCAGGTTTCATTTTACCTGTGAGCTGTTCGCTTCTATAAAAAGAAAAAGTAGGTTATATCTTTTTGTCCTGCTCCAATGTGGGTCCAATAAAATACAGAAAACAATACTGAAAAATAGCTGCTAAAGACCAGCATGATCTGCACTTGCAGCTGCTATTTCACACGATATAAGAGAAATAAATTTCTTAAATTCTCAGTTATACATAGCTTCACAACAGCTAGAACTATAGAAAGACTTAATAAAGATCTTTTATATGACATTTAGATGTGAACAGTTTCAGATATTGAGAATTCTCTGTAATTAACTGTATAGGTTCTGATAAAATAAGGAACTGGTCATCCCAACACAAACTGGCATGGAAGAGCAGAGCAGACTCTACAGAGCAGAGCAGAATCTATACCAGGCCAGGGCAGAAGTATTTCTCTTCACCTTACTTGATCACGGTTTTTTCATCAACTCCCTAGTATAATGTTGAGGCAGACATTACTAATCCTCATCAATATCCAGTTCTTTCCCTCCAAGCTCATGGAAAATTAGAATTTATAGAAGTTTTTCTGTTACGCAGGATCATGTGACTTTCTGACCAAAGGAACATAAATCCAAAGTGATATGTGTCATTTTCTAAGCCAAAGTATAGAAAAGTGGGTCTGAAATCTTCATGTACTCTCTTCCTTCTGCTGCAGCAACCAGTGATTTTCAAATGGTGGAGTCTCTGTCAGTGTGAGTCCTTGACTGACCATGTAAAGGAAAGCCCCTACACAGTCCAGTGATGGACATGTGCTATGTCTAAAGTGATAACTTTTTTTCATGTTAAGACCCTTTGTCTTTATGTTCTATTGTTGCTGTAGCAGATTACTCTAAGAGGCTTAAAGCAAAGCAATTTTTTATCATATACTTCTAGAGGTCAGAAGTCTTAAAATCAATGTTTTGTTAGGGTTGTGTTCTTACCAGCTGATTTGGGCAAGAATCCATATGCTTGCCTTTTCCATATTCTAGAGGGCACTTACACTTCTCACCTTGTGGTCCCTTCCTCCATTTTCAAAGCTATCAGCATAGCATCTTCAAATCTCTGGTCTCTGTCTCTTCTTTTCTCTTTTTCTCTCTCCCTTTGTTCTCTGCTTGCATCTTCACATTTCCTTGTTTGACTCTGACCCTCCATGCCTTCATATTAAAAGAAATTCTTGTGATTACATTGGTGCATCCAGATAATCCTGTGTAATTTTCCTATCTCAAAATCGTTAACTTAATCTGCAAAGTCCCTTTTGTATGTAAAGCAACATATGCATGGGTTCTGGGGATTAGGCTATGGACATAACTGGAGACATTTAGCCTACCATATCTTTGAATTAAGGGATTTATGTGTTACTGCAGCATAGCTTAGTATGCTGAGTAATACAGAAGCCACTAGAAGTTAATAACAGAACTTTATTGGGCATTAACTGTAGTATGAGTATGCTTAAATTAGCTATTTAGTGGATTCAACTAGTCTCAATTTTTCTTTATATTTATGAGGTTGCAAATTATAGAACTGGCTTATAAAAGGTAGGTACAAAATGCACAACACTGATAATTATGTATCACTTTTAGGTTTCTGGCTTCTAGAGTTGCCAGAAAAGATAAACACCAAATAACAGAAAAACAAACTTTATTCCCATTTGTGTTTTTAATATTACACATTATTTATTATGTAACTATTATCCGAAAGAATTATAACATAACTTAGGATATTATGTAAATGATCTGAAATGATAATGAAAATATGGTTCTAAAGTCTATTTCATGATTTCAATCACCACATTTTGTTTATTAGGTTGTTCTCCTATCTGGACAAAAGACTTTTTACTCTGCACATGATATCTTATGCTTTGCTCCCCACTGTGTAATTACTTTCAGCTGTATTATTATTTCATGTTCTATTAGGTAGAATCTTATGATATGGTAGGGCTCATTAATTTTTTTTTTTTTTTGCATGTGTGGGTAGTTATGTTCAAGACACAGGCAGATCAAGACATGTGGTTAGGGTACAATGCAGCAAGAGTGCAACTGAAATTTTATGGGTTCAGACCTTATCTCATGTAAGAGAGGAAGCTAATGGGTATGGAGCTTGCCTCAATTTTTATCTTTTCAGCTCCAGAAGACTATTATTATATTTTTTGAAGATTTATTTATTTATTTGAGAGAAAGACAGAGAGAGAGAGAGAGAGAGAGAGAGCATGAGTGGGGGGAGGGGCAGAGGGAGTGGAAGAAAGAGAGAGAATCTCAAGTGGACTCCATGCCGAGTACAGAGCCTGATGTGGGGCTTGATCCCATGACCTGAGCCAAAACCAAGAGTCAGATGCTTAAGCAACCGAGCCACCCAGGTGCCCCTCAACTCCAGAATATTATTAATTCAGCCATTAATTTATTAATTAATTCATCCATTTATCCCTTCAACATTCCTTCAGTATCCACTAGGGTGATACCGTAGTTTATTTATAAGAATATAGGCTTTGGAGACAGATTGACACGTAAGTTTTAATTTCAGCTTCACTACTTGCCAATTGTATCAACGTGGGCAAATGTGGCCCCTCTGATCCTTAGTTTTGCCATTTATAATTATGATAATAATGTCTACACTTGAGGATTATTGTGAAAATTAGAGATAATATGTATCAACACTTGGTAATTTTTTTAAAAGATTTTATTTATTTATTTGACAGAGAGATTGATAGCGAGAGAGGGAACACAAGCAGGGGGCGTGGGAGAGGGAGAAGCAGGCTTCCTGCAGGGCAGGGAGACCGATGCAGGGCTTGATCCCAGGACAAGTTCATTGACTATATTTTATTCAACATTATATTTTTAAAAATAAATATTAAGTAATTATAACAAATATTACTTGAGTGAATGAATAAATTAATAGTGGGCAATGGTAGGAGACTAGAAGATGCCTGAGTGAGTTTGCTAAACTAAGAATTTTAGATTTCTTCCTATGAGTAACAGAAAGTCATGCCTGGGAGGAAGATAAATTGAGGAGGGAAAGAATGGATTTTAGGGCATCATAATTGTTCAAGAAGAGAGTTATGGGAGAATGGTGGAAAATGAGGGGAAGAGACATATTGAAGACACATTTATAACTTAGAATGACAAATCTTGGGAGTTGTTTGGTAATGGACATAATGCAAATTCCTGGCAGAGGAGATTATTTGGATTAATATTCCATATGAAACATGTGTTTGAAGTTTCTATGGAGCTCCTGTCAAGAAGCAATTGTAAATATTTTATAGTAGGTAGTCAAGAGAATGGCTAGTACTGGAGAGAAACATTGGGGAACATAGATGAAATTAAACTATAAAGATGGTTGAGATCATCAAGGAAAGTAGTCAAGCAAAGAACCACAAGGAACATCAACACATAGGTGGTGAAAGGAGAAAACAGAGCTAGAAGAGAAGACTGAAAACAAAATAGCAGAAAGAGAAGAAAACCTGTAGGATTTTGTGTAACTGAAGCTAAGTGAGTTTTAGGAAGATGGATGTCATTAAACAAAAATAAAAAAGAAAGAACATAATATTTTGAACAGCATCCTCCAAAATTAACAATTAAGAAGTTGGTGATGGCCTTTGTTGCCACATTTTCTTTTTTTGTAGTTGTAAAGGTGAAGCCAAATTAAAATGTTTGAATAGAGTCTTTTTCAGAGAAGGATTCTGTATACAAATTCCTCTTTGAAGAATACTCTGATCTGGAGGATGAAGATAGGATAGTTATTATAAGATGACATAGGGCCAAATGTGGGCCAATTTAGTATGTGAGAGACTTGACCATAATTTATGGCCTGAGAGAAAAAGCCAGTATAGAACAACTGATTGAAAATACAAGATAAATCTAGGATTATTGATGGATTAAATTTTATGAGGCAATGGAGCAGGATAAGTGGAGTGACAACATGCTGGACTTCTCCATATGCCTAAGGGTGTAGGGAAGAGATTATACAGTCAACATTGGTTATGAAGTGGTCATAAAATAGTGACTCTGAAATATTGTTTGGGTCATTTACTCGGAGGTATGGCTCATTTTTTTAGTAAACATTTCCTGAGGATGTTCTATGTGACCAGCACTGGGATAGAGGTTTTCACATTTATACCATCATTTACTCTGAAGATATGTCTTTGATCAAAGAGAAGTTTAATAGAGAGTTTGGAAGGCAAATATGGGGATTACCTTTTGGAGGAAAAGTTCTTAGCATTTCTTCGAAGTGAACCATCTCAAGTTGCTTCTTGACCTGTGTGTAGACTGGCCTGGCTTCTGACCTTAGGAAATAACACACGCAGTGTTATTTGTACACGTGATGTGGTATCAGTGGAGGACTGTGTGGAATGCTCGTGTTTTGGGGCCTTCAGGTCACAATAATTGCCTTTACTTTAGAGATTTAAACTTATCAACTTTGGAAGCCCAATGTGTTGGCCTTTTCGGGTTGGTTCTAGAAAGCCATCCATGCTGGCAAAGTGCATTAGAAAACAGACATCTAAGGGGCACCTGGGAGGCTCAGTCGTTAAGCATCTGCCTTCGGCTCAGGTCATGATCCCAGGGTCCTGGGATCGAGCCCCACATTGGGCTCCCTGCCCTGCGGGAAGTCTGCTTCTCCCTCTCCCACTCCCCCTGCTTGTATTCCCTCTCTCACTGTGTCTCTCTCTGTCAAATAAATGAATAAAATCTTTAAAAAAAAAAGAAAAGAAAGAAAGAAAACAGACATCTAAGATGAATGATGCTTGTACTGTAAAGATAAGGCCCAAGGTTTCATATTCCAGGTTGATAATTCTTCCCAAGAGGTCATAGTCATCTTCATATGAGATGTAGTTTGAACATGAAATCAGAAGGTTTTAATTTGTATGGGGGAATTTTATTTTGATCATGTAAGAACAATAACGAACACTTCTGAACTTTCTCATTCTACTCTTTTGAAAGGAATTAAATACAAATTAATTAAATGATGTACTTAATAGATGAGAATTCTATTTCCTTAATAGTGTTTGGGCTAACATAAATTCTCATTCCAATGGTCTGTGTAAGATAAATAATTTATTTTAGTTTACTGAGCCTTATCCTGCCATATTTATTTATATAATGGTTAATCTATAATCTTGTTTTCATATCAACCAGGGTGCTCTGTTTCTATTGATCTTTTGCCTTTTCTTCATTTCTCCTTTCTTCCTTTGTCCCTCTGTCTCTTTCAGCAGGCATCCTCATTTATTTGCTACCTTTGAATCTGTTGGCCCTGAACTAAAGGTTTAGCCACTGTGGTTGGGGGGACGGGTGAGGAGGTCTCCTTCTCTTCACTTAGATAAATGGCTAAAGTTAAGGACTCATCTACCTAACTTAAAAGGCGAAAGGGAGAGGGAGAAAATACTTCTATGAGAAGAACAAATGAGTTTCGTTACGAAACACAAATGGATTCTTAGAGAAACAAATGGGAGGTAAAAAAGTTTGTTGTGATAATGTTTATTTATACAGGTGTGAGTCGTCTTTTTCTGTCTTCTTCATGCCCATAAAACTCCCCTAGAGAAGGGATTTATGACAGCTTAATTATTTTGGGAGGCTCTGCCTTTAAGCAGATAAGGGGAATTCAGGAAAAGATTCTTCACATTGTCATGTTCTGGATCCCTTAATTTCTACTGTCTGAAACTATACCATAAGTTCCACAAATAAGCAGCTGTGTTGTTTGATTGCCCCATATCCCATTAACCTAGTCTCCCAGTCCTGGGTATAGCCCACTCTAGTTAAATGGTTATGTTTCATTTTTGGAAGCAGTCATGCGGGTGGTGATGGGGCACCCACCAAAGTTAGGCCTCTATAAGGGGCAAACAATTAGGCATGAGTGATATTTCTATGGAAACAAAAGAAAAATGAAGATTAAAAGTTGGCATACACTATCAAACAAGGTTTTGGATTTTTTTTTTTTTTTAAGATTTTACTTATTTGGTTGTTAGGTTTTTTGTTTCTGTTTTTGTTTGTTTGTTTTTCAGTCCATTTGAAGTGAGGATCGTCATGGCAGTGTCATAGTCATGGCTATTTCCTAGAGCAAAGTATGGGAAATGTAGGTGTTTCAGTGAAGTTTCTGGGGTGATCCACACTGTTATGGTGATAAATCCTTTGTATTAAGTCATCCAGCTTATTTTGAGCTTATGCAAATAACTATCATAGTCCTGTCATAGTCCTTTCCATAAGTCTCTGAGGCAGTATTTTTTTTGTTGAAGATGAAGTACTTTGACTGGTAGCTGATTGTAGGAGCTTTCAGAAAAGCATCAGTATAAAATAATAACTATGTGTAATGACAAAAGACTTAAAATGGCTGTGGTTAAAGATCTAATGAGAGTTCATTATAATGCAATTGAAAGGGAAATTTGGTTGTCTGTCACATACAACATTTTAAAAATTTTATCATGACTAATAAAATTATACCAAGACATATGATGGATAACAAAGACATTGTCAAATTTCTAGGAACTTTATATATAATTTCTGCAATACCTATATTAATAAGATGTACACATACAAATATAACCTAAGAAGGTTAAGAATCTCTACTTATTTGACAATGCTTCTTATGCAATTTAGCATATCAAATGTAAACCCAATTAGTTTGACATCTTTCTTTTTACAAGGTAAGGGAACAAATCCTTTGAGATTTTTTTAGGGTCCCCCTGAGAAATCTCAAATTCATTTCAAGGTCAAGAAGACTTCATTTAAAATTTGATTTGAGGAAGTTGTCAAAATGTCAAAAAGTTTGAATACTTGATTAAACAGGATCACAGTTCACTATGAAATGATACTTAGATATCTATCCAACCAAGTGATAATAAGAGATTTTAAAAGTAAATATAGGAGATAACATAATTTAAAAAAATAGCTCTTTTAACATTGAGAGAAGTCAAAAAGATCTGGTTGAGGACAAGATGATAAAGATGACATAAAGCCCAGGAAATTATTAAACAAAACACAGAACCTTTGTTTCCTAGGTAGATTACTCACAAGGTAAAGAAAAACCTTTTGCAATCTCTTCTTAAGAGCAGACCAATAACCCAAGAAAACTTTGTCCCTTTACCAGAAAAAAGAAACCAAACTCTAGTTTTGCATTGGCACACTATTAATATTAAAGCTCATTTTAAAACCTTATAATAAATCCCTTCAATCTTAGCCGGTTTGACCATATGAGATAGTCTCTCATGCTTTCTTTTCTCTCCTATTTCTTTTCTACCAACCCTTTATCACTTTCTATATCCATTCAGGTTTTTGTCCTTCATTTTCTTCTTTTTCATTCTGGAACAACCTTTTAAAAACCTCTAAACAATGACTTTAGGACAAGAGTACCCTCCTTTTTTCTTTAATAAAAACATTCTACTTTCTTTGAATACTTGGCATAGTTTTTTTTTTTTCCCTTCAATCTTATTATTCCTAGTAGTTTCATTTACATATATTGATTAAAATTCTTATCCCTTAGTAACTTTAATTTGTAGGAAAAAAAGAGGAAGTAGACAATATGAACTGTCTGTCATAAATCAGCCGTCTGCAGTAGATTGGAAAATTTATGAATACATCATTTCAGAATTTCTTTATAGTAAAAATTTTTTAATGTAGCAAGAAGAACATGTTTATTAACAGACCCAAATACCTCTATTCTCTTCGTAAAAATAAGAAGCCCAAAGTAGATAAATTTAAACTTATGTCTAATAATTAATGTTTCAGTATTTTATCTTATTTAGAAAGGTAGATATTTGGGGTGCCCAGGTGGCTCAGTTGGTTAATCATCTGCCTTCCCCTCAGGTCATGGTCCCAGGGTCCTAGGATCAAGCCCTGCATCGGGCTCCCTGCTCAGCAGGGAGTCTGCTTCTCCCTCTGCCTTTGTCCCTACACCAGCTCATGCTCTGGCTCTCTCTCTCTCCTTTCTCAAATAAATAAAATCTTTTTTTTAAAAAAAGAAATGTAGATATTCAATAAATATCAATAGTCTAACTTAACTTAGTATAACTTTAAGTTTCCAACTTACCAAAAAGATTTTGGAAACTACTTCTAAGCAGCTATATTATAAAACACAATTATTGTTGAAATAAAGTCTGAGAGAACACTGACTCGGTTTGATTAAAATCAAATCTGTAAGTTTTGTAATCTTAAACATTTAATAGATATAACATAAGGTTACTTGACTAGTAAGCCCAGGTAGAATAAGAGTTGTATTTCTGCATATATTGTAACGCTGATAGTTCTGAAGGCAAGCAATTTTTATTAAGTCAATATTACCAAACTAGTCTTATTTAAAATTTTTCCAAATCAGGTGACCTTGATAAACATTTGGGTTAGTTTCCATATTTTTGAGAGTTTTAGGAATATTTAATTTATAAGCACTTCTTTTTTTCTAAAGTAGGCATGGAAGGAGTGGGAGAAGAAATCTTTTGTGTTAGGAGTCTGCAGTTTTTATAGGCCAAGACTGAGACTTAGCTGAGAAGACTCAGAGTAGTCTGATTGAAAAGGCTGAGGCCTAGCGCTTACTATTCAAATTTTCCTTTCTCTTTAAGTACAAGATAGTCTTTTTTTCAAGGTCCTAGCTTTTTACACTATCCACAGGTGTCTTGAGATGAATGGGGAAGGCTTTCTTGTTGGTAAGAAAAATGAGTGGGCTTTCTTACTCCTAGAGTTATATTTCTGTTTCTACAAAGACTTGATTTATATGGTAAAGATTATTGATTTTAATTTCTCATTTTTATTGCTATCTTGCAAGCAATTTTCAAAGAATTGGTTGGCAGTCTCAACAGTAACACAAAGGGGCTGACCATTATTTTTTTATTACTATATATTTTTTTATATCAGGAAGAAAATTTCCAACTAATACAGAAATCTAAAGATTTCTGTGTTCTGGGGCTTCTGGATTTAGAGGTGTGTGCCTTTGGAATGTTTGTATATGTCATTCAAGAAAGGCTTCAGAATATATTTTCTCCTTTTGAGTACATAGTTCCACTTTCCTCCAGTTAACATTTGGAGGGAAGACTTGTAAAATAGTTCCTATCAAGTCCTGAATATTGTGTATAACTAGGTCAACTACTGATTTATAGAAGGGTCTGGAAGAGAGTCTGACTATTTGTTACCTTGGTGAGGAGAGTTTTTGTCTGCCTTGTTGCATAACTACAGTAAAACTGTGGGTGGGAGGGTTTATGGTGGGTTTGGATTTAAATTTTTGTTCTAAATCTGATTTCTGCTCTTTAATTTTGTCAAGGGAGTATTTTAGGCCAGCCATGGTACTTTTGTCCTTCTTTCAATTTGATCTTCTTATAGGTACCAGTAGGACATTGGTATAGGATGAGAGCTCTCTGCCCTTTAAAAATCCTTTTAAATATAAAAGTTTTGGGGCACCTGGGTGTTTCAGTCGGTGAAGCGGCTGCCTTCAGCTCAGGTCATGATCTCAGGGTCCTGAGATTGAGCCCCCACATTGGGCTCCCTACTCCATGGGAAGTCTGCTTCTCCTTCTCCCTCTGTTGCTCTCCCTGCTTGTGCCCCCCCGCAAATAAATAAATAAAATCTTAAAAAAAAAAGTTTTTCCAAATTAAAGGGTATTGATGACTTAGGGTCTCCAAAGGTATAACTTTCCAAAATGTAACTCAAACTAATAAGACTTATACTTAACCATGGACACAAAACACATCCCCCAAAAGGATGCAGGAGATGTAATCCCCATGATCCAAAGTCACCCCCAAAGATAACCAAAAACAGGAAAGAGACTTAGATGAACTTGAGAGCTGGCAATGGTCTTTAGGGCACCAACTGCAAATGGAATGCCCAGGCTACCCACCTTTCTCTCCAGCCAACTCTAAATTCTTAGGGCTTCCCAATCTCTTTGAGCGTAGACCCAGCATGCAGAAAGTCACAGAGAGAATGTTCTCATGGATCCAAGCCAAGCTATCGGGACACAAAATAAGATACAGAGAACACAATAGCTACATCTGGGACGAAAAGGATCAAACCAAAAGTCCAAATACCCAAAGTACTAGTTCCTTCAGGTGTTTTCTCTTGCTAACCTAAATCTTGGAAAGAAAAGACAAGGAGAGGCTCTTATTGCCCTAGCCCAACTGGACTTTTAGCAGGAAGTTCCAGGAGTCTGACTATTAAGGAAATCTACCTTTTCAGACTTAGAGATTCCAAGGTCTCAGCTGCAGCCTCCAGAGTGATTGATAAAGTCCAATCATCCAATCCTTGTCACCAGACTGTCAGAGAGCAAAAACTTCTCTGCTACCTGCTTAGATTAAGGGACTGTGTGCCTGTAAATTAACCTGACAAAAGATAGATTGGCAAGAGAAAAAAAAATAGTTTATTTGTATTGACATGGGAGTGCACACAAAAAGTGGCTCACTAAATGGCTAAAGTTAGTGGCTTATAATCTAAATTAAAAGGTGAAAGGGAGGGGAGAGAGAAGGATTCTGGGATGAACAGATGAGTTTCCTTAGGAAAAACAAATGGTTCTTAGAAGAACAAACAGGAAGTAAGAAAGCTGGTAATAATGTTTGTTCATGCAGGTGCAAGTGGTGTTTTTCCATCGTCTTCATGGCCATAAAGATCCCCTGGAGAAGTGATTTATGATAGTTAAATTCTTTTGGGAGGCTCTGCCGTTAGGCAGATAAGAGGAGTTCAGAATAAAGTTCTTCACAGTGCTATATTCTGGATTTCTACCACAACCCCATTACAGCTACTGCCCACCTTGACTCGCATGATTGCCCTATTCTATAATGCAAGACATAATTCCCTAAAGTCTCATACCTAATGACAGTGAGGACTAGTGCATTAAATATAGCATGTACTGTGTATATTTTAAACCACTACATATGACCTAACTAGATTTTTCAGTTATATATATTATTTTTAAAGCATTATGTGCTGCGGGAAATACATAAAAGACATCAGAAACCCTGACTTACTTTCCAATTTCTCACAAAGTTGTTCAGTCTGGAGTTTCTTCCTTGTAATGTGTTTTTTTCTTTTCTTATGTAAAGTGAGGATAATAATACCATTCTTACAGGATTGATAAGAGATAATGAGAGAAAGAAGGATGAAAGAACTTGGCACAGTGCTTGATAGGTAGTAGGCATTCAATACATTTTCAGTTGAATCTAGATCTAGTCGAACCCAATTTCTCATCATGGCAACAAAATAATCCATTATGTTTTGTCTTTGTTTCCATTCATGCCTTGGTTTACTTTTAACATAGTTTTAATTATAGCAGAGATATAATAGTGTATTCTAATTTTTTTTTACTTAACATTATTTGATATATGTTTACACTGCATTAGTACCACGTTATCCCTTTTAAGGTCATTATGCTATGTTGTCACTAAAACTCAGTCAAGTGGAATCACACAGTCATTTGCAAGTGCTAGTTATTTGTTTGGCAAGGTGGAAGCTTATACTTTTAGACCATAAATTAATGACTAAGTTAATCTCCCTTTTTTAATTAAGAAAAGTCAACTAAGCATAAATGCTGATTAAACAGACAATGGTACTGAAAGCAGCATATAGATAATATATGTTACACAAATTACTTAGCCCGTGTCTCTCCATGAAGAGTAAAGAGCGAATCAAGGTGATTGTCTGAAATGTATAGGCATAAAGTCTAACAAAACAATGTTTACCTCAACCATATCTGTGAATTTTTGCAGGAATTATCTGTTTAATTGGTTCAATAATCCACTCAGCTCCTTAAAATTTTATCTAAACCCTCTTTGTTCAGTTACTAAAAATCATTGTTTTTCCCTTAGCTATTTTATAGAGATAAACATTGAGAAGATAAATAACAAAGGGTGACTGACTACTAAGCTCTTTATAGGTGGTGCTTAGAATAAAGGCAAAATACAAAAATAAAATTTCAAACTGTTCACATTATTTTGGGTGGAAACTTTTTTATTGTTCTTGGTCAATATTTCTTAGTCTTGAAACAAACCTTAGGGAATCAGCATCCTAAATTATTTCTATAGGGTGTAAATTCATCTGCTATTCCTTCACATAAGTTATTTATTTTTAGCAAAAAATCAATTTTGAAGTTGAGACTTTATCAGGCCAAAAGGCAGTTTAAATCCAGTAATGAAAGTGCTGTATCTCCAGTGCCTGGGTGGCTCAGTCCATTAAGCATCTGCCTTTGGCCCAGGTCTTGATCCCAGGGTCCTGGGATCGAGCCCCGCATTGGGCTCCCTGTTCCGTGGGGAGCCTGCTTCTCCCTCTCCCTCTGCCTGCCACTCCCCCTGCTTGTGCTTGCTCTCTTTCTATCTTTCTGTCAAATAAATAAATAAAATCTTAAAAAAAAAGTGCTCTGTCTCATTCGCACTCTTCATCAGTTTGAATTCAGGTATCTGTGAACCTCTAGAATCTTCACTTTTCCCCTCATCTTCCCCCTGTTCTTATAGTCGAAGAGGAAAGGGGTATAATGTTTATTGTCTAAATGCCAAACATTAATTGAATCATCTAATGGGTACTGCTCCTAAAGAAAAAGAATAAAAATGAGGCATTTCAATCCTCTGAAAGAATAAACTAGCTTGCACTCCATTCGTTTGGTATTCGACTACATTTGGTGTATGTACTCTTTTCTTCTTACTTTCACTGTTTATGATCAAACATCTAAATGCATTTATCAGCTTGCCTTTGGAGACTGCCTGTGGGATAGGGACTTGCAATCCGTTTCAAAGATCACAGCATCTTGTTATAGAAAACATTCATACTGTTATGAAAAGAAGTAGTCTATATTAAAAATATACAAGTGTCACTTGAAATCTAAGCTTTTAAATAAGAACAAGGATATCTGGCCATACTCCTGCTCCCTGAACTCCCACAAGCCTGGAAATGAAGAAATTTCATTTCAGTTGTAACCAAACAACTATGCAGTATAATAAAAACTCGCTGACTTACTGTCCATTGGTTAAAAAATGTAAAACCATCTTAAGGAGCGGAAGTTTAGTTTATAGTCATTGATTTTGTGATACAAACTTGTAAGAGTTTAGAAAGTATAAGTAAGGGTTAAGTGCACAATATCTTCAGAGGACTTCTGCAAAATTTGAAATAGTATACAGTATTTTAAAGGATTTATCATTCTGACCTGTTCATTACTTGGGATAGATGTCTCCTCCAACCCAGTCTTGATCAGTTCATGTTATGAAGGATTTTATTATACATTCTATCTTCTGCCAGGAATGTTCTTTTCCCAGATACTCAGGTGACTTGATTCTTTATTTTCCTTTAAGCCTTCACACAAATATCACCTAGATAAACTGGCATCCCTGCTGTCTCCAGGGCACATTCTAGCTCCCATCCTGTCTTATTATATTTTTTCTCCTTAGCTCTTATCACGTATTTGTCATTCTGTGTATTTGTTTATTGCCTCACACCTTCCACTAAACCGTAAACTTTATGAGAGCAGGGACTTTACTGGTTTTGTTCGTTCTTTGTTCCTAGTGCCTACAGTTAACTCCTGGCACATAGAAGGTGCACAATAAATGTTTGTGGAATGAAGGAACAAATGGAATTTGCTTCTGATGCAAAAAAAAAAAAAAAGACTAAGGCAAAGACACTGATTGATAAATAACTGTTAGAATATTAACACAGCGAAAAGACCCATTCTATTTGTGCCTGATGTTCTCAAATCTATTTGTTGTTTTTTTTTGCTGGACTTGAAATGTAGGCATCCAGCCAGGAGCCTGCATGCTGACTAATGAGAAAGAGATACAGATCTAGCCCAGGAATATTCATACATTCTACATGCATTCATTTTTCTCTAGTGACATTTTAATATATTTTGGTGAAGATAGTCCCAAGATAATGAAGGTATGTCGAGTGAGCATTGAAAGTGATGAGTCTTTTTTTCCATTATCAAAGACAAATACAGGTGTATAATATATGCAGAGCATTGAAAGTAAGGAAAGAAAATGAGAGAATCCCAAGTAATGAAAAGAAATTAAAGCTCTCCAGTAATGAAAAGGAAGGCCAAACTGAAAACATAAATTTCTAGACTCAGCAAGGATTTATGCTGGTGTGGAGTGAGTGGACCAATGGCTTTCATGATGATTCATTTTGAAAAAATGTCATTTCCACTGCCAAGTAGAGTTCATGGTTTAGTGAAAATTTCATCTTCAGTCTAATCACACGAGCCAAATTCTGGCCCCATTTATTCTGATATGAGGAATGAACTAATTCCTGAGCTTATCTGTGAGATTCTAGGAATAATACCAAGGAGGGGTGGTCACAGCTAAGGTGAGATCTTGGTATATTTGTATTAGGCCTTATGCTATCCACTGGAACTTTTGTGCAATATGACATTAATAGCACAAAACCCACTTAACTTGAGACTGTTTCACACTTTTTCCAAATGACTAAGAAAGATATCAACTCACTTATAATGTAGTTCTGATGGTCAGACCATAGGATATATGATCATGCATTATTTTCAGCAGAGATTTGTAGAATAGCAAGGCAGGGGAGAATGTAGACAGGTCATTTTCTTTTTTTTTTTTTTTTTTCCAAATTTCCTTTTTATTTTTCACTCTTACAATCAAGGTTTTTCTTTAAAACTGTCTGTACATATCTTTACCTTTTGCCAGAGAGGATAGTCATTATGTGGTTCTTCGTCTGGAAAACTATCAGTTAAGCAGGTCATTTTCAAGCAAGACCAAATCTGAATCAATTCAGAGAGATTTCACCCAGTTTTGGGATTGGGTTTTAAAGAAGCACTACCATTGATCAATTGTTTTTAATTGATCCTGTTGTAGTAAATTAAGTTAGGATCTATCCTCTAATACTGGATATATAATAGCAAAATTAGGACAACTAGTTCACATAGTTGGTACCTGAGCGTATTGATGATTAAAATGAATCCAGCTATTTTCTTGGGAGGATGGGAAATCTCTCTGGTTGGTAAATTAGGTAGTAGTAGCTAATACAAATAGTCACAGAGTGTAGGCCATCCTACTCTGGTCTGCTATATATTGGGTGTCATGTATTATGCTGGAAAATTTGACTTCAGTATTTTTCCAAAAATTAAGGATTGGCTATTTAATTCAGTCACTAATAAACTGATTTCCAATTCTTCTGGCTGGAGTAAGTAAATATTCATAGAAGTAGAGAAGAAAAAATGGAAGCCAGAGAGTAGATGTAAAGATAGATGCACAGGACTGCATAATGTTGGTTGTTGTTGAGCTGAGATTTATTTATTTATTTATTTATTTATTATTTATTTATTTATTTTTCAACAGAGAGAGAGACAGCGAGACAGGGAACACACGCAGGGGGAGTGGGAGAGGGAGAAGCAGGCTTCCCGCTGAGCAGGGAGCCCGATGTGGGACTCGATCCCAGGACACTGGGATCATGACCTGAGCCGAAGGCAGACGCTCAAAGACTGAGCCACCCAGGCGCCCTGAGCTGAGATTTAGATCCGGATTGGGACTGCTTAGTACTGTCACAGATGACAACAGCCACTCAAATGGTCTTCTGTTGAAAAATTGTCTACTCTATCAGCTGTAGGAAAGGACTAAAAGCCACAAAGTTGACTCAGCTGGTTTTTCAAAACTCAGTAGGTAAAGTTGTTATACTCAGTATTTTAACAACATTGTTATAAATCACAATGTCCCCCTCTTGAGAGATCCTCCATATGTAAATCTGCCAGTAAGTCTCTCAATTATTATTGTAGATTTACCCAGACTTTCTTTGTTTACAGAAAATGGTACACATTGGGCACCTGGGTGGCTCAGTTGGTTAAGCGACTGCCTTCGGCTCAGGTCATGATCCTGGAGTCCCGGGATCGAGTCCCACATCGGGCTCCCTGCTCAGCAGGGAGTCTGCTTCTCCCTCTGACCCTCTTCCCTCTCGTGCTCTCTATCTCTCATTCTCTCTCTCTCAAATAAATAAATAAAATCTTTAAAAAAAAAAAGAAAATGGTACACATTGATTTAGGAAGATGTCATTTGTTTCAAGCTTAAGCCAGTATTTCCATTTG
Source organism: Eumetopias jubatus (assembly GCF_037043125.1). Classification (NCBI taxonomy): domain Eukaryota; kingdom Metazoa; phylum Chordata; class Mammalia; order Carnivora; family Otariidae; genus Eumetopias; species Eumetopias jubatus. The sequence continues at coordinate 28,707,870 of NW_028274807.1, forward strand.
CTCTAGTTTGAATTCTCCCAGAGTGCTCAAATTCCAAAAGCAAACATAGAGTACGAAATAATGAATCAGGATCTAAAATACAATATGTATTTGAAAAGCTTATTCTTCTATCTTATCAAATGAGTAGAACTTTTGCCAACATAAACAGAATGTTTTCCAGTATGATATTTAATTAATATAATATTCTTTCTTTTTTAAAGCTCAAATTAATTTAGCTATAATGTTACTGGAATGAAATATGCAGAATAGAAAACAAAATATAATTAAGCCTCAATAAACTTCCAACATGGCTTTCTCTAACAGTTGCATATGAAAAGAAAAAAAAAAAAGCAATATAAAGGCTTGTTTTCCTGAAACACCATCTGTTATTTTTGTTTGAATCAAGCTCAATGCTCAAAAGGTTGTGGATACCGTGCAGTAATTAGCACCATTATGGGAAATGTTTTTACTTCTATGTATTGGACTTCCCCAATTATGCAAATATAGATTTCCAAAATGATCTCTTTTATCAGAGGTGTGACTAAATTTCTTGCTTGCACTGTAATATCAGCAAAGTGATATTGGATTGTCAATTTGTGTGCTCTGAAATGCAAATAAAATAGAAGCTCGTTTTGCATATTTTCCATCTAATTGTTGTTTTCTTTATGTCATATATAGAGAGAGACTTTGAAGAAAGTGGTCATGAAATTGCTATCAAATACCTATAAATTATATTGATTTCTCTACCTTAGGGAAATTAGTTTTCTTATAACTAATAAGAAAATTAGATTCCTTTCCCCAAGGGGAGGCCAACAAATTTCAAGTACTTTTATATATTGCGTAAATATCAATAAATGTTTTGAACATCATCTCCCCCCTATTCTTTGGGAGTGGCTGTCCAGAAATAATTCATGCATGGCATGTGGTTATAGATATTCGCCATGGAAGGTTATATCTGTCCTTCAGCTTACAATTAAAATGACAAATTTAAGATTCATGTTTCTTAAGTATTGCTCTTGTAATATTTTTTAAAAATTAATCTTGAATCAAACTCAGAGATAAAAGTAAATCGTGTTTTTGTTTTTGTTTTTTTAAGATTTATTTATTTATTTATTTGACACAGAGAGACAGAGAGAGAGGCAACACCAGCAGGGGGAGTGGGAGAGGGAGAAGCAGGCTTCCCGCTGAGCAGAGAGCCTGATGTGGGGCTCGATCCCAGGACCCTGGGATCATGACTCGAGCCGAAGGCAGATGCTTAATGACTGAGCCACCCGGGCACCCTGTAAATGGTGTTTAAACACAGGCCAAAGCTACTCAGATTAGGGCTTTTACCCTGACTATGAATTCCAAGAGAGTAAAACGTAGTTGAAAAGGCACAAGGCTCTTTAGAGTCCAGCAGTAGTCTGGACATGAGCTTCATCAGGGTCAGTGCTCTATGTCAGGGATTGCCACCGGGTTAAGTCATCTCATGATAATGATGATAGCTAACATAAGTGTACACTTGGTATGTACTGAATGCTTTATATAAAGTAACTCATTGAATTTTGACAACAGACTCCTTAAAGTAAGGTGCCATTGTTATCTCATCTCAAAGGTGAGGAAAAGAAAATAATATTCTCTGTGGTCCCAGGAAGTAAGTGACAGATCAGAACCACACCAACCTGGCCTCAAGGTGAGTCTGTGCTCCTAAAACCTACCCAGAGAAGGTAGTCAGCAGCTGAGGTTTGCCTTATGGCCATCTTAATGGGCAGACCTCATGAAGGAAGGCCAGTGTGCAGTGAGGGCCCAGGCTCTACAAAAAGAATAGTAAGGCCTTAGATGGCACTCGCTCCATGCCAAGCACTTTACATATATCAGTTTAATCTTCAAACACTCCCCCCAAAACGTAAGGAATTCTTTTAATTTTTACTTTATAGTTGTGGAAAATAAGACACAAAAAGAATGAGGAGCTTGCCTATCACTGCACTATAGTGGCAGAGGCAGGCTTTGAAATCAGTCTGATTCTACAGTCTATATTCTTTGCTGTAATGGGATATTGTATCATGTCTTGGACATTTAAGACCTTCAGTAAATAATGGGTGAAATTCAATTTGTTGGGATCCAAATTTGGAAGAAACAGGAGGAAACGTGAAGTGCCTTTTAAAAATTAAAATTTAAGGGGCACCTGGGTGGCTCAGTAAGTTAAGCATCTGCCTTCGGCTCAGGTCATGATCTCAGGGTCTTGAGATCAAGCCCCACCATCAAGCCCCACAATTGAGGCCCATGACTGAGCTGCATGATCAGCCCCACATCAGGCTCCCTGCTCAGGGGCAAGTCTGCTTCTCCCTCTCCCTATGCACCACCCTCCCTCCGGCTTGTGTGCTCTCTCTCAAATAAATAAATAAAATCTTTAAAAATAAATAAGTAAATTTAAATTTAAATTTAAATTTAAGAAAAAAGGAAAAAATATATTTAAAAAAATCAATGACAGTAATATATGGGCACTCTACAATTTAATCTACATTTACTCTTGTTTTAGCACTTCGTTACAGGTTAAATTGTGCCTACCACAAATTTGTATGTTGAAAGCCTAACCATGAGGACCTCAGAATGTGACCTTATTTGGAGATACGGTCTTCACGGAGATAATCAAGTTAAGGTGAGCTTTGTAAGGTGGTCGTAATCCAATATGACTGTTGTAATTTTAAGGAAAGGAATTTGGACACAGACACACACTGAGGGAAGACAATAAAAAGAGATCTAGAGAGAAGATAGCTATTTACAGTAGAAAGAAAGAAATGTGGAACACAGCTTTCCCACAAAGCCCTCAGAAGGAACCAACCTTGCTGATTATGTTGTTTCAGACTCCTACTCCCCAGAACTGTGAGACAATAATTTCCATTGTTTAAGCCACCCAGCTTGTGGTACTTTGTTATAGCAGCTCTAGCAAACTGGTGCAGTACTCTTAGATCAAAATTAGCAGAAAATCATTTCGAACAGCTTAGCCAAAAGATAGACTTTCAGGAAGGATACTAGGACATCTCATGGACTCCAAGAAAGTCTGACAACCAACCTTGGTGTGCAGAGACGGGAGGGTACCAGAGCTCAGACAGTATCTCTGAATCTCATTCTCTCTGCCTCACAGGCTACATCGTCTCTTAATTTTTCTCTTTTTTTCACTTTTCCACACACATGACTGCACCGAAGCCTACAAGGAGAACTACCTGTAGGTCCCCACAAATTAACAAAAACTTATTAATAAGTTGAAATCTCAATTCTGAACTCAGAGGAGACAGAATCTGATAGGTCTGACCTGAATAAAGTGTCTATCACTATTTCAATCCACTACAGCCAGGGTGGCAGGGCTGTGTAGGGTAAACATGGCTTTTGGGAACAGAGCCACATTATGATTCTTATGGGGTCTAGTCACTTTTGTCTTTGTGGGCCCTATCATCCCTAAAAAAATTGTTAAAAATTATGTTTCGTAAAAAATTATGTTTTATGATCATATTGACATAAAGATTATTATCTATTAAAACATTTTCTTTGACACAAAATTAAGTTTTTCTTTTTGATTTTAAAGAATAAAGACATTTTCATGGTCCCCTAAAAGTGTTGTGGGCCCTACAGAAGACATGAACAGACATTTTTCCAAAGAAGACATCCAAATGGCCAACAGGCACATGAAAAAGTGCTCAACATCACTCGGCATCAGGGAAATCCAAATCAAAACCTCAATGAGATACCACCTTACACCAGTCAGAATAACTAAAATTAACAAGTCAGGAAACGACAGATGCTGGCGGAGATGTGGAGAAAGGGGAACCCTCCTACACTGTTGGTGGGAATGCAAGCTGGTGCAGCCACTCTGGAAAACAGTATGGACGTTTCTCAAACAGTTGAAAATAGAGCTACCCTATGACCCAGCAATTGCACTACTGGGTATTTACCCCAAAGATACAAATGTAGGGATCCGAAGGGGTACGTGCACCCCGATGTTTATAGCAGCAATGTCCACAATAGCCAAACTATGGAAAAAGCCAAGATGTCCATTGACAGATGAATGGATAAAGAAGATGTAGTATATATATATATATATACACACACACACACACACACACACACACATATATATATATATATATATATATATACAATGGAATATTATGCAGCCATCAAAAGGAATGAGATCTTGCCATTTGCAACGACGTGGATGGAACTGGAGGGTGTTATGCTGAGTGAAATAAGTCAATCAGAGAAAGACATGTATCATATGATCTCACTGGTATGAGGAATTCTTAATCTCAGGAAACAAACTGAGGGTTGCTGGAGTGGTGGGGGGTGGGAGGGATGGGGCGGGTGGGTGATAGACATTGGGGAGGGTATGTGCTATGGTGAGTGCTGTGAATTGTGTAAGACTGGTGAATCACAGACCTGAACCTCTGAAACAAATAATACATTATACGTTAAAAAAAAAAAAAGAAGATCGTAGGAAGGGAAAAGTGAAGGGGGGAGAATTGGAGGGGGAGAGGAACCATGAGCGACTATGGACTCTGAGAAACAAAAGAAGGTTCTAGAGGGGAGGGGCATGGGGGAATGGGTTAGCCTGGTGAAGCGTATTAAAGAGGGCACATACTGCATGGAGCACTGGGTGTTATATGCAAACAATGAATCATGGAACACTACATCAAAAACTAATGATGTAATGTATGGTGATTAACATAACATAATAAAAAAATGCAAAAAAAAAAAATGTTGTGGGCCCTAAATACTAGGCTTACTATGCCTAATATTGCTTTTTTGATGAGGTGGACTTCTTAGAGAAAGAGGGAATCTGTATGGCTAGCTATACATTCTTATTTTAGCTTCCTAAAAGCCTTTCTCATCACTTTTTCAACGAGACAGTTTTAACTTGTGTTGATGATGATACAATCAATATTAATGCCAGAAAGGATATTTTCCTTGTAAGTTCCTCTATGTAAATGCCTTTCAGATTTATAACCAAAAGTTTTTAACTTCCAACTCCTGATTCCCATATGGTCTCAAGGGTGTAGAATAATCTTGATGCTTATGAATGGGAAAGACTTGGGGTAAATTATTTAAGCTCTTGGACACAGCTGAGTATTTTCAAATCCCTTCTCCAATACAGAGGGTTGTATTTTATTAGCTGTATCCATGATAACAATTCACTGAAGCATATGCCATTAGTCCATCTTTCATAAGTAAAATAAATCAAGAAGTCCACTTATTCACTAGGAAATACATATATCTTGCCTTTAAGATGACATTTAATTACGGGTCAAATTGAACAACTGTAGAGGTATATTTTCTGTGCTAGACTCATGAAGGGACTTCAAAAACTTATTCAACTTCTCTAACTATTATGTGTCACTTTCGAGTCCTTTCATCTGCGCTAGCGATAATGATAGAAATGAAATAACAAAGACAGGATGATAAGTGGGCAATTATTTTCTGAGTTTCAAATCTAATAGGTTGGCCATATGACTTGGTTGTGACTAAGTGACTTTTTCAAGTGGGACTACCATCATGTGACTTGAAATACCCAGGGAAGCACATCTTGAAATACCCAGGAAAATAGTCAAGCTCTTACAGAGTTGTGGGTTACAGAAGTAACAATAGTGTCACAGAAATTGGGTGGCTTATTTTGAGAAATCAAGTCAAAGTAAGGTTCTGCAAAGTGCCACTAAAGCTATACACTGGAGCCATTGCATATGTTAGTAGGTATTGTTTACTCAGTGCCATTTTAGGCTGTATGCACGAATGTACATTGCATTCACCTTGTGAACTGCTATCTTTGAGAGCAAAGGATCATCCTCTACGATAATAAAATAAGTATAAAAGGTTGGAGCAGAATTATCACTGGCCTCGGGGCTTATTCAATGTGGAAACATGATGAATTATGATGGTTAGTTTTATATGTTAACTTGACTGGGCCACGGGCTGCCCAGATATTTGTTCAAATATTATTTTGGGTGTATTTGTGAGGGTGCTTTTGAATGCGAGTAACATTTGAATTGATAGACTGAGTAAAGTAGATTGCTCTCCTTAATGTGGATGGATTTCATCCAATCAGTTGAAAGCCTGAATCAGAAAAAAAAGGCTAACCCTCCCACCCACCTGACTGTTTTGTGCTGGGACATCAGTCTTTTTTTTTGGCTTTCAGCTTCAACTAAAATATTGGCTCTTCTTGGGTCTTGAGCCTGCCAGGTTTCATACTGGAACTGAAGCATCAACTATTACCATCAGCTGTCCTAGGTCTTCAGCTCACCAAGGTCAGATCTTGGGACTTCTCAGCTTCTGTAATCACATGAGCTAATTCTATATAATAAATTTCTTTATACATCGATAAGATATATGTCTGTTTATCTATCTATCTATCTCCTATTGGTTCTGTTTCTCTGGAGACCCCTAATATAATGAGTACATATTAAGGAAAGCTCCGTCTAAATTCCTGCCTTGTAACCTACCAAATATTTACTCTTTATAACTTGACCAAAGTGAAACTAGTACATGGTAGGCTATCAAAAGGATCTATTATAAGGAAAAAAAAGAAATAGTAGTTACGACTACCATGGATCAGACATTTCAGAGCAGAAGCTTTTGCTTCAACCTAGTCATCCCTTTCAAACTGAACTCAATTAGCGCTTTCAAACTAGTGAGCTGTAGCACACTTCTGCATTATGAATGCGGTGCCATGAAAAGTTGAAACTTCAAGGGCAGCTCAGAGCAAGTGGAGAAGGTGGGTCGGGGATAGGGCATCTGCTCTGAGGGCATCCAGTGGAAGCAGCGCCCTCCTGTGTCCACCGGAAGTGGGCATTGTGCAGCCCGTGGGGCGCCATTGAGTGGCGCGGCAGCTCGGCGAGATGTACCTGTTGACCGAGGTAAGGGAGCTGAATGAGTGGGAGGCCGACAGTGCCCTGGCATTTGAGGCGTCCTCACACTCCGTGTACAAGGACAGCGCCTGGATTTTCCTGGGAGTGCCTCCTCACTAACTGACCAAAGGAGATACCCTCTCTGTGTTCTCCCGGTGCGGCGAGATTGTTAACATAAATCTCACGTGGGACCGGAAGATAAGTTTAAAGTTCAGTTTTATCTGCTATGAAGACCAGCAGAGTACAATATTGGCCGTTGACCATTTTAAGGGACTCGAGGCCACCACGTATCCCATTAACAGCCCCCCTCAGGCTTCAGAGGGTGTGGGTGGCATGACCAGAGAGCTCTGGGAGAAGGGCTCTGGGGCTCAGACCCCCTCATCGAGTCCATCTGGAATCTCTAGTGACGAAACACTCTCCGAACAGCACAAATTAGGAAAACAGAAAAGAAAGAAAACCAGAAAGAAGACCGCTGTATGAGTTAAAGATGAAGTGGGACGGACTGAACAGTCATCGATCGCTCCTGCCAGCCAGAAGCCGGAGGCCCTATTAAAATGGAGAAGAACGTCCCAGGTTCCTCCTTAAACACACCAAGATGAAGTTAGGGTCTATCGCAATTCAAAAGCCGCTGCCCACATGCTCTGAGGCCGGAGGCAGCTTGCAGCCGTGTGCGGAGTCGGGGCTGAGGAAGCGAATCCAGGTTGTGAGCCCAGCCTGTTCTCAAAGGCTGGAGGAGGAAAGAGGGAAGAGAGCCCAGAGAGCGACAGAGATTGAAGCTCAGAGGCGTTTTAGGCGATAGGAGGCACAGCCACAAACATTATCCAATCCCACAGACCAAGGCTATGGCCTGCTCAGTTCCTCATATTTTTAAACGAAATGTGATATTTAAAATAGCATGGCCTGGAAGTTGTTATTAATTTGATAATTCCTGTAAATAAAGTACCTGGGACAGAATTTCCTTAGATTTTGAACGCACCCCCCCCCGCCCTTTTTATTTCCCGCAACCATTTAGAATTTCACAACAGTTGTGAAATTATCTTAACTGAATTTGTATGGCTTCTTTTGTAAGCTCCTCGAGATTTTGATGCCTAAGATTTTTAAGAGTGATGACCTATAGTTGTTCACCATGCAGTAACTACCTCCCATGGTATCCTGCCCTAAATTATACCATTTTCTACAGAACAGGATTTGCAAAAGGTTAGAAGCACTGAACCAGATAACCTCTATAGTCTGTTATAGTTCCGAGCTTCTCAGGTTACCGTGGGAGAATTTCAGCCAGCATAGAGGGGATTTACTGCTATCATACAGTTTTTCTAGTAAGCAGTAAAAAATATTTTAAATATTTAGGGTCCTGCTCCTATATGATTTTATGTTTTTAATAGTATAGTAGTTTGTTTGTTTTTTTTTTTTACTATAACTTTAGCTAATGATAAAGGGCAAAGGATAGTCTTATGGAAAGGAGTATCAGTTGAGGTACATAATTAATCATGGGGGATTGAAGGTAGGGTATCTCTGATAGCACATTCTTGCTGTTCTCTACTTTGTATATATACATGTATATACATATACATACCATCTATACATATATATATATAAAATTTAAGAAAGCGTGGTATTTTATTCTCACAAGAAGTCATTTTATCTGCTGGAGAGCTTGGGATATGTAAAGTGATATAGCATAATTGGAAATGCAAAATGTTTCCCGGATTCTGTTAGTATTTGATGTTTGATTGATGAGCGTTTCATTCCCATTTGCAATTTCATATTCTGCATATGGACAGAACTGTGTGTATGAACTTGCAGAGTTTGCTACTTAGGATGGAAACCTTAAGCTAACCTTTTGGAAATTGCCTGTCCATTTTAAATAAGAAAAAAATCCCAAGATTCTTACATATCTTGAATGATTTTGAATATTGTGACTTTGGGCCAATCATTCTTTATACAGGCATACCTAATTGCTCTTCATAGATACTGTTTTTTACAAATTGAAGGTTTGTGGCAACCCTGCACTGAGCAAGTCTATCAGCACCGTTTTTCCAATAGCATTTGCTCACTTTGTATCTCTGTGTCAAATTTGGAAATTCTCACAATATTTTAAACTTTTTCATTATTATTATATTTGTTATGATCTGTGACAGTGATTACCACTAGCTGAAAGCTCAGATGATGGTTAGCATTTTTAGCAATAAAGTATTTTTAATTAAAATATGTACTTTTTTTAGACATAATGCTGTTGTATATGTAATAGACTACAGGATAGGGTAAACTAACTTTTATATGCACTGGGCAACCAAAGAATTCATTTGACTTGCTTTATTGCAATCTTGGCTTTCTTGCAATGGCCTGGAACCCCACCCACAATATCTCTGAATTATGCCTGTACAAGAAATATATTTGGCCTAAACATTTTCTTAAAAAAGCTCACCGTAATTTTGCATTTCTATATCCAGAAGTTACCAGTACTATAAGCAATGACAGTACTGCTAATCTGCATTTACTCATCAATAGAAATTTCTTTAGTAGGCATTTAGTATCGATTTTAAAGATCTTTCCTTTTTATTTTATTTTTTTTTTTGTAAAACTAGCTAAAAATAGGAAAAAATGCTTTTAATCCAGTTATCAGATCTGAACTGTTTTCATATTTCCACATCTACTTCTAGTCTTTGCCCACATATATGCATATTTTACATAGTTGCAGGTCCTTTGTTTATTCATTTATTTATTCATTCATTCATTCAAGAAATATTCTACTAAATACCAAGGGCTATAATATAGTTGTGGATACACAAATGAATGTGACACAATGCCTGGCCAGAGGAGGTCATAATACAGTGGAGGAGAGGCACATGCAAGCAGTAAAATTAGAAGTACGTGAAGAATGTGCTAGAATTGTAAAAAGGGACACAAGCGAGTGAGTGGGGCAAATGAGGTGAGAACAGACATTGTGGGCAGGGATTCCAGTATGTGCAGAATCCAGGGAAGTTACAAGTAGTTCAGTGTAAGTGGGAGCACAGGGTATGGCCCCTAACAGTGAGAAATGAGGCTGTTGGAAAAAGGATACAAGAAAGTTCTTGCATGCTATACATGCTATTTGAACTTATCTTACTTTGAAGGAATCAGTGATTTTTTTTTTAAGATTTTATTTATTTATTCAACAGAGAGAGAGAGACAGCGAGAACAGGAACAGAAGCAGGGGGAGTGGGAGAGGGAGAAGCAGGCTTCCCGCAGAGCAGGGAGCCAGATGCGGGGGCTCGATCCCAGGACCCTGGGATCATGACCTGAGCCGAAGGCAGACGTCCAACGCCTGAGCCACCCAGGCGCCCCGGAATCAATGATTTTAAAGAGAAAGTAACATGATGAGAAATAGGTTTCTGAAAAAAAAGCACGTGGTGGGAAGGTGGAGGATGAATTAGGTTGGGGGAGGAACTGGAAGCAGAAAAAGGAGTAGGAAGGCAATTGCTGTGGTTTAAGGGAGAAATCATGAGGGTCTGAACTGAGGCAGCGTGGTACAGGAGAGAGAGAGAGAGGAACTGGGGACTTCTACAGATATTAGGAAATAATATTGCAAGGAAAGGGAAGACCCCCAAATTTCTGACTAGAGAATACAAGAAGAGGAGCAAAGTATATATGATATGTGAGCAAAGTATGTGTGGTAGGAAGTGGAGGAATGCAAGGTGATGACAGGGAAGGTGATGTTCATTTTGCTTCTTGTTGAAGTAAGCCAAAATAACAGCTTGATAGTGGCATAGAATTAGGGGCGCCTAGATGGCTCAGTCAGTTAAGCATCTGACTTTGGCTCATGTCATGATCTCAGGGTCCTGGGATCGAGCCCCGAGTCAAGCTCCTAGCTCAGTGGGGGAGTCTGCTTGTCCCTGTCCCTCTTTCTCTGCCCCTCCCCCCTCTTGTGCTCTCTCAAATAAATAAATAAAATCTCAAAAAAAAAAAAAAAAAGGTGAGGGAGAACACCAGGTAGCAGTGAGAGGTAAGCAACTTCAACTATTGTCTTTTGGTTGTTACATATAGTATAGTACACCTTACCATAACTTTAATAGCTACATAATATGCCATATTGTGGCCCCAGAATAATCTAGCAAACATGTAAAAGCATTTTTCCTCTAAAATAGCAGTGCATTGAGTACATTTGTGCATATGGTTTTTTGGTGGTGTTATGCTATTTTTATAGGATAAATTCCCAGGAACTGCATCATTGGGTCAAAGAATATGAGTGGTTTGGGACTTTTGGTTTTTCTAAGCCATTTATCATCATTTATATGGTATTAGGGAATGGATTCAGAAAAAATAATTTGGCGGGTGAAATAAAATGACAGAATTTTGAACTGAAATTCATAACCTTGGTGAATATGCCTAGATTTACTACATCATTTGGTTTGAGGTTAATCATTTTTCTCAGATATTACTGTTTCGAAATAAAGGTGGTTCCAGAGTAGGACTCCCAGCAAAAGTCATTTTTTGACCTTATAATATTCCCGCTTGGGTGATATACTTGTTTATCTTGTGATTTAAAGTCTTAATAGAAGGAAGCAAAATACTGGTTTTATCAGACATTGGAAAAACTAATTTTATTCTTAATTCTATAAGGTGAGAGTAAAATTGACTATCATTTGAATCTTCATTTATGGTCTTTGGTAGCTACCTGATCGCCTCATGGTGGAGCTGCCTCTGATTAGAAGAGCAAGCAGGTTCTATTTTTAATGCTTTGTATTTATAGGGAGGAGTCCATTTATTGTCTAAAACATGTGACTTTAAGTAACCATAGATCCTAAATGGAAGAAAAATCCATGAGTTAAATAACAGTATTTGTTACCAAAGCTGATCACTTTATAGGAATACATAATCTGGGGCGAATCTATTGCATAAAATTCAGTAATTTGTGCTGAAGCAATCACGTTACCTTGACAGTCCTGTTGTTGATTTTACTGTCTTTTTGCCTCCAGCGTTTTTGCTTTTCATTTGTACAAGATGAAGAAGATACACAATATGAGTTTGGCTCCTGTGTCTGAATATGGCTCCCCAGGGAAGACTTGATACAGCTGAAGCTATTGCTTGTTAGAGACCTTTTATTTTGAGCAGCTGCCTTAGCAGGCTTCCTCTTGTTATATGAGCTGTATCTCTGCAATAGGAAGAGAAAGATGACTGAGCTATACTTTTTGACTAAAACTTAAAATTGCAAAATCAAAAAGAGAGATGGATGTCCCTGAAGTTATATTTTTATAATATGTGACAGGTATGCCATTTTCTTATCCAGTTTTAAAGCATTCCCTTCATCCCCAGAGGTTTTTGTTTTGTCTCATTCACACAAACTATTTGCCATAAACTATTGCATTTTGGTTTAGTAGTTTGAGTCCTTATCCAGAAGGCATCTCAAAGGGCTCATCTACAAAAATAGATTCCAGGGCCACTCATCCTGAAGGACAGTTCAGTACTTCCTTTCCTCCTGTGCCCCTATATGCACATGAAAAAAACCTCAGTTCATCAGCTGTTCATGGAATATAAGGAGTGAATTATGCTTGTTCATCTAATTGTGGTTTAACCAGAGGACTACGATGGAGTCAACCACAGGTTTATTTGTGAGATGTGGCAAGAATGGCGTTTATTTTGTAATACCTAAGTCAGCTAGGAATCTAGGTTATGGCAGTGCCAACACCTCTCAGGCATTCTTCGTGCTTGTGAGTTTAGAAATTCATATGTTCTCTGAAAGTACCAGTAACATATGAAAATATCACATATCATTCCAAGCCCCATCTACATAGTTGCAGTGGATATGATTAATAATAGTTACATTAATGTTTGTTTGACCCCTTATGGCTGATTGACTCAATTTACTAGTCACTTTGGTATATTCAAGAAGTAATCCAAATTCTCTCTTCATTTCAGTTAAGGAACAAGTCAGATAAAACATACTTTGATTTGTTGGGAGGCAGAAGTTCTCTCTTAAGTGACAATCCCGTTGGCCTTCTAAACTAAAGCCTAAATTGAATTGAAATATATTTTTTGATACTTGGCCTCATTTGATTCTTTTACTCTTTAATTGAAGGTCAGTTTTTGACCATAAATGCATAGAAGATAAAAATATATTGAGCTTGAGTTTGGTCTGCTGAATGGGTGAGGGCTTCAGATTTTTACTTATAAATGTACGTTTCGAAAGAATAGCAGGCCATAGGTGTAATAATGGAAACCAATGCAGGGGATATCTAGACTGGAACTCTGAGTAGATATTAATGATGCCCTCTGGTCCAACACAAGGGCTAAGCAATGTTTCAGGGATGCAGGCCTTTTTCTGGGGGCTTATTCATTCCAGTGAGATGGATTTAGAAGAGAAGAGCCCTAATCAGGGAAATCCAAATCAAAACCTCCATGAGATACCACCTCACACCAGTCACAGTGGCTAAAATTAACAAGTCAGGAAACGACAGATGTTGGTGGGGATGTGGAGAAAGGGGAACCCCCCTTACACCGTTGGTGGGACTGCAAGTGGGTGCAGCCACTCTGGAAAACAGTGTGGAGGTTCCTCAAAAAGTTGAAAATAGAGCTACCGTACGACCCAGCAATTGCAAATGTAGTGATCCAAAGGGGTACGTGCACCCCGATGTTTATAGCAGCAATGTCCACAATAGCCAAACTGTGGAAAGAGCCAAGATGTCCATCGACAGATGAATGGATAAAGAAGATGTGGTGTATGTATATATATACACAATGGAATATTATGCAGCTGTCAAAAATGAAATATTGCCATTTGCAACGACGTGGTTGGAACTAGAGGGTATTATACTAAGCAAAATAAGTCAATCAGAGAAAGACATGTATCATATGACCTCACTGATATGAGGAATTCTTAATCTCAGGAAACAAACTGAGGGTTGCTGGAGTGGTGGGGGGTGGGAGGGATGGGGTGGCCAAGTGATGGACATTGGGGAGGGTATGTGCTATGGTGAGCGCTGTGAATTGTGCAAGACTGTTGAATCACAGACCTGTACCTGTGAAACAAATAATACATTATATGTTAAAAAAAAGAAGAAGATAGTAGGAAGGGAAAAATGAAAGGGTGGAAATCAGAGGGGGAGACGAACCATGACAGACTATGGACTCTGAGAAACAAACAGGGTTCTAGAGGGGAAGAGGGTGGGGAGATGGGTTAGCCTGGTGATGGGTATTAGAAAGAGGGCACGTATTGAATGGAGCACTGGGTGTTATACGCAAACAATGAATCATGGAACACTACATTAAAAACGAATGATGTAATGTAGGGTGATTAACATAATAAAATAAAATAAAGAAACTAATACAATACTATTTTGATAAGTAAAAAAAAAAAAAAAGAGAGAAGAGACCTAGAGAATTCCCCTCTGATAGGGCTTGTCTTTGGGTCTCCTTGAAACCAGGTTTGTTGGTAGGAAAAGCTTAAGTAACAGGATAAGTGTCAGAGTACTATTTCATATTTAAACTCTGAAAAGTTTGATATGTTTAAATAAGTTTGAACATAGATTGGACTTGTACAGGGAGCCATGTTGGAGAAATAAAAGCACAGAGCAGAAACAGATTTGGTATTGTATTGAATGTGGTATTTTTATATTTTAAGTAGTCACTTCTTAGGATTAGTATTCTATTTCATTTGATTTAATATGTAATAACTAATATTAAGAATAAATGACTTATATTTTTAAACTCCTTAACTGAATGTATTTATAGGAATGGGCATCATTTTTGTCCTTAGCAGTTTTAGTTAGTAAGTAATGATTAGCAGACAACATGATAATTGTTGAAATATTGTGGTAGTGTCAGTAACAAACAAATTGTCCTCTCTTAAAATCCTAGGAATTTATTGTGTAAAGGGTTCCACATTCTGTATTGTAGTTGTCTTTCCGATAGTGTTTTTGGGACATTTCTGGCATGTTTCTTCAGCTTCTTGTTTGATTTCTGTCAAACAGGATTTTTCCAGTATTTGTGTTACCAGTCATAGGAAAAAGCAGATCATTGTTAACATTAAAATGTTACTGAGATTTCAGAGGTGGAGGCCATTATCTTTTCCTATTTTTCTTTATGCTACAGTGTTTGTAATGTAGTGTTCCCAAAATAATAAACGACTTTTGGGAAATAAATTTAGTAAATAGCCAACTAATTTCTCACATAAAACCAGCAAAGAAAGGTAGTGCCATCAGATTAAGCTATTAAACTGTATTTACATAGTCTATATCTATAAAGTGTAAACTACTAAGCTCTATCAGTACAACAGTAACTACCCGTTATATTGACCAACCAGAGTTTATCCATTTTTATTCATACTGATCTTCCTTTCAGGATAGAGAGGGATTTTCTTCCTTTTTCTGTTGGTTATGAGTGGAAGTCATCAATTTTTTTTTCTGACTTTCATCTTAATGGTTTGAAATAAAGAGTTAGATGCATGGCTTTTCAATTTCTTTTACTACTTTATTTTATTACTTGGTTATTTTAAGGTCAAAAGACTTCCATTTCCAAAATACATAATAGAAATAAGAAAGCAGTAAAATTTGGGCTTAGATAATATGGACATTTTTCTTAAAAGTGTCAACATGATTTACAAATTATTAAAAAGGCAGTAAAATTTGAACTTACATAGCATAAACTTTACCTTAAACTGTCAGATACATGATTTTAATGTTACTTTATTAATATATCACTAATAATTATTTTTCCTATCAACAGAGAAAGTGAAGTAAAATCTAGTTACCCAAGAAATCATTAGAATTGGAAACACTAGATATTCATGTGTTAATTTGGTTTAGTTTCTCTGAAGTCTATATTTCTGCTGTGTTATCTGAGATCAACTGTATATAATTAAATACCTTAACGAAAGGTGAGGGTTTTCTAGTTGAATCAGGCTCCAAACATCATTTTTATATGAGTTATCTGGAGAATTGACAAAAGTGGTTTCATTTAAAGGCTATCTGTAGGAGATAATTGCTTTAGTTTTCCATTTAGCTAGAATGATCCTGGCCATAATGTCCTCTTCTGTTGAATTTCTCTTCAAAGTAGGATTCCAGAATCCCTAGAAATCTGAAACAGTGCTCCTGATTTGGGTAACTTAGCATCCTCACAGAAATCCTGTCATAATTCATTTGTAAAACAATACCTCTACATATCTAAAATAGTTTTTCATAAGAAGAATGTTCCATAGGAAAAATAGTTCAAAGGGAAAAATAATTGGCCTGTCCCTTGGACAAAATGCTATTAAATAGTGTATTATGAGAACAGATAACACTTTCCTTGTCTTTGTGATTTTTTTCAATATAAATTTTAGTTAGAGAAATCACTTCAAAATAGAATATACCATAAATAATCAGTCCATAAGTGGTTCTTTTGAGGACTGTTAAATGAAAAGTTACCAAGTGAAGTACTCCTCCATGTTTGCAAAACTGTTTTCAACCACAGGAGGCTTGCAGCATTTGGTATTTCTAGAAAGGTATGGAAGAAGTAGTGCTAGAATTGTGATTTTTGCCAACTCATATTCCCTAATGGGAATAGACCCTCCAGAAAATAATTGAAAATTAAAAATGATAATAGTATGTTCTATGTATCACCAGTATATTCTCTAATATTTATTGTTAAGTATACATAAAGTATAGCCAATTGTAATAATAACTACCTTATCAATACCTGTTGTCAAAGATCTTTGAAAACAAAGCTTGTAAGATTAGGGACCAACAGAAATACATTCCTTAAAATGATAGGATTATTTTAAAAATATCTTCCACCAGTCTAGTCATGAAGACAGTAGCTCCTCTGTTCATTAGACATGCAGCAGTAAAATGGGTATGATACCTATGGAAATGTATTTGCAACATGTTCTCTTTGCTCGATACTCAGACAAATACTGCAGTCCCTATTTACTCCAAGCAGTAATGTATAATAGAATACTTATAGTCTTTGTGAGGTTCCTGTGACCTTGAATTGGTGCTCATGTCAGATAGTAATTGCCATATTAGAAACTGCCATCCTCATCTTTTGCAATTATTTTAAATTTTAATTTTCAAAGTTACTAGGGCTCCTGGGTGGCTCAGTCATTAAGCGTCTGCCTTCGGCTCAGGTCATGATCCCAGGGTCCTGGGATCGAGCCCCACGTCGGGCTCCCTGTACAGCGGGAAGCCTGCTTCTCCCTCTCCCACTCCCCCTGCTTGTGTTCCCTCTCTCTCACTGTGTCTCTCTCTGTCAAATAAATAAATAAAATTAAAAAAAAATTTTTTTCAAAGTTACCATCCTAGTACTTTTAATATTTTGAAAATTTTTTTAACTTCACTTTTCAGTTGAGTATCATTATTCACCCCTGGAGGACTCATCATGTTGGGGATTTCCAACTACTCCCCTAAAATGAATGCTTCACTGGAACAGTTTCATCCCATTTGAAATATGGGAAAACAAGCAGCCACTTATCTCTTTTGGCTTAAGCCAAAAGAACCTAAATGAAAGAAATAAACACAAACTCATCTGGTGATACTTTCAGGAAATGCACTAATGACATGAATGCTCCTGGGTCGTTGTCGTTATCATCACCATCATCATCAGCAGCAGCAGCATCACATGTAGTCCTCCTATGTGCTCAGCACCGTTCTAAGAGGCTACCCATATTAACCTAAAAAGAAGCCTTTGAGGTAGGTACTATTATTATTCTTTTTTGGGATAAAGGAGGCAAGGAGAACAAGGAGGCAAGACTGGTTATGAGACTTCCCCTAATCACCCAGGTAGAAGGTGCTAGAGCTGGAATTTCACCCCAGGCAGTTAGGCTTCAGAATCAACCCTCAGTCCTTATGCTTTAGCTTCATGTTATGATGTCTTATCTCCATGTTTTTTATTTTGTGTAACTGTGGGTGGGCCAACATTCATTTAAACTTCCCTGTTTTTCAATCCTTTATTGGGGCTTTGGAAATATTTTTTTATTAATAAAAAGTTATAGTTACCACAAAATTCCCAGAGCACCTAACTTTTGAGTTGTTCCAAGCCTACATTTGTTTCTGGCTCAACTTTTTCTGATTCATCATTCACAAAATAAATAAGGCTGATCTTATAATATTGCCATGTTCAGCTCTCCAAAAATAACCATTGTGGCACGTGATCTATCATTCTTAGGGATCCTATTGAATGATGAGCTCAGCTGCTTGTACAAATCGTTTTCTTTTCCTTCTCCTTTAATACTGTCTATCAGCAAATCAGGAGGCAGTATTTCCTTTTGTGGTGTTGCTCAAAATATGAGGATTTTACATTTGTAAAATGTGCTTTTATATCTTAGCCCACTATCTATTATAAACAAAGCCAATAAAAACATGCCATGTTATAACTATTTTCTAAATCAGAATTATTTTCCAGATCAGTAAATGCCATGTTATCATTGTCATTGCCTTAGAGTATTTTAAACAACCGAGTTAAGGGAACCTGGATGGATAGAATTTAGCAAGTGGTGAAAAGAAAAAAATGACCTCTTTATTGTTAGATCAAATGCAGTTGAATTTTGACCTGCATGTGATGGCCTTGTCCACAGTTAATGACTAAATTGATCTATTCTTTGTTGATTTGGTCTTTTCTTGTCAGCTTTAAAGATCAATTTTTGCCTTATTGCTCAGGTTGTCATGTAGTTTATTTGTTTTTGTCATTGAAAGATAAAGAATTACCCACCTATCAATCAGGGTTATGTCTCAGGTAAAGATAGACAATAAGGAAGTCAGATCATTGAGTTGAAGAAATCACTGATGTTGAAGAATATAATTTTTTAGTATTTTGTTTAACCAGATTGGCTACTGATGTTTATCAAATTTGGTAGATAATGAATGAGTTGCACATTACTTATTAAATGCCTTTTCGTATATGTTGATGATCTAGATTGTATACCAAATCAGGCAAAGAATGTGATAGCTTTTGGTTTATAATCTAGGACAGAAAAAAACAAGCATAATTTTTAAATATAATGGTTATTTAAATAATGGACATGTTTCTGTGTAGAACAGGAAAGAGATAAATGCATTTTTTGGTATCAAAGATTGATTGAGAGGGGTTTAGAGAAGGTCACTTTGCCTTATTGCTAGTCAGAATAATTCATCGATGGGGTATATTTTCAAGAGGAGTTGAAAACAGAGGGAAATGGCTGTTAGTAGGCTTTATTTGGGATAGTAAAGACATTCTAGGAATGGACTTTAACATGGGAAGATACAGATGTGGAATGATAGCCCTGGAGGCAAGGTAAAATGTGGGCCTGGCAATAGCCATAAGTAAATAGAAGGTGGAACTCAAAATTGAAGACTTACCTTAATTCTTTGAAAGGAAGTCGTGTTTTAATGAAGCCAGAATGCTGTGAAGACCCTGTTCACACCTGGAAAAAATGTACAGAATGTGTTACATTTAAATTAAAGTTTAAGTTAAAGTCTCATCCTATAACAAACTAGTCATTAAGTATATTCTAGAACACTTTCTTAACTGGTGTCTGAAGTACCTGGAAAACAGTCATTAAAATTTCATTTATATTTGGTGATAGGCAGATCATTCCCTAGAACATTGTCTAAATGCTGCTAAGAGATGTAATTTGACTAGTAAATTAATGGTTTCTGGTGATCTTAATGTTAACATAACATTTGGAGGCATTGCTCATCAGGGGTGCAATATTGTGTTTTACAAGATGCATGAGACAAAGACACTTAATGAGTTTTGGCTGCACCGCACATATTGTGCACAACTCTGTTCAGACTGTTACAGGCTTCCTGCCAAGATATGTAGGAGGAATTGCCTAAAAGATTAGTAGAAGAAATGGTCCCGTCCCCTGCTGTGTACCCTTGTGATTGGTTTGTCAACAGTTGGAGAAAATTTTGGTATAGACAGTAAACAATTAGTGTCAGTTCATAGAAATGCTGGAGCCCAGCATAAGATTTATGAAAGGAGAAATAGTGACTCTAGTGTAGTATTTCCTTCTTTGTGATAAGTGATGGTTTTAATAGGTAATGGCTACTCCTAATATTCATTATTCATGTCCATTCACATTTTTAATAACAATTTTCTGTGATAAATTCCATTTGATATATTCTAGAAAACGAATGGCTAGATAGCATTGCAAGTTTAATATTCCTTTTTTATATACATAGCAAAAATTTAAAATTATTCACATCCTTATTAAATTTTAAACATAAATAAATAACAATGTTGTTGCCCATTAATAGTCTATAAGTGAAAAATGGCAAAGGCTGTTTGTTATCCTACATGGTCTGCTGCTTAGAGGACACACACACATAAACATTATTCCTGAGTTGTAAAATCATTGTACAATCAAAGAATAAATTATCTATAAAATTTGAAACATACACAACTGGAATAGTTTTATTTAAAAAAAATTTTTTTTGCAAATTCTTTAGCGTATTCTCTTTGTTGGTTATCAACATTTTTTCTTGTGTGTTATCTTAAAAATATCCATTCTTTATCAGCTTATAAATGTTTTACATAGTAACAAAGCTTAACTTTTTTGTTACACCATTATAAACATATTGGCCAATGTTTATTGAATATTTTCTATGTGCCAGGAACTGTTCAAAGCACTTTATATGTATTAACACATAATTAACTCACAGTAATCCTAAGATGTAATTACTGTTACCAGCATCACTTTATAGAAAAATGAGGTACTGAGTAATCAGGAAGTTTGACCAACCTCACAGCTGGGAAGTGGTACAGTGAGGATTCAGTCCATGTAGTCTGACTGAGTCAGTCCTGGTGACGATTATATAGATTACCTTTTTCAGATTACCTGGGAACGAATGCTTGTGGTGGATAAAATTGAACTGTAGAATGATTTTAAATTAGAGGCTCTTTCTTAGGAGTGCATATGTTCTGCTTTAAAAAATATAATAGCCAAACTAAGATTTGAAATGATTGTTTGCGTTCAGTACTACTATTATTATTTTTACCATATTAACTATTTTAAGTGTATGGTTCAGTAGCATTAATACATCCATACTGTTGGTGCAGTTATCACCACTGTCCTTCTGCAGAACTTTTTCTTCATCCCAAAATGAAGCTCTGTACCCATTAATAATACCTTCCCTCTATCCCCTTTTCTCACCCCTTGGCAAACACTATTCTACTTTCTGTCTTTGTATCTCATTTCCCGCCCCCCCCCATAAAGTGATGCTGATAACAGTAATTACCTCTTAGGATTATTGTAAATTAATAATAGGCTTAGCATAGCACAACCTCTCTTCAGAGCTATGTCAGACTGCAAGGGGGCACTTGGATGGTAGAGTTCTTCTAAGATGAACCCAACATCATTTGAATTGTCTGCTATTTCACTATTGTTTTCTGCCCAAAGAGAAACACTTTCATAGTATGGGTATGGGGTGGGGGTGGTGGGGGCTGTTGGTGGGAAAGAGGCAAGATGGGAAGGAAGGAAGTTTGAAGAACCTACTAACAGGAATGAAATCGATAATTGGTTTATATTAGGATTCCAGGGAGGGGTGTGTATGTGTGTGTGCATGCATGTGCATGTATGTTTGTATGTTGGCAGAGCTTGACGAGTTAGGGATAGATATATCAGAAACAACTGTGAGTTGTTTTCAAATTCTTCTTTGCTGCTTTGCATTCCAGTTCTTCAGGATTCAAACTAGTCTTTGGGGATCGGAGTCTGTGTCATTTGTAGAGCCCTTTTGTTGGTGTTGATACCCCTCAAAGCCCACCCCCATACAGTTTTTTTTTTTAAAGATTTTATTTATTTATTTGAGAGACAGAATGAGATAGAGAGAGAGAGCATGAGATGGGGGAGTCAGAGGGAGGAGCAGACTCCCTGCTGAGCAGGGAGCCCGATGCGGGACTCAATTCTGGGACTCCAGGATCATGACCTGAGCCGAAGGCAGTCACTTAACCAACCGAGCCACCCAGGCTCCCCACACCCATACAGGGTTTTATACACAACTAGGCAGGCACTTACATGTCGGTTAAGAACTACTGCACTGACTACATCATCTAAAAAGGAGGAAAAAGGAAATGTTAGTCCATAGCTGGCTTATCCTTGGTTATTTTGAAACGCATTTGGGAACACAGAGGCAAGCAGAACTGGGAATTTCAAGTATATTTGAGCTAACAATTTTGGATAGTAATGCCAATAAACAGAGAAAGTGGTGGTAGCTATGAAACACAAACAAACAAAATGAGAAAAAAAAAGCCAGAAAGATGGCAGAGATGCACAGATCTGGTCTAGGAAGAATCCATGGGCCCAGGACTGAGGCCATGAAGCATAACCTATGGATTTATCAACAAACACATAGCTAGGTACCATGAAAATAAATAGAAAATCAGTTTAACACATGTCTTAAGACAAACATTGAAATACTTTGTTTTTAGGGATATGATCATTTTACTTTTAAAATTGTTAAAATAGATTCCTGGTTCATTTGAGATGTATGCCTAATTCACTTTTTCTTTTAGATGTCTTAAACATACCTTGAGTATGGTTCAAGCAGAATCATCAACTTGTCTTGGTTTCCTCAGGACTTTCTCAGTTTCAGCACTGAAATCCCATGTTTCTGTAATTCCTTTAGTCTTGGGAAGTTGATGACGATTGGTCACTGTAAGTTGAAGACACATTATTTATGACCGTATCTTTATCATTTTATGATGTACGTATTAATTATATTTTCCTACTGTGTCTTTTTTCTGTTTTCATCTTCATCTGTAAGAATAATAAATAGTATACGATAAAGTCAACTTTTCTTTGAATTACAGTACTGTAGTTTTTGAAGCAGACATTTTTGCTTTCAAAGGAAGAAGGCAGCAAAATGTTATTGAAAGCAGTTGCATTTAATGTTTAAAGTGATACTTCCTAAATTAGATAACCTGGCTGGTGACCAGATGTTTTAGGAATGCATCTTAATTAATTATAATGTCTGGCTTCAAAATGCACGTGCATATGTTTGGAAAATCTATCTGTTAGGCATATGTATCTTTCTTAAGAGAATTCACTCCACTGGAAAGGAAGAGAGCACAGGTGTTAGGATTCTTATTCTCAGATATGCATTTGTTCTCAGATAATCATTTAAAACTGTTTGTTTTTTCCTAATACAAGCATTTTCCATTATACATTTTCCTCCAAGCATTGCTTTAGCACCTTCCCATACCTTTTAATACATTGTGTTTTTATTTTCATTAAGTTAAAAACATGTTCTCATTTTCCTTTCAACTTGCTCAGTGACACATAGGCTATTTAGAAATACGTTGTTTAATCTCCAGATTTTGGGGAGTTTTATAGATCTCTTTCTGTTACTGATAACTAATTTTGTTATGAATGGAGAAGGTACTTGGTATGGTATCAGTTATTTTCATTTGGTTGTGGTTTGTTTTGTGGCACAGATTAAGGTCCATCTTGCTGAATTTTCCATGTCCACTTGAAAAAACTGTTGAACCTGTTGTTGTTAGGTTGAATCAGTTGATATTGAGGTCTTCTAGATCCTTAGAGATTTTCTGTCTATTGTTCTATCAATTACTGAGGGAATTGTGTTGGAATCTCCATCTATAATTGCAGATTTTTATATTTTTCCTTTTAGTTCTATTAATTTGTACTTCAGCTCTGTTGCTAGTGTGTACATGTTTAGGAATTTTATGTCTTCTTGGTGAATCTAAATCTTTATCATTATGTAATTTTCCCCTTTATGCCAGATAATATTCCTTCTTCTGAAGTCTACTTTGAATAGTATAGCCACTTCAGCTTTATTTTGATTTGTGTTTGCATAGTGTGTTTTCCCCATCCTTTTTCTATTAACCTATTTATATCTTTATTTATATGTAAAGTGGGTTTCTTGTAAACAGCATGTATTTGGATTCTGCTTTATCAATTTGACCATCTCTGTATTTTCATTAGTATGTTTTGATCATTTACCTTTAATGTAACTATTTTACATAGTTTAATTGAAAGATGCCCAACTTACTAGTTGTTTTCTATGTGTTTTCACTTGTTTTTCTCTTCCGATTTTTTTCCTGCCTACTTTTAAATTATTTACTATGATTCCATTTTAACTTATTGGCTTATTACTTATGCCTCTTACTATTTTTAGGGTTTCCCTTGGGTTTACAATATGCACCTTTGAATAATCAGTTTACCTCTTAGTAACATTGTAACCCTTCATGTATAATGTCAGAAACTTACAATAGTATACTTCCAATTCATCCCTCTCAATTGTTTGCTGTTGTTGCCACAAATTTTTCAGGCCTTAGAAAAATGCAACCCTTAGGAGAAAGCTAGTCATACTCATTTATTTATAATGTATAATTTATGGCTACTTTTCATGCTACAAAGGCATAGCTGAGTAATTGCAACAGAGACCTTATGGCCCACAAAGCTGAAGATATTTACTACCTAACTAAAGAAAAAGTTTGACAACTCCCACTTTAGACAGTTATCCTTTTTAGTGTGATTAAGAAAAGAATATCTTTTATATTTACCTTTATTTTAACCATATTCAGCAATCTTCATTTTTTTCCAGGAGATCCAAGTTTTTGTTTTGTGTCATATTCCTTCTTGCTAAAGAACTTCTCTTTAAAAAAAAAAAAAAAAGAACTTCTCTTTAATATTGTAGTTCAGTTCTGTTGGAAATGAATTCTCTCAGTTTTTTTTAATCTGAAAAAATATGCTTTACTTTTTAGTTATTTTTGATGAACATATTTTTCTGGCTTAACAGTTATTTTTTATCTGTCACTCCATAGTCTTGCTTGTATTGTTTTTGTCAAAATTTCTGCTCTAATTCTTACTTTTATTTCTTTGTATATAATTTGGATTCCCCCCCCACCATGTTCAGTATTTTTTCTTTGTCTTTAATGTTAAGCCATTTGAATATGATGTGCGTAGGGGCAGGTTTTTTTTTTCCCCCTGTCTCCTTTTCTCTTTGTTCTCCTGGGAGTCCAGTTTTGCTGATGTTAGATTAGTTGATATATTCTCACTGCTTTTCAATGCTTTCTTATGTTTTCTTTTTCTATTTCACTCCTTCTTATCTTTGTGTTTTAGCTGGGGTATTTTCAATTGACCTATCTTCAGATTCATTGGTTCTTTTCTTGATTATGTCAAATCTAATGAGTCTCTCAAAGTCATATTACCATTGGCTTTTATTTCTAGCATTTCTTGCAGCTCTCATATAATTTCCATTTTTCTGCTAAAATTCCCAATCTGTTTTTTACCTTTTGCACTAGATCTTCTGACATATTAATCATAGTTTTTAAAAAAATTCCCTGTCAGTACCAGCAATTACAGTGCTTCTGTTTGGTTAGTTTCTAGTGCCCTACTTTTAAGTTTACTGATATTTTCTCTATCAGTGTCTAATCTGCTAAACCTATCCTATAGGATAGTTTTCATTTCTTCCTTGAGATTTCCTATTTGTTTCCTAATTATGTGTATGTTTTATTTTAAATCTTTCTCTCTCTATATTTTTTTAAATTTATTTTTATTGTTTTCAATGTTTTTAACCTCTGCTTTACAGTCTGGTAATTCCATCTGTGTTTTTATTTTATTTTGGGAACTACGCCTACTTACTGATTTTTCTTGTATTTTCTTTTTTACATATCTAGTAATTTCTTAGTGGATGATGGACATTATTGAGCTCACATTGTTGAATCTGGATTTTATGGTCTGTTAATAGAATGTTGTGTTCAAGTAGACAGTAAATTTTCTAGAGCATGTGGTTAATCATTTTGAGACTTGATTTTAAGCTTTTTTAGGAAAATTCTATAGTGGAATTCTTTTTGCAGGACTATATTAGCTACTTTCCACATATGGTTTCTCTTAATTCTAATGAATACCTAATAAGTTCAAAAAGAGAAATACGGTGTATGTTAAACTATTATAAGGGTTTGACATTAGAAAGTTCTCAGCAAAGTACCTATTTAGAAGAGCCATGAGATCTTCATTCAGTCATTCCTCTATCAATTATTATTCTCAGGAGGACTAGGAAGATATTAGCAAGAAGAGGCAGATTCATGGATTTTAGAGAAGTTAATGTACAAAGGATTATAGGAATTCTGAGGAGAGAGTACAGGCTTCTGGTTTCAGGAGGTGCTAGGAAGTCAGATTCATGAAGTGTCATTTTAATTGGATCTTGAAGGAAGGAAGGATTTACATTATGAGCTTTGATGGAGGAAAGACATTTCAGGCATAGCTAACACATGTAAACAATTTTAGAAAACTGGTAAACATGGGCATGTGAAAGTTGTCAAAAGTGTTAGGTGGGGATATAATAGTACTTAATATGGTTACTGTACATGTAAAGTGAAATAATGCATGTAAAATGCTTACCAAAATATTTGGCATATGGTATATACTAAAATATTGTTTATTTTGCACATATTTGGGAGGAAATATTTGATATTTTTTAAACTGGAAATGATAAGCTTGTATATATTCATTTAAGAAATGAGTATCTCACCTTTTTATTTTTTTATTTTTTTTAAGATTTTTATTTATTTATCAGAGAAAGAGAGAGAGAGAGAGAGCACACAGCAGGGGAAGCAGCAGGCAGAGGGAGAAGCAGGTTTCCTGCTAAGCAAGGAGCCTGATGCGGGACTCGATCCAAGGACCCTGGGATCATGACCTGAGCCGAAGGCAGACGCTTACCCGACTGGGCCACCCAGGCGTCCCAATATCTCACCTTTTTAAAGAGATATTTAAAACCGTTGTTATATTCACTTCTAAAATTATTAATTTTTTGTTGTCATATGTTTCAGGTTAATCATTATTTCTTGTAGACCCTTTATAAGACAAACATTTTTATCTTCATTCTTCAGTTCTGGTATTACTCAGTAATAACATGTCATAGCAGTAGACAGAGAAACCTACTTTGAAATTGACTTTGAAAGGCTTAGATCAATAATGTTTGAACATTCATACAAAAATAACTTTATACTTTTTCAGTTATTTATGATTTACATTTAAAACTTAGAATTGATCTGTCATGTTTGGTGACCTTGACTTTTTGACATCATTGCCAAATATTCAATCACTATTATATAAATTCATGTTCTTGTCCTATATCTAGTAATTGATCTGTTCTTTATTACGTTAAACCTATTTGGATTTAGAAGGATGGGCTTCTTCCTAATTAACCTTAGCTGTTATGATAAGATTATATTGCAGATTGACACTGGCAGTTTATTTTATGACATTGTTTATTTGGTGTTCAGGAAAGCACTTAATCATTTAGCTAATCAACTGTCAAATAGATTGTTTGGGAAGCCAGAATTTGGTTTTGACAGCTTTTTAAAAAAACATATTTTGACACAAAATTAGAGAAATAAACATGAAAATCATTAAGTACCTAGGAACCAAGTCTCATTTAAATAACATATAGACTTTTAATAGAAAATTACATAAATTTCTTGGACCTTAATACTATATAGTAATAGCAATAAGTCAGTGAAGAAGATGCATTACTGTGGTGAAAGAAATATTGTTTATAGGAATTGAGATCTCAGAGGAGACATCCACGTGTTCAAGAACATGATTGATAAAAGCTTCTAATATGGAGGCTAACATTTTTTTGTTCCCTTTTAAGGTAGAGTTCATACATTCTGTAGTATTTGTTGAGCTGCTTCTACTTTTGTAGGTAATGAGAAAACAGATTAAATACAACTCTAGATTTCAGGATGCTTATAATTAGAGAAGATGTATTTGTTTATTTTTTAAGATTTTTTTTATTTATTTATTGAGAGAGAGAGAGAATGATAGAGAGCATGAGAAGGGGGAGAGAGTCAGAGGGAGAAGCAGACTCCCTGCTGAGCAGGGAGCCCGATGTGGGACTCGATCCTGGGACTCGATCCTGGGACTCCAGGATCATGACCTGAACCGAAGGCAGTCACTTAACCAACTGAGCCACCCAGGTGCCCAGAGGAAGATGTATTTGTATGAGCTAATAAAATGAAAAAATTATCTTGTTCAACTGTCTTTATAAATAAGGAAATTTTATATTATTTTAGCAATTCATAGATATGATGGGATTTTATGGTAGAATTGGGGGCACAATCACAGGTTTTTAAATCTTTTCTTTCTTTCTACACAATAAAATATGGTTGTGTCTCATTTTCTCCTTCTGTGAAATGGGCATTATTAGCATGCCTTAAACATTTTATCATAATCATTGTGAGGATTAACTGAATAAATATTTGCAAAGCAAATATTAAGAACATATTAAGGTGGCTCAGTCGCTAGGCGGCTGCCGTCAGCTCAGGTCATGATCCCGGGGTCCTGGGATCGAGCCCCGCATCGGGCTCCCTGCTCCACAGGAAGCCTGCTTCTCCCTCTCCCACTCCCCCCTGCTTGTGTTCCCTCTTTCGCTGTGTCTCTCTCTGTCAAATAAATAAATAAATAAAATCTTAAAAAAAAAAAAAAAGAACGTATTAAAGACTCAATATCTGAGGCTATTATCAGCAATATTTTAAGTTCTGTGCTATCTGGCAAGACTGTATTTAATGTTGTAGGAATTTAGACAAAAGCCTAATTAATAGGAAATGGATAAGCAGATTCTCAGCCACACTGTGAAAGACCACAGAGTACAATACAGTGGTAAAACTAGGGCTTCTAGAGCAAGACAAGTTGTGTGTAAATCCTCTGTCACTTACTAACAGTAGAACCATGTACAATTTAGTTATAATTTTAAAAGCTTCAGCTTCCTCCAGTTTATAGTAACAAAACTTGTGCTTAAATGTGTCAAGTGCACAAACTTGGTGTATTATCAATATGCAATAATGTTAACTTTTATTACTAACCAAACAATTTGACAAAATCAGCAATTGGCTAATGAAGTCAGTATAGCCAGAGGGGAAAAAACATTTTTAAAGATTTTACTTATTTATTTGGCAGAGAGAGAGAGAAAGAGACAGCAAGAGAAGGAACACAAACAGGGGGAGTGGGAGAGGGAGAAGCAGGCTTCCCACTGAGCAAGGAGCCTGACGTGGGGCTAGATCCCAGGACCCTGGGGTCCTGACCTGAGCCGAAGGCAGATGCTTAATGACTGAGCCGCCCAGGTGCCTCGGAAAAATATATTTAAACTAACTTGTACTGTATATATAAAGCTTAATTCTCAAATTTTAGTAACATCAAGGTTAGATTTTGCCAAGGGTATAACTGAAATACTAGGATTTCTTAGTAACAGCTAAAAATATTCATTTTGACATTTTTTTCCATTTTACTTTTAACTTTTTCTCTTATATAAAAAAATCTCTAAATTAAACGTTTTAATAAGAACTTTTTGCTTTAAAAAGTTACCAATGTGACTGGTATTGAAATAATGTCAATAAGTAACATATGGTAATTGTATAAATATTACATTAGTTTTTTCTGTGTTATAATTGTTAAAAAATTGGAAATGTGTGGTGCCTATTGTGTTAGTCTAACAGAAGCAATGGCAACTCAGTTTTATCATTTTATATTATATTACTCCTTGCCAGCAAAGTAAATTGTATATTACCAGAAATAGAATTTTACCTATCACTGTACAAAGGGAAGAATTTACGTTAATAGATATTGACCCTGATATTGACCTGATATGTATATATATATATATATATATATATATGTATGTATATACACACACACACATA
This sequence comes from Eumetopias jubatus, assembly GCF_037043125.1. NCBI lineage: Eukaryota > Metazoa > Chordata > Mammalia > Carnivora > Otariidae > Eumetopias > Eumetopias jubatus. Next base: position 28,737,314 of record NW_028274807.1, read on the forward strand.
CACCCTATATATATGTGTGTGTGTGTATATAAGATTTCTTATGCTTTTAGAAATTATAAAGTATATACTATAAGATACTGATATTAATTTAACACTAAGGAAAAATTAGAAATGAGTAAGGAACAAAGTATTGTCCTTTGAAGAATAAGATCTAATAGATAAAACTTTGAACAGTGATGGTATATTAAATATCTATAGCTACATAACAAATTCCTCTACAACTTAGCAGCTTAAAACACTGAACATTTATTATTTTACAGCTTTTGAGTTGGAATCTGGGAGTAGCTTAGCTGGGTGGTTCTACTTTAAGGTCTCTAGTAGTTGCCATCAAGCAGTTGGCTAGGGCTGCAGTCTCATCTGAAGGCTTGATTAGGGGAAAAGTCTGCTTCTGATCTCATTCACATGGCTGTTGGCAGGCCTCAGTTCTTCATAGAATGTTGCATTAAGGGCCTCATTTCCTTTGTGGCTGTTGGCCAGAGACCTTTCTCAGTTCCTTGTCTCTCTATAGGGCAGCTCACAACATAGAAGCTGACTTTCCCTAGGGTGAGTGCCCTGAGAGACACAGGGCCCTAGGCAGAAGCCACAGGGTTTTATAACCTAATCTTGGAAATCACTTCTAGTGTATCCTATTAGTTAGTTATACATACCAACTCTGGTGTGAAGTGGGAAAGGACTTCACAGGGGTGTAAATAGCAGGAGCCAGAAATCACTGGTAGCCATTTCAAAGACTAGCTACCACAGAGGGAAAGTGGTCTTCTTACTTACTAACAAAGAAAGAGTTGCTACCCTACCTTATTTCTGAGGCTCTTGGGGCTATAGTCTCTGCTTTGGCTGGTGATTTCTGTGACACTGGCCTGTAAACTCATTAAAATTCTTATCTTACTGATTACTTAGTATAACTAAGACAGAAGGTGCTGGTCTGAGCAGACATTTGCTTATTTTTTCTCATGGTGTTTCCATAGAGCTTTTAATCTGTTTGGCCAGCCCTTCAAGGTTCCGAATCTCTCTGTAAAGCAAATTGGAAAGAGGCCTTATTGAGGATATTTATATAAGGTATTAGAATTCCTTTTATGCCATTTCACCTCTAGAGTGCACCTTTACAGAGCTATTCATCTGCATCCAAGGCTGGACTTTAAAACAGTTCTTTTGCAATTTAGGGCCCTTTAGCTTTCTTTTGTGAACAAAAGAGGAGTTGGTTAAAACTGGGATCATTTCCAATAGACTGTTTAAGGAAGGTCATGGTTGGGTTATCTCTGTGACCAGTTAACATGTATAATAAGATTTGAAGACTTGGTGAAAATAATAAGTTTAACATATCAATCAGTGGCTAATCAAAGTGATCACACTTTGCTGGCTGGAGGAATTTTGTTTTATTTAAATTGTGTATATTTTTCACTCAGAACAGATGAACAAAAGAGTATTTAGGCTTTCCTCCTGCTTCAACCAGATTTTTGTTGTTGTTGTTGTTGTCCAGGCTCCAGTGCTTACTGTGTAATTGATTCTGGGCATCTGATGAATGGCAAGCAAGCCACAACCCCAGTGTCTCTTTCAAGAAACTGCCTTATTATTTCTTTCCGTATGTATTTAGCCCGCATTTTGGAGTTGAATTTCAAGTGCTTTGCAAATATATCAAGAGAGTGATGATTGCTTTTTCTATTGCTTTAAGCTGTAGATGGCTTGAGAAGAGTGGCAGGAGGGAGCATAGCTTGCCTCTGAAGAATGGGGCTGCTCTTTCAGCTTATTTAACCCCATGTGGTGGATTTTGTTATTGTTTCTAACTATGTGATCCCTCCCCAAGAGGTGTCCATCCATTCCTTTTGCCATGTGACCGCCAGTACCTTCCAATAGGGCAGAACATACCTTCCATGTCATTGTTAAGTTTGGCCATGTGACTCTATTTGTGTGATAGCAGAAATAGCCCTCCATCATCAGCCTGAGTTCCAGAATGAGAGAAATCTGGAGCAGAACTGAGCAGAGTTGCAGCAACTCTCAGACCTGTGAGTGAGAAATGCATGTTTATTGTTGCAAACTATTTTTAGACTTTAGGTTTTTTTTTTTTCCCCATAACCAAAGCTGATTAATACATCATATATACTGTGAAATGATCATGTACTATAATGGACCATGTGGATATGTCACGGCTGCCAACCATAGAACAGCCTGTCTCCTATAAAGAAAGGACTGCTGGCACCATCCATCATTTCACACATTTGAAAGTAATAAGGAACAGCATTTTTAACTGTGAAGAATATTTATAAATGTACATGTTTTCTATCTATATAAAAGAGGATTCAACAGACTAGTTGGTGGTAAGCAGCTTAAGTTCAAAAAGAGAAGTGTGGTATATGTTAATCTACTATAAGGGTTTGACATTATAAAGTTCTCAGCAAAGTACCTATTTAGAAGAACTATGGGATCTTTATTTTTTCATCCATCAATTATTATTCCCATGAGAGCTAAGATATTAACAGAAAGAGGCAGATTCATGGATTTTAGAGCAGGAAATGCACACAGGATTGTGGGAATTCTGAGGAAAGAACACAGATTTCTGGCTTTAGGAGGTGGTGGGAAGTCAGAGTCATGGAGGAAGTGACATTTTAATTGGACCTTGAAGGGAAGAAGGGAGGAAGCAAGGATGAAAGGACTGATTTCAATTAGGAAGTTTGTTGGAGGAAAAGATATTTAAGATCAGATCTATGAGCATAATGTCAGAGTTGAAAAAATATGGGATGTTTATGAGAAATAATTAGCATTTTAATTTTAATGCAGCATAAAGCACATGGAAGAAAATAGGTCCAGATGAGAGTATGAAAAGTCTTGAATGTCAAATACTTGAATTCAGGTTTTGATTTCTAGGAAATGGGGAAGCAACAAAGATTCTTGAGTAGGGGGTTTAATGACTATTGTTATTTCGCATATATATATATATATATATATATATATATCAGTAATAAGTAGTGTATTTGACTCCTTCTATCCATTTTTCCTCTATCTTTCCCCTTTTCTAAAAAACATAATATGAAAATTGTTACTGGGGAGCCTTATCGAATGGAATGCTTCTTGGAGACTTCTGATCCCCGGCAAAGTAATCTGAGTTTTGCTATCATTGTTTACCTATCTGTGTAGAAACATTCCTTACTTCCTATTTATCAATTCTAAATCTACCACCTGGTTGCAATCCTCTCTATAATATGATGTCAAGATTTGTGGTTGGACTTGCAGCATGAAGACATGAAATCCTGCAATGAATTAAGAGTAGGTGATGAAGGACATAATGGATAATCTGAACTTCTAGTAGCCATGAAAGATAATATTGCTTTCCTTTAAGGCAGCCCAGCCATTTTACATTTGAAGCTAATTGCTACAGGTCATACACATAAGTGATAGAACTGATGTTTAACCCCAGGTATGTATCTCTCTAAAGTAATTTAAAACTTTTACTATTTCCTGATATTGGAGGGAACAGGAATTTAACAGACATAGCAGGACATACCATATATTATAGAAAGACCAAGATTTTAGTAATTTGTTCTAACATCTAGGGCACTCTAAGTTTTGTGGACTGATTCCAAAGGCAAAATTTAACATCTTTCTTACTTAAATCATTTAAGATAAAACTTAGAATGGAGAGTATATTCTAGTCTTCAGGAAAAATTTGCTAACTTTCATTCCTGGTTATCATTATTTACTTTCCTTTTCCTGTAGTTAAGTCTAGTAAAAATGGGAAAACAAAGCAAATATGGGAAAACAAAAAGTATCTCTGAGTCTGTTTCAGAGTTAGTGAGGGCAAAATTGAAAAGTCTATATCCTACTTTCCAAAAGGATCTGGGGGCAGTGGTAATGGTGGTAGTAAGAAGATCCCAGGTTGGAGGCAGGTAATGGCTTCTCAAGGGAGTAAGTTCTAAGGACAAATATCAAGGACATGTGTGGAAAAGTAGTTTTCTGGGAACTGAACTGAGAAGAGGGGCTTAGGTTATCACATAAGTTGGAGAAAGGCCTCTGTGGTTTTCCCCCTTCAAATTTTATTAAAGTATAATTTACATATAATAAGATGTATCCATTTTAAGTATAAAAGTACGAAGAGTTTTAGGAAATGTATAACTCCTATATACCACCAAAATCAAGACTTAGAACACTTCCATTACCACCACCACTCCCGACGTAACCATATATCCCTTCCAGTCAATTTCTCCTACCTGTGGCTCCAGGCAACCAATTGACTTATAATTCACAGTAAAATAGCTTTGCCTCTTTTAGACTTTGATGTAAATGAGATTATAATACATGCAATCTTTTGTGTTTGTCTTTTGCTCACCATAATATTTTTAAGATTCATCTGTTGTTGCTGCATCAATAGTTTTTTTATGTGTGTTTTTTTTATTTTGCTTCAGGCTTATATTCCATTGTACTGATATACCGTAGTCTGTTTATCCGTTTACCTCTAATTAGAAATTTTGGTTGTTTCCAGTTTTGGGAAACTGTGAGAATAAAGCTGCCTATCAACATTCAGAAACAAGTCTTAGAGGATATATGTTTTCAGTTCTGTTAAATAAATACCTAAGAGTGGAATTTCTGGGTCACATGATAGGAATATCTTTAACTTTTTAAAGAAATTCTCAAACCATTTTCCAAAGAAGTTGTACATACTATGTTCCTACTAGCCATGTGGAAGAATTCCAGTTGCTGTACAGCCTCTTGGTTACTTGGTATTGTCTTTTTAATTTAGTCATTCTAGTTAGTCTGTGTAGCCTGACTTAATATTGAGCATCTTTTCATGTGCTTATTGACCATTTGTGTGTGTGTGTGTGTGTGTGTGTGTGTGTAATATTTTTATTTGGTAAAGTGTTCAAACCTTTTGGGCATTTAAAATTGTGGGTGTATGTATGTGTTCTTATTTTTAGTTTAAGAGCTCTTTGTTCTACATATAAGGTCTTTGTCAGATATATGTATCACCTAATCTATAACTTGTCCTTCAATTTCTTAACAGCTTTTATCGAAGAGCAGTTTTTATTTTTGTGAAGTCAATATATCCACATATGTCAACATTTTATTGTAGCTCATGCTTATGTCTTGTCATGAAATCTTTGCCTTCTCCAAGTTTCAAAGATTTCTGCCTGTTTTTTCCCCTAGAAATTTCACAGTTAGCCTGCTAAGCTATTTTGAATTATTATTTGTGTACGGTGTCAGGTGATGGTTGAGTTTCAGTTGTTTCCATATGGATATTTAGTTGTTTTCAGCACCATTTGTTGAGGAGTTTCTTTCCCCCATTTATTAATTTGTCATTTATATTGAAAATCAAGACTATGTACCTATGAGTCTGTTATCTGAGTTTTATATTCTATTCCATTGATCTGTATATTTCTTTTTACTCTAGTACTATCCTTTCTTGATTACTATAGATTTAATCTTCTAACTTCCATCTTTGTTTTCCAAAATTGTTTGGCCATTCTAATTTCTTTCCATTTCCATAACAATTTTCAGGTTATCGTGTCAATATCTACAAATTAGCCTTCTGGGATTTTGACTGGGATTTATTGAATTTATAGATCAGTTTGGGTAGAACTGACAATTTAACAATCTTGAGTATTTTGTTCAACTAACATAGCTTATATTTCCCTTTATTCTCCCTTTATTTAGGTTTCCTTTAATTTCTCTGTTTTATAGTTTTCAGTGTACAGGTCTTATGTATCTTTTGGTAGATTTTTTTTTCCTAAGTACTTTACATTTTTGGATGATATACTGGTATAATTTTTTTTTTATTTTCCAACTGTTCATTGCTAACATACAGAAATGCAGTATATATATATATAATATATATATTATATATATATATAATATTGCAAGTTCGCCTTGCATCCTGAATTCTTGTTAAATTCATTTATTAGCTTTTTAGGTGATTCCTGAGAACTTTCTGCATAGAGATTATGTCATGTGCAAATAGACCCCTATATGTCCTATGTTATTGTTCCTTCTAAAACTGTAGATGTCTGGAACTACAACATCAAATTGAAATAGTGAGAGGGGACATTCTTACTCTTGCCTTGTTTCAGTCTCATGGGGAAAGCCTTTAGTTTTTTCCATTAAGTATGATGTTTGCTATAGGTTTTTCAAAGATTCCATTTATTGAGTTCAATAAATTCCTTGCTGTTCCTAGTTTGCAGGGGCTTTTTTTTTTAAATCATGTAGGTGTATTGGATTTTGTCAAATACTTTTTTCTGCATCTGTTCAGATGATAAATGTTTTTTTCTCTTGTTTTAATCAACCTTACATTCTTGGATGAATTATCCTTGGTTATTCTTATTTGCTTGATTTGATTTTTTTATATTTTCTCTAGGATTTCTTTGGGACTGGAATTCTCTTTGTGGGAAGATTTTAAGTTATAAACTCTGTTTCTATAGATGACAGAAGTATACTTAATTTATTACTTCTTTTTGAGTCAGTTTTGGTAATTTGTGTCTTTCAAATAATTTTCTCACTTATGTTGTCAAATTTATTGGGATAAGACTGTTCATAACATTCCCTCATAATTCCCTTTTAACATCAGTATCTTCTGCAGTGATATTCATTTGATTTTAACAAAATTGGTAATTTATATTTTTTCTTTATTTTTCTTGACAATTGGCCTAGCTGGATCAATTTAATTGATCTTTTCAAGATCCAGCATTTGCTTTTATTGATTTTCTCAATTGTTGGTTCATTTTCTGTGTTACTGATCTTTACTCTTTAATTCTTTCTTTTTTCTATCTCTTTGGCTTTATTTTTCTTTACTAACTTCTTAAGACAGAAGCTCTGATCAGGGATATTAGAGCTTTCTTCTTTTCTTGTCTAAGCATTTATAGCTATAGACTTCACTCTAAGCACTGCCTTAGCTGCAACTAAGGTTATACTTTAATTCTTTTTTTTTTTTTTTAAGTTCAGATATCTTCTAAATTCCCTTGTGATCTTTTCTTTGACCTATGGCTTATTTAGAAGGGTTTTATTTACTTTTCTCATCTTGGGGGACTTTCTAGATATCTTTTTGTTATTGGTGTCTTATTTAAATCCATTGTAGTCAGAGAACATATTTTGATTTATTTTAATATTCTAAAATTTGAATAATGTATACTGAGTTGCACACTTGAAAATGGTTAAAATGGTAAATTTTATGTAATGTATATTTACTATAATAAAAAATGTTAGCTATAATTACTAAGTATAATAGTTTTTTGAAATTGTGTATTAAGAAACTTGTTGAGATTTGCTTTGTATCTCAGGTCCACTTGGTCTGTGATAACTTCTCTAATGTCAGTGTATATGCTGCTGTTGCAGGCTAGAGTGTTGGATAACTACTAATTAGATCCAGTTTATGGACAACATGTTCATATCTTCTCTATCCTTAGTGATTTTATGCATGAATTACTGAGAGAGGAATGAAATCAACTATAATTGCAGATTTTTGTTTCTCCTTTCAACTCTATTAATTTTTGCTTAGTGTTTTTTTTTTGTTTGTTTGTTTGTGTTTTTGGTTTTAGTTCTGTGCATGGGTGCATGTCCATTTGGGGTTATGTCTTATTCATGATTGACCCCTTTTCATCATGAAAGGTCCCTTTTTTCCCCTAATGATATTTCTTGTTCTGAAGTTTACCATGTCTGATATTAATAGAGTTACTCCAACTCTCTTATACTTAGTGATTGCATATCTTTCTCCCCATCCTTTTATTTGAAACTATCTATGCTTTTACATTTAAAGTGTATTCTTATTGGGTCTTTTTTGGTGTGTTTTCTTTAGCCCCAACTGCCCACTTACCCTTATTGTAACTATTAATGTGATTCGGTTAATCTATGATCTTGCTTTATGTTTTCTATTTGTTTCAGGGTTTTTTTGTTTGGGGGTTTTGTTTGTTTTGGTTGTTGTTTTCTTCTTTTCCTGTTATTTTTTGGGCTGAGTATTTTTGGTATCACTTTATCTCCACTCAACCTATTACCTGCACCTCTGTATTTTTTAGTGATTTCTTTGTGTTTAAGATTTATTCATGCATATTTAAGTCATATTATTATATAAGTTATTATTTACATCTCTTCTCCACTTTATGACAATATACTGCTTTTCCTTCCTCCTGTTCTTTGTACTATTTGTGTTATACATAATTATAAACTATTATACATTTATAAATTCCATCATATTGTTTTTTTTTTTGCTTTGAACAATTATCTTTATTATAGAGTACAGTATGCTATATTGATGGTATGTGACAACATAGGGCTCTCAAAGCCACTCTCTTTAGGGAATCTATGATGGAAATTGTTGAAGAGAAATCTCATTGTGTTACATTGAGTTGAGGCAGGGACTCCCTAGCAGTTGGAGACCTCTCTTCCTGTTTTGCTATTACTGGGACTGGTGGTCCAGGGGAGTCTTACTCCTTGGAAGCAATGCAGCTCATAAGATATACCACCTTGTTTCTGTAGCCAAATTCATTATTATGTCAGGAAAAGAGTTTGAAAAAGTGATCATGAGGAGAGCATCAGCCCCAGCATCAAAGGTAAACAAGTAGATGTCATTGTTAAAGTAACAGGAGACACCCTGGTTCTTAAGGGGCCCTCTAACACCTGCTTCACCATTTTTTTTTTTTTTTGATGACTTCATACCTGGGAGTTTTCTCCAGAGAGTAGGTCTGATCCATAACCAGCAGATTTAGGGGTGGGAACACAGAAAGCCATGCTAGTGATTGTGCCACTGAAGTTACCATGTGTGAAATCCTACTGGGACATGCTAGACCATGTAGTTTATGTACTAAAGGAGACATTGATGATGATAATTTCCCATTCGTTGAAGTTAGAAGGCCTGGCATCCAGGCCCTTAATATGGACAAATTTGTCTACTCTGACCTTAGCCATCATGTCTTAGGGATGTGACTGACACTGCACAACAACATATGGCTGTTTGTGGAATAAGGGGAAGCAAAGAACAAAATATCTTTTAAATAACTTAAAAATGAGGACATTTTTCTTATATATTTACTCATACTTACCATTTTTGGTGCTGTTCATTCCTTTGTGTAGATTCAAGTCTGCATCTGGTCTTATGTTCCTGTTCCCAAAGGTTTTCTTTAACGTTCCTTCTGCAGTGGAAAATTTTTTAGAGCACATGCTTATCTGGAATCTTATTTTACCTTTGGAAGGTTTTTATTCTGTGGCCCCAGGGTTTTAGCCAGCAGACAGCACTGTGCCTCTCTGCAGTTTGGGATGAGAATAGATGCTGGGGCACTTTAGCGGACCTCCAAGCTCTCAATGAAGCTGAAGTCCTGATCTTGGCACTAAGTCAGCTGAGAAATTGTTTCAGTTCAAGGCTTGAGAAGAAAAGAGTACAGCTGTTCTCCACAGTCTACTAGATAAATAAAAATATTACTAGGAAGTGGTAATAGTTTACTTAAAATAGGTCAGCAGGAATTTGTAGTATCATTCAAATATTGAAATTTTTTTCTAGAAAGAAGTTTACTAGTGTGAGTCATAGCCTAATTTTCATTCCTGGAGGAGAGCTGGTCTTTGTTTGCTTTTCATGTAGGTCTTTCTGTCCTCTCCAAAGCAGTGCTTGATGTTCACATTTTTCCTCTTGGAAATGTCCATTTCCTTTTAATGTTGTCTCAGAAGTAGGTAGTCATAGCCATTATATTAATGATTTTGACCTGAGTACCAGAGTAGTTTGTCCCTTGTCTGAAGATTATATTCTATTGTTAATTTCATTTTCGATATATAAATGTAATGCTTTGTTTACAGAGAATCTTATAATTTGTTATGAAAGAGAAAGGAGTTTCCCACCCATAAAAGCCCATGAAATGTTCCACATGCAGAACCACCCAAACTTTACAATGACAGGTTGATGGCCAGAGCTTATGTTATATAGCAGTTCAGTTGGTGAGTTATCTCTTGTCAATATATTTTTTCATTACATATGGGGACTCATGAGTGACGATGCCACTTTCCTTCATTCTGTGATAGAAGTTTTGCCTCTTATATTTTGAAGCAAATCACCATCAGAGAGACAGTTGGACAGACCCTGATAGACCCAGCTCTGTTACATGCTGGTTGTATGACTTTTGGCAAGATACTGAATTTCTTAAACCTCAGCTCCATTTTCTGACATTGAGATAACCATAGTATTTAGTTCATAGGGTTATTGTGAGTTTAGTGAGATAACACATGTAAACCACTGAATACAGTGTATGCCACATTAAGGTAATAAATGTCAAGCATTATTTTAATTAGCTTTAATGTTCAGTGAAGAAAATACATGAAATTAAATAACATTGAATTATATCCATTGTATGAATATTTCAGGAAGCATGGAGAGAAAGCAAGAGAGATAAGCAGTTAAACGGACAAATGCTAATGGTTTTCTAATTTAATGGAACATCCTGGTAACTCTAATATAAACAGAATGCATATGGTTTTTGAGAACCTTTCCTCTATAAACCAGTACTAATGGTACAATGTAGTAGAAAGGCCACTGGGCTTTGTATTCGTAGCTTTGCTTTATTATGGCTCTATCACTTCCTGTTACCTAATTTTTGCACATAAGCCTATTATCCTCTTTGGCCATACGTGGTAGATAAACCTCTTCTAAAACCTTTTGACAAAAGTGAGAAAGTTTCTGATGCCTTCTGATGCACTGGTAGTCATGAATAGATGAGGCTACATTCCAGAAGTAACCGGATGCCCCCTGTTACGGACTGAATTGGGCCTCCCCAGAATTCATATACTAAAGTGCCACCACACCTCCAGTACCACAGAATATGACTGTATTTAGAGATAAGGTCTTTAAAGAAGTAATTAAGGTTAAAGGAGGTCATTGGGATGGGCTCTAATCCTATGTGACTGATAAATCCTCCCCAGAAATGAGGATTAGGACCCAGACACACACAGAGGGGAGACCTTGTGAAGACATTGAAAGAGGATGGCATTTATAAGCCAAGGAGTACGGCCTTCGAAAGATACCAACCCTACTGATGTTGGACTTCTAGCCTCCAGAACTGTGAGGAAATAATTTCCTGTTGTTTGAACCACCCAGCTGTGGTACTTTGTAATAGTAGCCCTAGCAAATGAATATACCACCTGTTTGCTCCAAGTCTCCTTGTTAGCGTGATTCTTCAAGGGCCTGGGGACTCTATGTGGGTAGTGTCACAAACTTATGAGAAATCCGCTTCGTCCTTCCCTTAAATAAAAATAAGCTCTAAAGTTTCCTCTAAGTGCAGAGGTCTGACAATATACCAGATTAAAGTCCATCAGGGTATGGCAATGGGGTTACTTTGTGGCTCTTCTCTGAACCTTGTGAACTAAGTTTCCTTTACATAGAAAGATCCCTCTGAAGAACAGAGCAAAGTCAGAGACACTTCTTTCTGGTTTTCAGAGACTGATATATGAATATTAGATGCTGCTGTCTAGCCAACAAGAAAGTGAGTGTGCCTTCAAGACAAATATACTAGTGAAGACCTCATGTTCTGAATGTTAAATCGCCAACTGGTTCTTCTGCTGTCAAAAACAGCAGGTCCATTGCAAAACGTGGGTTGATTGTAACAGCACTTTAAGTTAGCACCCACTATTTGTTTGCTGTTGCTGCCATGAAAAATTACCACAAATTTTGCAGCTTAAAACACTACTCATTCATTATCTCTTAGTCTACGAAGTAGAATCTGGGCATAGCGTGGCTCAGTGAAGTTGTCTCAGCTCACCATCTTACAAAGGCTGAAATCAAGGCAAGGTATCAGCTGGCCTGGATTCTTACCTGAAGGCTCGGGAAAGAATCTTCTTTCAAGCTGTCTATTGTGTTCAGAATCCAGGTTCTTGTAGTTGTAGGACTGAGGTCCCTGTTTCCTTGCCACAGCCTCCTTCATTTTTAAGCCAACAGTAGTGGTTCGAATCCTGTTTACCAGCTGAAAAAAAAGATCTCTGATTTTAAGAGTGCATCTGATTAGATTAAGTCCATCTGGATAATCTCCCTCTTTTAAAGTCAGCTGATTAGTAACCTTAATTACATCTTCAAAAATATATATGATCTATTTTGTGTATAATCTAATGTATTTCTGGGAATAATGAACAAGTTATTACAGAGGCCAAAATTCTGTTTATCACACATCCTTAAGTGATACGCTCTTAGTTTACCTAATGACATTTGACTTCCAGGGATGCACTTGTCTTTGCATTTTTATTTTTTACAACAAAATCTTCATTTTTCTCTCTATCTTACAAATCCAGATCCAATTCCATTTTTTTATACTGATAGACAACTTCATGGTTATCTCTGGGCTAGTTGCATAATAAGTCTATTAATTTGGGCTTGGTCATGAAATACCACTCTTTAAAGAATTTCAGATATGAACACAGGTAAAGATAATACAATAATCCTAATTAGAAAAGCCTTTATGTCAGTGGTTCTCAAACTTTAGGATACATCAGAAACAACTGGAGAACTTGTTAAAGCATGGAATGCTGGGCTGCATTCCTGAGTTTCTGATTCAGTATCTATAAGATGGAGCCATTTTTAACAAATTCCTAGTGATGTTATTACTACCAGCCCAGGGGCCACACTTTGGAACCACTTCTTTAGCTTGCTTTATTTCTATTTATCCTACTTATGAAAATCACAAATTTGGTGCTTCATGTCTTTGTGGATACCTGTAATTTACATGTTACTGTAATTATTTTATACTTACCCTATCAAATACTGTGTATACAGTAGAAACCTGAGGGGAAAAAAATGTAACATGGAAAGGGGAACCTGATCATTAATGATATTTAGGACATTTTCTTTATATATGGCATGAGATGATGAGTTTGTTTTTAATCCATTATTTATTTTCTTGTTTTATCTAAATATGGCCCTATAAATATCAAGCATAATAAAACAGTTAGAGGGTCTGATACCAAGGGACAGTTAAGGAAGAAAGTGAATTGTTAACATTCAAATGTTTCCATGGGAGGGGTGCCTGGGTGGCTCAGATGGTTGAGTGTCAGCCTTTGGCGCAGGTCATGATCCCAGGGTCCTGGGATCAAGCCTCTCATCGGGCTCCCTAGCAGGGAGCCTGTTTCTCCCTCTGCTACTCCCCCTGCTTGTGTTCTCTCTGTCTGTCAAATAAATAAAATCTTAAAAAAAAATGTTTCCACGGGAAGTGTGTCCAGGAAAATTTTTTTGAATCTTGACTTAAATTTCATTCCTCATCTACTGAACCAAATACTCAAAGGAAATATTTGGTAAACATTCTCTCAAAGTAAAGTTCTTTTGTCGGTGATATAGCTGTTCACATTGGGTAGGGTCATATTTATTCTAAAAAGGTTTTATGGGGGAGGGTTTACCATAAGATGTTTCACGGTGAAGGTGGAGAATCTACAGCAAATGAGGACACCACATTTTGCAGATGACAGCTATATTTTCACATTACAAAATTCCAATGAATGGTAATCATCACTAATTCTGATGAAGATAATATTGATGAAGTGGTTACCATAAAAGTGGTTCTCTTAATGTATATTATACGACCATATAAGTAAATGTCAAAACTTGAATCTGTAAATGGAAACATTTAAAAACTATTCTCTGTCCCATTTGGTGAAAATGAGGAATGTGGGAGGGCTATGTAATGCACGAGACACAGGCTTTGGAGGACAGCGAGCGCAGAAGCGAACGGAAGTCTCGGGGAAGAAGGGAAGAATTCTGATAAAAGAAGAGGGAAAAAGATGATAAAGTCTGTGAAAAGGATTAATTTCCCTTTTCCCAATGATGTTACAGTGGATTTCTAATTCTCTTCTCTGATCTGTTTCTTCAATATTGCTTTAGCCAATCTGCTAGAACCCTAGTTAGGAAAAGCAGGGATCTATATTCGTCAAAACCTCCGATATTCTACATGGAGTTCTTTGAAGTCCATGAAATCTGACTCTCAAATAATTCTCTACCCTTCCCCCTGAGCATGCAGGCTCAGAAGGAAACAGCACCAAAGTCCCTGGGAAAAGGCAAATGGGTTTTACACGTTGAGATTGTTAAGGAATTTCTAGTGTCTACATTCAGTTTTAATACTTAATTTTTATATATGTTTTAATAAATGGAAAATGATTTATATGAGTTTGTAGCAAGAGTAGACCTGGGAGCAATGTCAAAAGTTAATATGTAGCCCAGCTATAGGCTGAGGCTCTAGTTACCTGAGACAATTCATGACAGAATAGGCAGTTAGGTCTGTATCCTGTGTAGGGTAGGTCATTTTTATATAATGGTGACAATGAATTGGAAGCAGATGAACAAAACCTTGGGTTTACCTCAGATCCTAATGATTTGTGGATTCTGGAATAGCAACCGCAGGAATGTTCCCTTACATCAGCAAATGTGTTGTTTTTGTTTTGGTCAAGGATACTTCTTTGGGAGCTTAGAAGCTTGAAGCAACTCCAAAAGTCACAGAGAGTCTTGCCATATGGGAAGCCAGAGACACATCCCGGCTAAGTGCTATTGTTCATTTTCTTTCTTCAAGTTGAAAATTGCTACTATGGATCTTGGAACCAGATAGCACTAATATGCCAAATTTTACCATTAAGCGGCTGATCTATCAATGGGAGTGAATTTACATTACCTGTGTAGAAACATCTTGCAAATCAAAGTGTAGCAACAGCATGTGGGTCTGTGAGATGAAATAGAAGGGCCCAGAATGGTATCAATTTGGGATTAATTTGTTTTATGTACGATGTAGCACAGTTTCTAGTTACATAAGAGGCCCATTCCAGTTTGAAGGTTGTTACGTTTGGGGAAAAGGGAGGGCTCTTCTTAAACTGACTTACCTTCTAAGAGATGTGGTAAGAGAAAGGGAACAGTGAAAGGAGGAAACAAATATGCTCTGTCCTTGTGGAATATTCTGGAGAGGTACAGCAATGTTCTTATGCACCAGCTTCATGAGATATAAAAACTGGTACTAACAAGGCAGAAATACTAGTTTAAAGTGCATGAGATGTGCTAGGTACTAGGCTACATGTTTACATTTGATTCTAATATCAAGCAGTTTGGGGAACCTGAAGCTCAGAGTGGCAGAAAGATTGTGAATGGATTGCAAATATGGGTGTGTCTGGCTTCAAAACCCACTCTACATACTGAGGTGCTGCTGAAATCTGATTGGAATAGCAACCAATGACCTGGATGATTTTTGCAAAAGTCATAGTGTTCTCATATGTAAAACAGTAGATCATCTCTAAAGCTTATTCAGAAAGGTCTAAAAACATGATTGCATTCCCAGGAAATTAAAAGGATTTCACAAGGGCATTGGCAAAATTTCCTCCACCATTTTCAGGCCTAGAAGTAATTTCCCCTAACTTTGTAAAAGCACTCGTTCATGTAACTTCAGCTTATGTAAAGTCCTTTGGGTCTAAATAAATGAGACATATTAACAAGGTATTATTATTTTTTTTCTTTTAGAAAATAGCATAACAAATAACAGAAAAATTGGCAGGAGTAATAACTTTCTTGGTTTTACTCATCCTAGATCGGCTTATTTATTTTCATTTCCGAGAGGTGTAAGGAGCATTGAGCATGGTCCTAATGAAAGTCCTGTCACAAGTGTCACAGCGATTTATTTATTTATTTATTTATTTATTTAGTAAAAGGTTTTATTTATTTGACAGAGAGAGAGATAGCGAGAGCAGGAACACAAGCAGGGGGAGTGGGAGAGGGAGAAGCAGGCTTCCCGCCGAGCAGGGAGCCCGATGTGGGACTCGATCCCAGGACCCTGGAATCATGACCTGAGCCAAAGGCAGACACTTAAGGACTGAACCACCCGGGCACCCACAGCAATTTAGACCTACACTAAGTCTCCACTCCAGCTGTAAGTCTCTAACTGATTTGGGCCCTGCCCACCTCTCCAGTTCATCTCCTCCCTCTCAGATTGAGCCACACTGGCCCACTTGCTTTGAACACTCCAGGCTCCATTGCCCCAGGACCTCTCTATTCTCTTTGCCTGTCATGCTCTTCCCATAGATACTTTCATGGCTTATTCCCTCATTTTTTCAGATCTAAACACAAAAGTTTTCTTATCATAGTGGAGTTCTTTGACCACACCAGCTGAAAGAGTGTGTTATATCCGCCCCTACTGGCCTCTCTGTCCTTTTGCTCGGCTCTGTTTTTCTTCATAGCACTTACTTTTATACCGTGTTACACATTTTTTTCCTCCTCTGTCCACCCCACAAACCCCAGACTACAAGCTTCAAGAGGGCAAAGAACATGCTTATCTTATTTTGTCAGGGCACTCCCGACCCCAGGACAATCCTGACCAAGTCAGTGCGCAATAAATGTTGTACATGCTGAATGAATCAGCTGAATGGTGGTAACTAATTTTTGTTTAATAGCTTTTGATCTGAATAAAGCCTCTCATGGGAATTAAAACCCAAGCAAAGGGCTAATCAGATTAATTTTTCCCCTCTGTCTTTACCTTAAGTAGCAGGCAGAAAATTCCTGGGATAGGGCAACCCAGAAAAGCTAGCATCAATTTAATTAAAGAGGAGTCATTTTAAATAGCAGAGTCATTTTGACCCAGTGTTAATGAGGGAAAACTGACATCGCAGCTGGGGCTCCTCTCCTGGTTGTGTTGCCGCTGCCCTGCAAATGTGGTGGGGGCACGTTCCACTGCACCCAGGCTGCCGCTGCGACAGCAGGTGGTGCCACTTGTTTGGGCAACCAGGGCATCTCCTGCGGGAAGGTCAGCCACACGGTACCATTATTATGAAAATGTGGAGGAGCCTTTTCCTCTACAGCAGGTTTTTGGGAGGAGGAATGTGTGAGGATCTGAGAGTCAGAAATTGGGGATAAAACCTGCTTCCTACGATGTCAGTATATAGAGCCACTAAATTTATGAGTGATAAAAAGATTAAGAGGAGAAAGGCAAGGGCAAGGCTGGAAAACATATGCTCCTTCCCATTCCTTACTTATTTGTCCCTGCATGTTCACATAGTTCTGGAGAGAGGGGCTCTTGGGATGCTTCAGTGAGCCTTAGATGCACTCCTAACATACAGGTTTACTCTCCAATTTTAAGAGTGCTGTGAAAAATAATGTTCATTTATATTAAGGACATTTTATTTCAGAATGGAGTATTTAGCATATGTTATTGAATGCCTAATATATGAGAATCTGTGTATTAGGAACTGAGGCCACAAATCATCATAGAGCATGATTCCTCTTGACAAGGTAAGGTCATGTGAATGATGTTATAAATACTGTGTAAGAGATAGGAACAGGGATGGTATGGTCTCCCCAAGGAAAGTGTGTCAATAACCGGGGGAATTGGGGAAGGTCTCAGGTGATACTTGAATTTGAAAGATGAGCAAGAATTTTCTCAGTCAGAAATGTCAGGGAAGGGCATGCTGTTCAGAAGGGACAGCATGTATCAAAAACAATGAATTAGATTTGGTAATGGCAAGAATTTTGGTTTGGCTGGAGCATAGGGTGTGTGTGTGTGTGTGTGTGTGTGTCCACTTGAGTGGGTTTATCTGCCACGGTTTGTTCAAGAAAACCTCAACACTCTTTATATTGCTGGTTTCAAATGTTTAATTGAGGGACTTAGACACTTAAACTCATTGGAAGGCCTTGGGGAGATAGACTATCCTAGTATGGAATGATTCTGAAGAGCCCACTCAGAAAGCATTTCAAATCTCATGATCACCTCAGCATCTGCTTGCAATATCAGAAATAATGCTCTCTTTTTCTCTTTACCTTCCAATTCTTGTGTGATACCTATCAATAATAGATTCTAACTCAGAACCACATAGGAGAAGGATATTCTCAGCATCATCTTTGTTCTTAGCTTCTTCAGACCTTAGTGGGGATAGAGTGATGATGAATTAATGGGAGAGAAGCAAGTTCAGTGAGAGACAGGTAAAGTTGGCAGGAGTCTTACTATAAGACTTGCATGATGTAATATGTGCTTGTACTTTATGTTAGAATCATTGGGGAAATTGGTGAATGTCTTAACAGGGAATTAAATGATTAACTGAATTTTAGAAAAAATAATCTGTTACTTCTGTTATCAGAAAACTGAATTTATAAATTTAAAGAGAAAAAATAAGGAATGAAAGAGAAAAACAGATGACGTTTTGGTAATTTTGTAAAATTTGGATTAAAAGAAAAAGAGACAGGAGGCAGAGAGGCTAGTTGCTTCCTCAGCTCTTACTTTCCCTTAACAGCCAAATTTTGGTTCTGGGAACATTAAATTAGCACCTATATGTCACCAGTGTGCTTACAGAAAGAGAAGCACCCTGATAGTTTCCACTTTCATACTTTCTCAATCCTATTCACCTAACTAGAAACAGAAGTTTATCTCTGCAAAGGTCACCCATGATTTCCATTGCAGAGAAGGCTAGCTGTCTACTAAAAATCTGCATTGCCCTTTCATAGTGTAGAAGTTTGCTGTGAAGTAGCTACTCAACCATAGGCTATCCTTCCCAACTCCTTTGCATTTACATGGGACAATATAACTGAATTCTGTTCAATGGAATATGGGTAAAAGTGAAGTATACTACTTCCAGAATGGGTGCATAAAACCCTTCCACACCATCCAGCAAACTCTTTTCTCATCCACTAGTTGGATGAAACCCTGCCAGATGACCTTGGAAGCCACATAATAAAAAAGGTAGAGTCTCCATGAATTTAGGTCCTAGAACCACCTTTACCCCCATACCACACTGCCGCCACCACCACCAACTGAACCATGTGAGAAGAAGAAAAATATTTCTTCATTAAACCACTGAAAATTTGGAGCTTTTCTGTCACCATAATTAGTAATACTTTTCTTTATGCTACTCTGTAGCAATAAGTACTCTCCCTTTAGTACTTGATGCTGGTAGCCATTTAAATGAGAATGTCTTTGAGGTACTTTAAAAATGCAGATAGAAAACTCAGGATGGTCTGAATATACAGAATTTTGGAGTCATTAGCACATAGGTAGGAGTTGAAATCATGGGCAGGGGTAGGATATTTCAGGAGAAATGGGCAGAATGAGAAAGGAAGGCCAAGGTATGAATCTTGAGGAGAAAAGCAGTAAGGGTATAGGCAGAGAAAAGTGGCAGCAGGAAGTGTGGTAAACTACATTCTTTCCTAGAATTTATGAGAATTCAAAGGAAGGAAGGCTATGTTAAAAGCTGAGTATAAACATTTCACTAGAAAACAGAGAGCAAAAGTAAAATTGCTGTGCAATAAGGAATGAAAAAGTGTAGTGAAGGTAGAAACAAATTGCAGCTTAGAATTCTAGAATTGTAGCAGTAAGCGATGGAGACACATGCTTTTAAGGTCAGCAAAATGAGTTCATTCTTTTTTAAATATATATTATTACAGGGCGCCTGGGTGGCTCAGTTGGTTAAGCAACTGCCTTCAGCTCAGGTCATGATCCTGGAGTCCCGGGATCGAGTCCTGCATCGGGCTCCCTGCTCGGCGGGGAGTCTGCTTCTCCCTCTGACCCTCTTCCCTCTTGTGCTGTCTATCTTTCATTCTCTCTCTTTCAAATAAATAAAATCTTTAAAATATATATATATTATTACATATTTTTTTATTTTTATTTTTAAAATCTTAATTTCAGTATAGTTAACATAGTGTTATATTAGTTTCAGGTGTACAATACAGTGATTCAACAATTCTATACATTTCTCAGTGCTTATTATGGTAAGAGTACTCTTAATCCCCTTCATCTATTTCACCCGTTCCCCACCCACCCACCTTTCCTGTGGTAGCCATGAGTTTATTCTCTATAGTTGAGTCTGTTTCTTGGTTTGTCTCTCCCTCTCTCTCTTTTTTTCCTTTGCTTGTTTCTTAAATTCTACATTTGAGTGAAATCATATGGCATTTGTCTTTCTGTGACTGACTTATTTCACTTAGCATTATACTCTTAGCTCCATCCATGTTGCAAATGGCAAGATTTCATTCTTTTTATGGCTGAGTAATATTCCATTGTGTATCTTTAGCTATGTCTATTCTTTATCCACATATTCTTTATCCATTCATCAATGGATGGAAATGGGCCTCCATATTTTTGCTGCTATAAGTAATGCTGCAATAAACATAGGGGAGTATATACTTTTCGAATTAGTGTTTTTGTATTCTTTGGGTAAATTATCAATAGTGTAATTACTGGAACATATGGTAGTTCTATTTTTTAATTTTTTGGGGAACCTCCATACTGTTTCCACAGTGGCTGTACTAGTTTGCATTCTCACCAACAGCGCACAAGGATTCCCTTTTCTCCATGTCCTCACCAACACTTGTTGTTTCTTGTGTTTTTGACTTTAGCCATTCTGACAGGTGTGAGGTGACATCTCATTGTGGTTTTGATTTACATTTCCCTGATGATGAGTGATGTTGAGCATCTTTTCATGTGTCTATTGGCCATCTGTATGTCTTTGGAGAAATATCTGTTCATGTCTTCTGGCCATTTCTTAACTGATTATTTGGGTTTTGGGTGTTGAGTTTAATAGTTCTTCATATATTTTGGATACTAATCCTTTATTGGATATATCACTTCCAAATATCTTCCCATTTAGTAGGTTGTCTTTTAGTTTTATTATTTCCTTTGCTGTACAGAAGCCTTATATTTCAATGTAGTCCCAATAGTTTATTTTTGCTTTTGTTTCCCTTGTCTCAGGAGACATATCTAGAAAAAAATGTTGCTATGGCCAATGTCAGAGAAATTACTGCTTGTGCTCTCTTCTAGGATTTTATGGTTTCATATCTCACATTTAGGTCCTTATTCCATTTTGAGTTTATTTTTGTGTGTGGTGTAAGAAAGTGGTCCAGTGTCATTTTTTGGCATGTAGCTATCCAATTTACTCAATACCATTTGTTGAAGAGACCATCTTTTTTCCCTTTGCATATTCTTGCCTCTTTTGTTGTAGATTAATTGACCATATAATCTTGGGCATATTTCTGGGTTTTCTGTTCTGTTCTATTGATATGTGTCTATTTTTGTGTTAGCACCATATTGTTTTGATTACTACAGTTTTGTAATATAACTTGAAATCTGGAATTGTTATACTTTGGCTTTGTTCTTCTGTTTCAAGATTGCTTTAGCTATTTTGGGTCTTTTGTGGTTTCATCCAAATTTTAGGAATGTTTGTTCCAGTTCTATGAAAAATGCTGTTGGTATTTTGATAGGAATTGCATTAAATCTGTAGATTGCTTTGTGTTGTATGGGCATTTTCACAATACTGGTTCTTCCAATCCACGAACATGAAATATCTTTCCATTTATTTGTATTTTCTTCAATTTCTTTTATCAGCATTTTATAGTTTTCAGAATATAGGCTTTTTTTTTACCACTTTGGTTATGTTTATTCTTTGGTATTTTATTATTTTTGGTCTAATTGTAAATGGGAATGTTTTCTCAATTTTTCTTTCTTGAGCAGATGCATTTTAAATATGAGGATGAGTTAAACAGGTTTGTAAGCTGAAAAGGGAGGGCCAGCGAGAGGGGATTTACTGAAGATAGAAAATCAGGTGGATGTTCAAAAGGCCTTGGAGGACACAATAGAATAGTAAATCCTTGAGGAGAAGGGCTTTGTTTGTCTTGTTTAACACTGTATCCCCAGGCGTAGACTATCCTGGCACTAGAAGGCAGTCAAAAAAACATTTATTGAAGGAATGCATGAAGAGAGGAAGAAGGGAAGGGAGGGGAAGATGAAATCAAGAATACAAATAAAGGTGTTATCTTTGGAAGAAAGGCAAGGCATCCTCTGGGACAGAAGGGAAGGAGGGAAGTCTGGGGAACATGCAGATAATATAGGAGGTGGAGTTTGTGACTGATGATTGCTATTTTCTCTGTGAGGTAGGAGGCTATGCCATCTGTTAAAACATGAGTGGGTGAGTCCAGTTGAGTGATTTAAAGTAGAATGGTAAAGGTTTGTAACAGCTACTGGCATGAATAAATATGGTTATTTACTTGAGTTGAAAATACTGGACAATCCTAACAACACACAAATTGTGAGAATTAATTAATTCATTTGAGATTGTTTAAGGACATGTTTATAGACTATAAACCACTGGACAACTAGATACATTTAATCCTTGATATGATTTGATTTTAAGCTTAAAACCTGAAAATAAATTTGTTTGCAGATCATCCAGAGCAAAGTTGTGTATTACACAATCTCAGACACTATGGTGGTCTTTATGAACCTTTATGTTCTGTCTTAATATCATATTAGTAGCTGTAGCATTGTGCAATGATCACTTTATCATTTGGGTAAAATTATAGAAAAAATAAATTATCCTTAATTCTCTGATTGAGCAAACAAGTCTTAAGTAATGCCTTTTATGAAGAAAACATAAGTGAATAAATTCTATGTGAATACTTAAATTTTATAGACTGACACTGGCTCTGAATATGTAGATTTCATAATATTGAACATCATGAAGACTTCTATGGCAATAAAGAGCTGTTAGTATTTTAATATACTATCAAGGCATATACTTCTGATTAATTACACTTATAGATTCTGGATCTGTAT
Source organism: Eumetopias jubatus (assembly GCF_037043125.1). Classification (NCBI taxonomy): domain Eukaryota; kingdom Metazoa; phylum Chordata; class Mammalia; order Carnivora; family Otariidae; genus Eumetopias; species Eumetopias jubatus. Next base: position 28,759,798 of record NW_028274807.1, read on the forward strand.
AACCTTGGACATTCCTTCACTCATTCATTCAAGGAATTTTTAGTAAACACAGAGTATTGGGGACGTAGTGAAGACCAGATTGACATGGTTTTCCTGAACTCATGGAGATGAATATATGAAAATTTTCATTAGCTTCACCATGAGCTCTTCTCAAATTTTCCCAATGAACCACAGACTCCTACCTCTTCACAATTTTATTGAGTCCATGTTGAATTAGGCTCACCAGTTACTTGCTCATATCTCATTTGCCATGATCATATGTGAGAAGCAGGGATGTGAGCAAGTCCCAATTTCATTTGGTTGGGATATTCTACTTATGTCAAGATTAAAGGCTTCATGTTGTGTGAAAGACTGTGAGAGAAGTGGACAATGGAACCTATGTTTGGTGGGCCAGTAGTAACATTTTAAAATATGAAGGAAACATAAGTGACGATTTAAGTACAATGATCTGCAGTGCATATACACTTTTGGGCTGCTGCCCATTAGGCTGGGGCAATTCAGAGGTTAAGACAGTGTCATTATCTGTGGAAGTCCCTTTGACTATCATTGTATTATGATTTATATTGTGGTGGGTTCTCTCTTTGAGCACAAAAGGTCCTCCAGGGAGATACAATATTAATCTTATCTTTAAGCACATACTTCCACCCCCCAAGTATGGAATGGCTCTGGAAATTTATGCTTCAGATGAAAGTTGAAAGTTTGAATCTGTAATTTTATATTTTTATTAGAGAGTTATGAGTTGAGATTAGGAAATCTTTATTTTATAGTTAGTATGTGACGATCAATATTTCCTACTATAAACAGCCATGTTTACCAATATAATTTAATTTTACAATGATTATTTTTTCTCATTGAACTGTATATATAAATAAAAAACACATTATAGATTAAAAGATTCTTTTATATCTATAAATAAAGTAAGGAAATCCATTTTTGATGAATGCTACAAGTTACTATTTTTAAATAGTAGTGTGGTTAAAAAACACGTAACATGAGATCTACCCTCTTTACAGAATTTTAAGTACAATACAGTGCTGTTCATATTGTATTGTTGGTGTTAAGCACAATGTGGTATGGTGGGTCTCTCAAACTTTTCCATCTGGCAGGACTAAAACTCTAAACCCATCGAACAGCATTTTCCCCTGCCATCAACACCTGGCAGCCACCATTCTACTTTCTGTTTCTGAGAATTTGACTTTTAGATAGTCAAATATAAGTGACTCCGCTACATATGCATGGAATCATGTATTATTTGCCCTTCTGCCACTGGCTTATTTCACTTAGCATAATGTCCTTAAGATTTATCCACGTTGTTGCATATGACAGGATTTCTTTCTATTCTTGTGGCTCAATAATATTCCATTTTATATGTGTACCACGTTTTAAAAACTAATCTGTCAATGTATATTTAGGTTATGTTTACTGCTCGGCTATTATGAATACTGTTGCAATAAACACAGGAGTGCAAATATCTTTTCAGATTCCTTATTTTGGATAATTATCCAGAGGTGGGATTATTGAATCATGTCTTAGTTCTATTCTTAATTTTTTGAGCAACCTCCATACTGTTTTCCATAGCAGCTTACCATTTTACATATTCCCACAAATAATGCATAAGCGTCCAAATTTCTCCATATCCTCACCAACACTGGTTTGTGTGTGTGTGTGTATCTCCTTTGGAGAAATGTCTATTCAAGTTATCTGCTCAGATTATTTTATTGATTGACTGATTGATTTCTGTTGAATTATAGGGATTCCTTATGTGCTTTGGATAGTAACTCCTTATCAGACATATGGTCTGAAAATATATTCTTCCATTCTAAAAGTTGTCTTTTTCACTCTCTTGATTGTTTCCTTTGCTATGCAGAAGCTTTTTAGCTTGATGTAGTCCCATTTATTTTTGTTTTTATTGTCTGTGCTTTGGGTGTCATATTCATAAAATCATTACTAAGATCAATGTCATGAAAAATCTTCACATTTTTTTAAGGAGTTATATTGTTTCAATATAGGTTTATGTTTAAGTCTTCAATCCACTTGGAGTTGATTTTGTGTAGTGTAAGATAAAAGTTCCATTGGTCTGTGTGTCTATTTTTTGCTGGTAGCATACTATTTTAATTACTATTGCTTTGTAGTATAGTTTGAAATCAAAAGGTGATGCCTCCAGCTTTCTTCTTCTTTTTCAGGATTGCTTTAGCTATTCAAGGTCTTTGTAGTTCCATAAATTTTTAGAATTTCTTTTTCTATTTCCGTGGAAAATACCATTGGAATTTTGATAAGGACTGCATTGAATCTATAGAGGATTTTGGATGGTATGGGCATTCTGACATTAAGTCTTTCAATCCATGAACGTGGGGTATCTTTCCATTTGTTTGTGTCTTTCAACAAAGTCTTGTAGTTTTCATTGTAGAGACCTTTCATTTCCTTGGTTAAATTTATTCCTAAGTATTTACTGTTTTTGATGCTTTTATGAATGGGATAGTTTTCTTTATTTCTTTTCAGATGTTTTATTGTTGGTGTGTAGAAATGCCACTGATTGCTATATGTTGATTTTATCCTGCAATTTTAATGAATTTCTTGATTAGTTCCAACAGTTTTTTTGCTTGAGCCTTTAGAATTTTCTCTATATAAGTTGATGTCTACAAATAACAACCATTTTACTCCTTCATTTCTTATTTGGATGCCTTTTATTTTATTGTCTTGCCTAACTGCTATAGCTAGGACTTCTAGTACCATGTGGTGAGAGTGGACACCCTTGTGTCCTTCTAGTACCATGTGGTGAGAGTGGACACCCTTGCCTTGTTCCTGATCTTAGAGGCAAAGCTTTCCATCTTTCACCATTGTTTATGATATTTGCTTTGGTTTTGTTGTATATGGCCTTTATTATGTTGAGGTATGTTCCTTCTATATTCAATTTTTCAGGTATAGTTTTTTTTTAATAGTTTGTCATTTAACCTGTATGCCAGAATTAAAAGTGATTTACATACCACCATTCTAGTATTACAATATTCTCTATTTGTCCATATATTTATACTTGCCAGCAGTTTTTCTACTTTTGTATTGCTGTTTAATGCCCTTTTGTTTCAATTTGAAAGACTCCCTTTAGCATTTCTTGTAAGGCAGGTCTAGTGGTGATAAACTTCCATAGATTTTGTTTGTCTGAGAATGTCTTTATCTCTCCTTCGCTTCTAAAGGATAGTTTTGCCAGGTTTAATATTCTTGATGGGTTGTTTTTTCTTTGAGCTCTTTGTATATTTCATGCCATTTTCTCCCTAGCTTACAAAGTTTCTGCTGGGAAATTCACTTATAGTCTTCTTTTGGTTCTGGTTGCAATTCTGTTGTTTGTATGTGTTGGGTGGGTGGGTGGGTTCTGACACAACACCAAGTAATTCTCCAGACACCAGCAGGGTGTCCAAGAATTCAACTCAGTTTTGACACTATCTGCCTGGAGAGGGCCTCAGATATTACAGGTTAAATTTCAGTCCTTGGGGCGCCCAGGTGGCTCAGTCGTTAAGTGTCTGCCTTTGGCTCAGGTCATGATCCCAAGGTCCTGGGATCGAGTCCCGCATTGGGCTCCCTGCTCGGTGGGAAGCCTGCTTCTCCCTCTCCCACTCCCCCTGCTTGTGTTCCCTCTCTCGCTGTGTCTCTCTCTGTCAAATAAATAAATAAAATCTTAAAAAAAAAAAAGTTCAGTCCTACTATACCCTCCTCTCCCACCAACTTCAGATGCCAGTCACAAGCCCAGGTTATTACTTGTGCTTTTGACCAGCCAACTATAGATTTCGAGGTTCCAATGAACCCCTTCTTGGGTTTCAGACACCAGTTGCAATCCAGATTGTTACTTGTATTTCTGACTGACTGACTATAAACTAGAGGTTCGCCGACCTCTTCCTCAGGTTCAGTTAGTTTGCTAGAGCAGCTCACAGAACTTAGAGAAACATTTTATTTGTTAGATCACTGGTTTATTATAAAAGGATATAACTCAGGATCAGTCAGATGGAAGAGATGAATAAGACAAAGTACGGGGAAGGGCATGGAGTTTCCATACCCTCTTCAGGTGTACCACTCTCCTCAAATCTCCATATGATCAACAATCAAGCTCTCTGAACCCCATTTTTGGTTTTTTTTGTGGAGGCTTCATTATAAAGCATGATTGATTAATTCATTGGCCATTGTTGATAGCCTCAACCTCTAGTTCCTCTCCTCTCCCTGGAGGTTGGAGAGTAGAGCTGAAAGATCCAGCCCTCTAATCACATGATTGACTCCACTGGCAACCAACCCATCTTTAGGGATCCAAATTCACATCATTAACATTAACAAAAGATGCCTCTAGGATTTTCATCAGTTAGGAAATTTCAAGAATTTTATGAGCTCTATGCCAGAAATGGAGACAAAGACTAAATATATATTTCTTATTAATTAAAGTATCACAAGTCTTGTGGAGGTTCTTTTGTACAATGAGGAGTCTCTTTTTTCTTTGCTGCTTTCAGAAATCTTTCTTAGTCTTTGACTATTGACAGTTTGATTAAAAATATGCCTTTGGTTGGATTTCTTTGTATTCCTTCTAGTTGGGATCTCTTGGGCTTTTTGGATCTTGATGTCCTTTTCCCTTCTAGATTTAGGGTGTTTTCAACCATTATTTGTTTAAATAGCTTTCTGCCATTTCTGTCTTATTCTGGGACTCCCAAAATGGGTATAATTGGTCTCTTTGATAGCATTATATATATCTCATAGATTTTCTTATTTTTCATTCTTTTTTTCCTTTGTTCCTTTGGTTGGATAATTTCAAATGACCAATCTTCAAGTTTGTTTATACTTTCATCTGATTGATGAAATCTGATGTTGAACTCCTCTAGTAAATTTTTCAGTGCAGTTACTCAGTTTTTCAGCTCTAAGATTTTTGTTTGGTTCTTTCAAAATATTTTCTATCTTTGTTGATACTCTTATTCCTTCACTCATTGTTTTCTTGAGCTCATCAAGCATCTTTATGATGCTTATTTTGAATTCCTATTCAGTTAATTCATATAACTCTGTTTCTATAGGTTTGTTTTCTGGAGATTGCTTTTGTTCTTTTGATTGGGCCATGTTTCCTTCTTTCTTCATGTGTTTTGTTACTTTTTATTGGGATTTTTGTGTTTGAAAAAGCAGCCACCTCTCTGTCTTTAAAGGCTGGCCTTGTACTATGTAAGACCTTCACCAATCAGCGCTGCTAGAAATTCTAAAGGCCTCTGAAACCTTTTTGGCAGACAGTACAACTTCTCTGGGCCTATATGTGTAGTTTCTCAATTACTGGTTTCTATTTCAGGAGCCTGTAATCTTTTGTTGCCTTTAATATCTGTCTGTGGAACTGCAGTTCTCTAGTTCTACAGAAGCAAGCTGCCCAACTCTCCCTTGTTCTCAGTGACCACTAGGTATCCAGAGTATACCAGCTCCCTGTTAGTACCTGTGTTAGATACCAGTCCCCCAGGGGGCCCACTGAAAAGCCAGAGCCCTGGACACTCTACTCTCTTCCTGCCCTCTTGAGGTAGTAGCATGTGTACCTTCTCTTGATCATGCTGAATTGTATTAACCATAGCAAGCCTCCTATCTTTTTCCTATATTCTGAGCAATCTCCAGACATCCAAACTATGTTGGTTCTGTCATTGCTCCAAATGAAGTAAGACAGAAACCACTCCCTTGGGCAGTCTTTTAATGAACTGGAATGCCAGACACACGTTTCACTCCTCTCCCTCCCTTCTAAGGGAGAATTTTCAGGTTATGCTGCTTCTGCCAATGGTGCTGAACTATGCTGGCTGCAACAAGTCACCCACTGCTTTTCTTTGTTTTCAGAAGTCCCCAGGCATGCAAAGTGTACTGGTTTTGTCAGTTCTTCAAGTGAGGTGAGACAGAAACCAGTTCCTCAGGCAGCTCTCCAAAAAGCCAGAACATTGGAGGGATGCTCCACTCTTCACTTTCCCTTTAAAGGAATGGTGACAGGCTGAGGTGTTCTCTCCTAGTATTGGCTTGGGAGACAGGCTGATGCAGGTAAAGTGGAATTACTCTTCTTACCTGTTTCAAAGCAGCTGTCCTCAGCTTTATTCTCACCTGGGGACTTGAGACTTCTTAATTGAATTCAGAATTCTCACAAAGATATATTGGTCCACATATCATTGTTAAATCAGTGTTTTTGTGAGTAAACAAGGGTTGGGTCACCTTGTTAACATTAGTCCTATTACATATTATTTTGAAATGTTTCAGTATGTTAAATGTGTCAGTATGTTAATAATTAACTTTAGTCCGATCACATGTCATCAAGAAACTATCCATCAATGAGACTCTTACTTGAAAACATGTGGCTAGCCATTGGCATCAAAAGGTCAAGGACCTTCTCCTGGAAAAACAATACTTTATTACTGATTATCAGTTTCTAGCTTTGCAGTCTCTCACTGTGAAAGTCTTGTTTGCATTGAAATACAGTTCATAAATAGGATATTAGGAGGTAAACACTCTGGGTTCTTCATGTGGAAGCTTTAATCCCACAAATTTGGACTCACTACTCATTGTTCTGAAGCATCCCTTACCCAGAAGAAGATGGTTGGAGATTGAGATAATGGGGAAGACATATTCTGGAGGGAGGAATTTTACTTAAGGATGGTGTAGATAAGATTTCAGCAACATATTTCCAAACCCTCTTAAATGTGCAACATGGGATTTTTGTCATAATTTTAGTGGAAAAAATTTGATTTTACATCCAGATAGTAAGTATAGGAGAGAATTTTAAAGTTAATTTTTACTTCTTTCTCCTTTGCTCTGCTTCCCCTGGTAGTCTCTATATTTATTTTCCTTCATACATATTAGCCTACTTGTTGCCATCTCTTCCTTTTGAATGTTTTTATGCATTTTATATTGTCCCTTGTAGACTGTCATGCATGCTCACTAATTCTACTCATTAATTCTAATTTATCTTATTTCTTCAATGACCAGTGTGTGTTCTTTTTCTCCTTTATCTGGCCCTCCCTTTCTTCTCTTTGGAATAATTACTTAATGCTTACAAGGAATGCCTTGAATGCTAAATCTATAATTCAGACAACTGATTTTTAAACAGAATCCAAAGGTTGCATTTGAGGCTGGCCCAAGTATGTATCAGCCATATGCCACTGAAATAATCTATTGTTTGTCACTGTTTTATTGTGTTCTTATACAGTGTATACTGCTTGGGTGTGATCTGGCACTGTTAGCTTATCCACTTCAAAATTAATCAAGCCAGCTGGAGGAGTGTAATTTAGAGGAGTAGCACATGGGTTTGTAAATGCTGACATCTTGAATGTGCTCTGAGGGTGTCTCTGATGTTTTTTCTACCCTAGTTTCACCCAAATAAACCGTGAAAATGAAAACACATACCCACACTCACTCATCTATATATGTACAAAAATCTTTGTATTGTTCAGGTTTCACTGAAATATCAAGAAAATGAAAACAATAGTATGTGAATTTCCTTTAAATCAAAGCAAGTCTGTGGCATTTACAAATATTTAAGTATGGTGTGGTATCTAACTAATGTCTTGATGTTTATTTCCAGTATGCTTTTCCATAGTTTTTTCATTTTATTATCAAATATTTTATTTATTCAGTTCCCTCCCTTCTTTCCTTTATCCCTTTCTTCCCTTCCTTTCTTCCTTCCATCTTCTCTTCTCTTCAACAGCTACCTATGGAGCATTACCTATGAGCCAGAGAGTTCACTGATGAATAAAATTGTTATGGAGATATTTATAATATATACAAACACATAAATAGTGAAAAAGATATGATTTTCAATAGTGGTAAGTTTTATAAAGAAAAGTCATAATTATATAATAGAGATAGATGGGTGAGGGTGGGGTGACTATTTTCCTATAGAAAGCCAAGTAAGACATCGCCAAGGAAGTGCATTTGAGTTGCCACTTAAATGACAAGAAATAGCCAACCACAGGAGGACCTGGGCTCACTGTTCTAGACTGATAGATAGCAAATTTGAGCTTTTCAGAATTTAAGGAATATAAAGCAGGCCAGGAACAGTGAATGAGGGGGACAGTGGAAAGATTAGTTCAGAGAGGTAAGCAGGGTTTGGTTGTTTTTTTTTTAAGATTTTATTTATTTATTTGACAGAGAGAGACACAGTGAGAGAGGGAACACAAGCAGGGGAAGTGGGAGAGGGAGAAGCGCTCTTCCCACCGAGCAGGGATCCCTATGCGGGGCTTCATCCCAGGACCCTAGGATCATGACCTAAGCCGAAGGCAGGTGCTTAATGACTGAGCCACCCAGGCGCCCCAGTAAGCAGGGTTCTGTTCATGACAGCTGATGAAGGTTTGAGGAATCGGTTAGATTTTATTCCAGTTGTAACAAGAAACTATTGGAGTTTTAAGCAAGGATGTGATATGGTTTGATATATGTTTTTAAAAGATCGCTATGGCTTCCACATAGCAAGTAAGGGAGGTAAAGAATGAAAACAAGAACTAGGAAATTCAAGCACAAATATATTAAAATGTTTGTCCTAGAATACAAAGAGAACCATAGAATTAGAATCCTTGTCTGCTGACTTAAAGTACAATCCTTTTTATTGTTTTATTAAATCAAAGGTATACCTATAAGTCATCATTTTTATTTATTTTTCTATCATTTTGTCCTCCAGACACAATCTTCCTTCCTATCTTCTCAGGTTATCCTAGGAATTATTAATTATCTTTTAATTTATTCTTCTAAGGGCTCTACTTCGCTATGTTATAGAAGAAGTATGTTTTACTGTTTTTATTAAGGTATCCCCTTTAGTGAGGATATGCTTAGTGCATATGCTGTCCGTTTAATTAAATGTAAAAATATGATTCTAGGATAAAACTGAACAGATTAATACCTTCCCTGTTGAGAGAAGACACTGGGAAATAGGATAGTTGTGAAAGAAAACCAATTCTTAGTGCTTACAAGTGCTTTTCATAAATGGTTTCTACTGGTTCTATTTAATTTTCTAGGGAAAAATGATTACTTTTGTAAAATAACTCTTGTCTAGAGAAATTTTGGTGTATGTATGAGATAATTCATGCACAGTTTAAAAAGGTCGAAGTTTTAGCTGAAGATTGGACTATGTAGCCATCTTAATGTAAAGTTGAACAGAATAAAACTGCTGTAAATCTCATTTATTATTTTTTCCATTATCTTGTTTATTCATTAATTTCTTCATTCAGCAAATCTTTATGGAGTAATTTGTATGTTAAGGGATGGATGTTCTCACATATCTTTGACTTCTGAAGTGCTAATCTTTCTTGGTTTGTCCATTTCTTATTCCTTGGGTTAATATACTTCCCAGACTTCTTTATGTGTTCTAGCAATTTAGTTATGGTGTCCTTGCATATTTCTCCCAGATTGAGCATTTCAGTCATGTTTCTCCCCTATTAATTGCTTCCTATGCTTCCCTGGCTCCTTAATTGCCACACTCTTCTTCCTTAGTTGCAGCCACTTTATCTTGCTTGCACATTCTAACTTACCCCATTCTCTGGAACTTGACCTGTCCTGTGCTGTTTGCTGGTATTTAAGGAATTTTTCCTGGGTAATTTGCAAGATACAGCATCAAAAGTCAACCTTACTGCTAATCGTATTTGTGGTTTCTGATTTGCTTCTGATTTCTAATGATTTTGCATTTTCTTTTTCCACTGACCAGTTCTCTACTTGAAATCCTGATTTTCTCCCAAGTAAGAACATTTTAGTATGCCTTGAACCATAATTCTGTATCTGGGCCAGACTCTTCTGTCTAGTCTCTGCACATTGCTTACTTTGGACACTTCTGTGTCTGTTTGCTTCGCTTCATAAGATAAGACCTTAGGTGGTGGGACATTACCTCCTGCCTACATTAACCAAGAGAGATTCTAAGGTCTTTTCAGACTGCCTCTCCTCCTCAAAGGAACTCACTACAACCTATTTTCCCAGTCCCCCACAATACATATACTGACATCTCTAAGGTCACAAATAGCTTTCTGTTTGGTATATCCAGTGGGCATTCAATAGAGGTCGCCATCTGTTTTGATCCTTGGTACACTTGTCTTCTCTAACCCAGGTTTTTGCTGGTTCTCACATCTCTTCTCTGCTTCCTTCATGGTTTCTTCCACATGACTCATCCTTTAAAATGTTAGTTTTTCTCAGTGTTCTGTCCTTGATCATTTGTCATTTTAAAAACTCGGTGGGCAATCTTGTCCACTCTTATTTCAATAGCCATATCCCCCAGGCTTAATCCTATGCTCTGGACTCATATATCCATCTTTCTCTCAACCATTCATCATTACCTCGATCCTAATATCTTGAAATCTGCATATGTCATCTTCTCTCAAAATTGTTCCTCTTCCTAAACTTTCTGTTTAATCATCTTTCTTTTCCACAGTTCCATATCTATCCAGCCGTAAGTTCTGATAATTTTAATGCCTAAGTATTTCTTGACATTCTCTGCTCCTTCCCCTTTTGTCTCCTCTACCTCAATTCTGGCTAGACAATCACAAGAGTGTCCTTATTGATCTACCTGCCTCTAGTTTTGTCATCTTCAAGTCCATCCTTTATAGAACTGCCAGAGAGATCTATTGCAGATGTCAATAACAGTAACTTATGCTGCTACAGACCTTTTTACAACTTCCCATTATCTACAGACTAAATTTCAAACTCCTTTGACAGTATATACAATCATCCATGATCTTACTTAACCAGTTTCATCTCTTACCATCCACGGCCTAGAACTCTGGCTTATAACACTGAACTACTTGTAGTTTTTTGCAGGTTTTGCGTATTGGTACCACTTGGTCCTGTAGTCCTGTTTGCCTTCTTCTGCCTGGCTGTTCTCCCCCCCCTCACCTCCCCTCATTACCAGTCATTTATGGTTCATCTTCTTCAGCTTAATATTATTTTCTCTATTTCTTCTAGAACGACTACTCTAACACTGGTATTCCTGTCTGAACTTCCTTTGCCATGGTGAGTTAGATGTCCTTCAGCTATGCTCCAAGGTACTTTATATATATGTCATATATATGTTGTCTTAATTATCTGTTCATGTGTCATAACTTCTTTTGCATTTCCAGTGGTACTTGGACTACTACTAATCACAAATTCAGTTCAGTAAACATTTGTGGGTTATTTGATTTTCAAGTAAGTTTATTTCAGTGAGGAAGCAAGATGAATGCTGTTAGTCTCTTGGTACTTATTTTTCTCATTCTTAAGCATTTTACTAAATATTTTTGGAATCGTTATATTGGGAAATTTATTTTCTATGTGGAAGAGGCAGTTTAAAAAAACTTACGTAAAACTGAAATATTCCAAATAATATAAATCTTGTTTCTTTTTTAAACCCATTTTCCTCCTGCTAAAAATATTCATCATAGAAGATAACTGGTCTTCTTTCTGACAGTTATTTTAATTTCAAAGGAATCAAAAGGATATACCTTTTCTTGAAAAGCTTGTGTTTATTTTTAATTATACTGTCAACTCATTGTATGATTTTGGATGACTTGCTTAATGTTTCGATTTCTTTTCTGTTAAATCCTAATATCTCCTAATAATTATTACAATTAACAGGATGACCAACATAGAAATTGTGCTATTAAAGCTATTTTTAGTAGTGTAGCATGATTAATATATACAATGTCCATTTAACCCCTTAATTTTTTAATGTGATGCTATTTATTTATTAAATACCATTTGCTAGGCACTGCTCTCAGATGCTTTATGTTTAACACATTTAATCTCATGTTAGCTGGTGAAGTATTATTATCTTCATTTTACAAATGAGCTAACTCAGATATGCAGTCATCAAGTTACTTGGTCAAACATACCTCTTTTGAACTGAATTGTGTCTCCCACCCCCCAAATTAATGTGCTGATGCTTTAACCTCAGTGTAAAGGTATTTTGAGATTAGGAAATAAATAAGGCTAAATGAGGTCATAAGGTCAGGGCCCTTATCCAATAGGACTGGGGTCCTTGTAAGAAGAGGAAGAAACACCTGGGGATGTGTGCATACAGAAAGAAGGCCAGTGAGTTCACAGCAAGAAGACAGCCATCTACAAACCAGAGAGAGAGAGATCTCACCAGAAACCAATTCTGCCTGCAGCATGATTATAGACTTCCAGCCTCTAGAACTATTAGAAAAGAAATTTCTGGTGTTTAAGCCACCCAGCATATCCTGTGGTATTCTCCTATGGCAGCACTAACAGGTTAATATAATACCCGGCTAGCAAATAGCAGAGTGGAATTAAACCCATTCAGGATGGCTTCAGAGCACATTCTCAGCTATTATACTGCCTTACAAAATTGCCATGGCATTTCAAGTTCAAATAAAGAAAGTTTATAGTGGTTATATGTAAATAAATTTAGTTGTTTATTTTCATATTTCTATTTCATAGGCATATTTTCTTTTCAATAATTATTTAATGTTTCCTGGAAAGCAATTTTGTACTATTACTAAATTCTTTAAAAAAAAAAATCCTTACCCTCTGTAAGAATCTTTATACCCTTTGATCTTACTTCTACAATTAAATCCTTAATAAGTAATCAAAAAGTTTGAAAAAAGTAACAGTGGATATCCTAGAAATACAAAGTATTATAAGAGAATACTATAAAAAATTAGATTCTAACAAACTGGACAATAAGGAAGAAATGGATACACTCCTAGAAACATATAATCTTTCAAAACTGGATCAGGAAAACATAGAAAATCTAAACAGACCAATTACTGGTAATGAAATTGAAGAAGTAATCAAAACACTCCCAACAAACCAAAGTCTAGGACCAGATAGATTCACAGGTGAATTCTACCAAACATTTAAGGGAGAGTTAATACCTATTCTTCTCAAGCTACTGCACAAAATAGAAGAGGAAAAACTTCCAGATACATTCTACAAGGCCAGCATTACTCTGACATCAAAATCAGACAGACACTACAAGAAAAGAAAGTACAGGCCAGTATCCCTGATGAACATAGATGCAAAAATCATCAACAAAATATTATCAAACCATCAAACATCATCAAATTATCAAACAAAATATTATCAATACATTAAAAGATATATGATTGACTGGGATTTATTCTGGGGATGCAGGGATAGTTCAATATGCACAAATCAATCAGCATGATACACCACATCAACAAAACAAAGGATAGAAATCATATGATCATCTCAAGAGATGGAGAAAAGTCATTTGACAACATTCAATATCCATTCATGATGAAAACTTTCAACAAACTAGGTTTAAAGAGAACATACTTGAACACAATGAAGGCCATATATGAAAAACTCACAGCTAACATTATACTCAATGGTGAAAAACTGAGAGCTTTTCCTCTAATATCAGGAAGACAAGGATGTACACTTGTACCACTTTTATTCAGCATAGTACTGGAAGTCCTAGGCACAGCAATCAGACAAGAAAAAGAAATAAAAGGCATCCAAATTGGTAAGGAAGAAGCTAAACGGTCACTGTTCATAGATGACATACTATATATAGAGAACTCTAAAGACACCAAAAAACTACTAGAAGTAATAAATGAATTCAGTAATACACAGAAATCAGTTGCATTTCCATACATTAATAACAAAGTAGCAGAAAGAGAAATTAAGAAAACAATTCTCTTTACATTTGTACCAAAAAGAATAAAATACCAAGAAATAAACTTAACCAAGGAGGTGAAAGACCTGTATTCTGAAAATTGTAAGACATTGATGAAAGAAATGGAAGATGACACAAATAAATGGAAAGATATTCTGTGCTCGTGGTTTGGAAAATTAATATTATTAAGATGCCCATACCACACAAAGCAATATATAGATTCAATGCAATTCTTGTCAAAATACCAATAATATTTTTCTTTTTTTCCCCCAATAACATTTTCCACAGAACTGAAGCAAATAATACTAAAATTTGTATGGAACCACAAAAGTTCTTGAATAACCAGGGCAATTTTGAGAAAGAAGAGCAAAGCTGGAGGTATCACAATCCCAATTTTAAGATATACTACAAAGCCGTAGTAACCAAACCAAAATGGTACTGGCACAAAAATAGACACACAGATCAATGGAACAGAATAGGGAGCTAGAAATAAACCCATGCTTATACAGTTGATTAATCTATGACAAAGGAGACAAGCACATACAATGGGGAGAGGATAGTCTCTTCAATAAATGATGCTGAGAAAACTGGACAGCTACATAAAAAAAAAAATGAAACTGGACCACTTTCTTACACCTAACACAAAAGTAAACTCACAATGAATTAAAGACCTAAATGTGAAACATGAAATGATAAAACTTCTACAAGAGAACATAGGCAGTAACTTCTTTGACATTGGCCATAGCAACATTTTTCTAGACATGTCTTCTCAGACAGGGAAACAAAAACAATAATAAACTATTGGGACTTCACCAAAATAAAAAGCTTTTGCACAGCAAAGGAAGCCATCAACAAAATGAAAAGGCAATCCTAGTGAATGGGAGAAGATATTTGCAAATGACACATCTGTCAAGAGGTTAATATCCAAAGTATCTAAGGAACTTATACCAAACTCAACACCAAAAAAACAAATAATCTGATTGAAAATGGGCGAAGGATCTGCATAGACATTTTTCCAAAGAAGACATACAGACGGCCAACAGACACATGAAAAGATGCTCAACATCACTCATCATTAGGGAAATAAGAATCAAAACTATGAGATATCACCTTTAGCCGTCCAAATGGCTAGAATCAGAAAGACAAGAAATGACAAGTGTTGGTGAGGATGTGGAGAAAAAGGAACCCTCGTGCACTGTTGGTGAGAATATAAATTGAGATAGCCAGTGTGCAAACATGGAGGTCCTCAAAAATTAAAAATAGAAGTATCATATGACCTAGTAATTTTACTACTGGATACTTACCCAAAGAAAATACAAACAGTAATTTGAAAAGACGTATGTACCTTATGTTTATGGCAACATTATTTCCAATAGCCAAGATAAGGAAGTAACCTATGTCCATTGATAGATTAATGGATAAAGAAGATGTGGTATATATATAGATAGATAGATACCACAAAAATAGATATTGTATGATATTATTATATATAATATACAATAATATAACATATTGTAATGATAGGTAATTATATATATAATATAATATTAGTCATAAAATGGGTGAGATCTTGCCATTTGTGACAACATGGATGGACCTAGAGGGTAATATGCTAAGTGAAATAAGTCAGACCATGAAAGACCAATACCATATGATTTCATTTATATGTGGAATCTAAAACACAAAACAAATTAATAAAAAACACAAACAGACACTTAAATACAGAGACCAAACTGATGGTTGCCAAAGGGGAGAAAGGTGGGGAGATGGGCAAAAATGGGTGAAGGGGAATGGGTTATACTTATGGAATGAATAAGTCATGGAGATGAAAAGTACAGCATAGGGAATATAGTCAAGGGTTTTGTAATAGCATTGCATGGTGACAGATGGTAGGTACACTTGTGGTGAGCATAACATTACATATAGACTTGTCAAATCACTATATTGTACACCTGAAACTAATGTAACATTGTTTATCAACTATACTTCAATAAAAGAGTTTGAAAAATAGTATTTAATTATCTAAATAGTTAAATTGTTATGCAATGAATATACTGTAACTATTAAAAACCATTTTTGGAGACTGTTTTCTGATATGAGAAATGCTTAGAATTTTGTATTTAAAAGGTTGCAATATTGTATATATAGAACCATCCTAATTTTGTTAAATTAGCCATGTACATATATGTAAATATATGTACCTACACATACTATGTTTATATGTGTATGCATGTATCCATATATCCATACACAGATACATGATAAAAAGAATAACAGGAAATATATTAACAGTTGTTTTCTCTGGTGGTGATTTATGGGTGAATTTTATTTTTCTTCTTTATATTCATATATATATTTTTTACATATTTTTGTATTTCTCATTGAATATAAAGTAGCATGCTTATATAGTTTATCTCTAACTAGAAAAAAAAAATCCCAAGTCACATTATTTGAAAAATTTATTAGCAATTTCAGTGGCTTTTCTGAGTAAATTTTGCATTCCTCCAATTATACTACACAGTTTATTGTCAAACAGCATCAGGCTACTCTACGTACTTAAGTTCTGGAACACTGATAGTTCCTTATTATTACCAGTTAATGTTGTTTTTAAAACTAAACTCAAGGGGGCACTTCTGTGTTATTTTCTTCCTAAAACTGTGCAGACTACAGGTGGCAGAATCAGTGTTATCTACTTGGAAGGCCCTCTGTTACCCAGAAATCCTAGCTGCCGTGATGCTAATGATGACCAAGAGTGATTTAAATGATGGATGCCTATGAAGCCCTATTTTTCCTTGTTCTCTCTGAGTGTGATGGTATTAGCCATTTAGCATCTTAATACCTGTTGACTCAGTTGGAAAAGCATGCAACTCTTGATCTCAGGGTTGTGAGTTTGAGCCCCACATGCGGTGTAGAGATTACCTAAATAAATAAAACTTAAAAAAATAACAGCTTAATAAGCCAAATAACTAATTATTTGAATATTTGGGTTAAATTTGGCTATTTGGATAAAGTATCTATGAAGAAGAACAAATACATTGCATTTAAGAGTTTAGAAATACTATTTTTATGGTTCTGAACCCTAGGAAACAAGTTCTATACAGCTTTTTAAATGTGGACTCTTTAGGGACAATAGAAAAATATTGTCCCTAAAATAAAAATATAAAAATATCTCACTCCTTGCTTCTTCTGTATGGTATGTATATAAGCAAGTATATACTTTATTAAAATTTTGTAGTTCTATGTATTACTTAAAGAAACTTACCCTTTGGCCCTGCTCACCTCCAGCATTCTAAATTCACAAACTCAATGCTACTTTATTATAGTTTTTAAAAATTCTAGAGCACTGTAAAAAGAGAATATGAAAGCAAAAGATAAAAACAATAATATAAAGAAATAGGGAAGGAAATGAAAATAGGTTGGAGAGAAAATGGGGTGTTGGTGTGGTATGTGTAAGAGTAATCATTAAGAATCTAACTCTAAAATTACACAATTCAGTGTAATATGTACAGGTGATTGGAAATATCACGTATCTTGCATTAGCCAGGAAAATTCAATATGGATGTGGAGTCAGTTTTTCTTTCTTCCTTTTCCTCCCAGTAGATACATATATCTGTAGAGTTTATATTGGAAGAGAAAGAAAAAGAGAGAGAGAAAAATTCATCCACATTTTAATACTCTTTGTTTCTAAGTATTCTAATGAAGACTCTTATAATTAAGTAAAAAAAAAAAAAAGAGATCATCTAACCATTTCACAGCTCAGTTATAGAAATGGGTTTTCTTCCTAAATTAATTGACTAGAGAGAACACATTCAAGAAAAGCATAATGTATCAAATCTCTTCACGACAACCTCAGGTTAACTGCATGGTTTTGAGCTTTTTGGAAACTTGTCAAAATAAATAAATTGCTACATATCACATTATCAATTGGAAAAATCAACCATTAAGGAGTTGCCCCTTTGAAGTGAATTTTCAGATAAAAACAAGTGATTAAAATAGAAAAGGTTAGGAGAGAGAAATGTTGAACCTGTTTGTACTCTGTTTCTTCAAATTTCTTTCATTCAGTCGTTCAGTATATTTACTTGAGTGTTTATTAGTTATTAATCACCTTTTATTCTATATTTTGTTTACTTCATTACTTCAAATATTGGAGGTAGGATGTGCTGGTTGGATTTAAGAGGATTTAAGTATGGGATCTGGATAAAGCGTTTATTAACTTACCAAATATAGCTCACTCAGTATACAGTGAAAACAGTATACAATAAAATATTTCAATCAGTGAAAGTGACTTAGATTAACAGAGGTTGGGGAAAGAACACATATGGAATTATTGTATAAAAATTATATAATCAAATCAAGCATTTTTCCTATGGAATATCTGTTAAGACATAGGGATACTTTTACTATATGGAATTATTCTTTGCAATGGGAATTTGAAGGAGGTTTTAACTGGAACACAAGAAGAAAGGTAGCAGAAACTTCCAGTAAGTTGGAACTAATAAGAGTAACTTTTGTTTACAAAATGAGTTCACACTCATGTTCTCAACAACACTATGAGATAGGCAATAAGAAAGCTAAACCAGAGATTTTAATTAGGGGGAGCAGCATGGGGTAACTCAGTGGTTTTTAAATTGTATTCTAGATCAGTGCTTCTCAAGTTTATTATGCACACACACCACCTAGGGATCTCCTCACGTGGTAGATTCTATTCAGTTAGCCTGGCGTGGGGCCTGAGATTCTTCACTGCTGCTATGCTCCCAGGGGATGCTGATGACCACTTTGAGGAGGGGCTTTGAAGGTTCTAGGACTGAGTTGTTAGCGCTCTGGGGCTGGGAAGGAAGAGGTCCAATGGGGGATCCTTAAGACTCTGGCATCACTTTGATTTGATCATATATTGAATTTGCACATTGGATTTTATTTGAAGAACATTTTTGCTGCTCTTTTTTTTTTCTTATCCTTTGGTTTCAAAGTACTGTGGGAAGAAACTAAGTTTCCATCAAGACTCCAGCAGTATGTATCTTGAGTCTCACAGGATGTGTTTAGTCTTCAGTAAAGTAAATGAAATCAAAGACAAAAATCTCCAGGATAACTGCCAATACTATAAATTTGATATTGTTTTTACTTTAAAACTGCTAGTAAGTGGTAGCTTCAGAGGTTGGACCCAGATCTTCCAGGTTCAGGGTTCTTCTCAACATACCACATGTTTATTCAAATATTTCTGGAGGTCAGAAAGCGAATATGGCCTTTTTGTTCATGGTGAGTAATGGAAGAATCATTGGCTTTGCCAGAGGATTCCATTAAAAAAATTAGAGAGTAATAGCACATATTGGAAGTGAGAGTATGATGAGAGAGGAGAAAGAACTCCTTGCTCTTTAGAGGTGATTCTTGAGTATCTTGGAAAATTCAGGGTCAATGTATCAGAATTTTAAACTAGAAGGGATCTGGAAGATTTTCTAATTTGAACATATTGTTGCAGTCACAAAAGTTAAGTAACTTGTCCCAAGGTCACTCAGATAGATAGTTTGGATTAGGCTTTGGATCTCCTGATATATGAATATTTCTGTACGTTTTTTAGTCCTATTACAAACCTCCTACTAGTATTGGTGATGTGAAGCCATTGTGGAAGGTTTCCTACATTGGGTTTCTTCCATCATCCCCTCCCAGCTCCAACTCTCCTGCTAGTCCTATTATTTGATAAAGATGATACAAATAGAAGCAAAGCATGAAATATTGGCACCAACAGAAGCCAAAGAATACACAATGGGGAACTGAACATTGACCAGATTACAGAAGCCCTATTTCTTCTTCACAGTAGAAATCACTATCATCATGCATGCTTCTGATTCTCTGGGGTTGGTGCATTCTGGTGCAAGCACCCCCCTCTCTGGGATACTGGGTAAAGGGTAGAATTTTAGGATAAGGTGATGTGAAGCCATAGTTAAAATAAGAGATGGCATTGAAGGAGACTTCATGAATGCAATCAAAATTTTTTCAAATCCAATAACAAAAATATTTATTAATACTAATGTAGCAAAGTAGTCAGTATTTATTGAACACATAGTACATAGTAGACTGTTCTAAGTGTTTTATACATCTTTTATCTTTTATTTCTCACGTGCATGGAATTTCACATATGTGTGTTGCTAGAGTGATAGCGAAAAGAGATGAAAAAGACAGCCCACAAATAAGCTTCTACCAGATTGATTTTTTTTTGTTGAATTTGCAGTTGTTTGACTTAATGCTTCACACCATCTGGTTTCTTGGGCATCCTATGGACACACATCTTGGCCAGGTCACTTTAGACCTCTCACTTTTTATTTCTTCTTGTAATGTAGAGCCTGCAAATGATTCTGAGGCCTTTTTTCTCTTTAAGATGCACAGAATCATTTAAAACATTCAGTATTTTGCTTCAGTTCTTTTTCCATCCCGCTTCAAGAACAACGAGTATAAACTAGGAAATCTTATTTTAGGCTTACTAATTCTCAGTTCGGTCCTTTTGACATTAATGGTTGAAATGGTCCAGATTTTGTTGTTATTGCCATTCCATTTTTAATTAAATTTTTTAATTCTAGTGTAGTTAACATACAGTGTTATTTTAGGCTCAGGTATACAACAGTAGTGATTCAGCAACTCTGTGTATTGCTCAGTATGAAGGTTCCTCAGAAAGTTAAAAGTAGGGGCTCCTGGATGGCCCAGGTGGTTGAGTCGACTCTTGGTTTTGGCTCAGGTCCTGATGTCAGGGTCGTGGAATTGAGCTCCACATCCAGCTCCATGCTCAGCACAGAGTCTGCTTGTCCCTCTCCCTCTGCTCTTCCCCTGCTCTCTTTCTTTCTCTCAAATAAATAAATAAAATCTTAAAAAAAAAGTTAAAAATAAAACTGCCTTATGATCTGGTAATCACTCTACTGGGTATTTATCCCCCCAAATACAAAAACACTAATTCAAAGGGCTACATGCACCCCTATGTTTATTGCAGCATCATTTACAATAGCCAAATTATGTAAGCAGCCCAAGAGTCCATCAACAGATGAATGGATAAAGAAGATATGGTATACATATTGTCATTCCATTTTAATTTTTTTATAGGAGAACCAAGTGTCACTTTAAGGTATCAAAATGATTGCTTTTTCAAATATACTCTTTAAGTTCTCCCTCCCTTTTTTAATCTGAGTATAGTTGACCCACATTACATTAGGTTCAGGTGTACAAACAAGTGATTTGACAAAGTTTATACCTTATGCTATGTTCACAAGTATAGTTACCATCTGTTCCGTTACATCACTATTATGATATTATTGACTCTATTTCTTTTTTTTTTTTTAAAGATTTTATTTATTTATTTGACAGAGAGAGAGATAGCGAGAGAGGGAACACAAGCAGGGGGAGTGGGAGAGGGAGAAGCAGGCTTCCCGCTGAGCAGGGAGCCCGATGCGGGGCTCGTTCCCAGGACCCTGGGATCATGACCTGAGCCGAAGGCAGTAGCTCAACCAACTGAGCCACCCAGGCGCCCTTGACTCTATTTCTTATACTCTGCTTTTATGTCCATAATTTACTCATTCCACAACTGGAGGCCTATATCTCCCTCTCCCCTTCACCCATTTTGCCAAGCCCTTCCACACCCTCCCTCTGGCAACTACCAATTTGTTCTCTATATTTATAGCTCTGATTTTGCTTGTTTATTTTTTTAAAGATTCCATTTATGAGTGGAATCATATGGTATGTGTCTTTCTCAGTCTGACTTATTTCACTTAGCATAACCCCTCTAGGTCCATCTATGTTATCTCCAATGGCATGATCTCATCCTTTTTATGGCTGTGTAATATTCCTGTGTGTGTGTGTGTGTGTGTGTGTGTGTGTGTGTGTGTGTGTGTACAACATTTTCCTTATCCATTTGTCTATTGATGGACACTCAGGTTACTTGTCTTGGTTATCATAAATAATGCTTCAATAAACATAGGGGTGCATGTATCTTTTTGAGTTAGTGTTCTTGGGTAAATACTCAATAGTGCAATTATTAGATCATATGATATTTCTATTTTTAATTTTTTGAGGAACTTCCATACTGTTTTCCACAGTGGCTATACCAATTTACCCTCCTCCCAATAGTGCATTTCTCCACATCCTCGCCAACACTTGCTGTTTCTTGTCTTCTTGATTTTAACCATTCTAACAGGTGTGGAGTAATATCTCACTGTGGTTCTGATTTTCATTTCCCTGATGATGAGTTATGTTGAGCATCTTTTCATGTGTCAGTTGGCCATATGTATGTCTTTTTTGGAGAAATGTCTATTCAGGTCCTCTGCCCATTTTTTAATTGGACTGTTTTGTTTTGTTTTTTGCTATTAAATTGTATGAGTTCTTTATATATTCGGAATCTTAACCCCTTATCAGATGTATCATTTGAAAATCAAACTCATGACCTGAGATCAAGAGTCACATGCTCTACCACCTGAGCCAGTCAGGCATCCTCAGTAGGTTGTCCTTTTGTTTTCTTGATGGTTTCTTTTGTTGTGCAAAAGCTTTATACTTTGGTGTACTCCCAATAGTTTATTTTTGCTTTTGTTTCCTTTTCCTTAGAAGACATATCTAGAAAAATGTTGCTATGGCTGGTATCAGAGCAATTACTGTCTCATCTAGGATTTTTATGGTTACACATCTCGCATTTAGATCTTTAATGCTTTGAATTTACTTTTGTGTAGGGTATTAGGAAGAAGTCCAGTTTCATTATTTTGCATGTTGCTGTCCAGTTTTCTCAGCACCACTGATTTAAAGATTATCTCTTCCTTATTGTATATTCTTGCCTCCTTTGTCATAGATTAATTGACCATATAAATATGGGTTTATTTCTGGTGTCTCTATTCTGTTCTTAATAAATAGAATTAAGTTCTCTTTCTAATCCATTGTTGATCTATAGGCTACAAATGTTAAACCCCAAATATCTACTGATGTGTCCTCTGAAGGAAAGAGTTCTATGAAGTTGATAACCACTGTGTAAAGTCCATTACTAACCTGTCAGTATGCCTATGTGCTCTCTGTGTCTAATATCCTGGGTATTAGAGAATCCTAGTCTTCCTTCCATCAAAATCATTCTATATAGAGATTACCTATGCCAAGGACTGGGGATTCAGTACTGAATACAACAGATGATCCTACCCTCATGGAGATGACGTTTGAGTGGGAGGATAGGCATTTATGATTTTATGGACATGGATCTCATTCTTCTTAATCCTCTCCCTACTTCGTCTTCCTCTTTGATAATAAGATCATTTATCTTCTCCATGAAAGATTTCTCAAAGACCCCAGAAATATTATTGGTAGGACTCATTTGGAATATATACATTTATAATTTTGTATTGTCATCTTCATCTACTTTTTTATGTACAAATGCCTTTTCTCCCTAGCTAGATCTGATAGTGTTTCTACTCACTAAACTTCTGACACCAAATGTGTGCTTTTTTCTTCTGCCCAACAACCAATTCTCCAATTTTCTGTATACTACCTAAATATCCTACAATTCAATCCAATTCTGCCACTAACTACTCAGAGTTGGCACTTACCTCACAGATTAAGGGCTAAGTTCCACAAGACTATTCAATTTCAGATGCCAGTGGCAAGTCTCAGGTTTCCATCTCTACTTCTGAGCAACCAGTTATAAATTCAGGGGATTCTCAACAGTGTAGGAGGGTTCCCCTTTCTCTGCATCCCCACTGACATCTGTCATTTCCTGACTTGTTAATTTTAGCCATTCTGACTGGTGTGAGGTGGTATCTCGTTGAGGTTTTGGCTTGGATTTCCCTGATGCCGAGTGATGCTGAACACTTTTTCATGTGTCTGTTGGCCATTTGGATGTCTTCTTTGGAAAAATGTCTGTTTATGTCTTCTGTTGGTGGGAATGCAAACTGGTGCAGCCACTCTGGAAAACAGTATGGAAGTTCCTCAAAAAGTTGAAAATAGAGCTACCATATGACCCAGCAATTGCACTACTGGGTATTTACCCCAAAGATACAAATGCAGTGATCTGAAGGAGTATGTGCACCCCGATGTTTATAGCAGCAATGTCTACAATAGCCAAACTATGGAAAGAGCCAAGATGTCCATCGACAGATGAATGGATAAAGAAGATGTGGTGTGTGTGTGTGTGTGTGTGTGTGTGTGTGTGTGTGTGTGTGTGTATATATATATATATATATATATATATATAACAATGGAATATTATGCAGCCATCAAAAGGAATGAAATCTTGCCATTTGCAATGATGTGGATGGTCCTGGAGGGTATTATGCTGAGTGAAATAAGTCAATCAGAGAAAGACATGTATTATATGATCTCACTGATATGAGGAATTCCTAATCTCAGGAAACAAACAGGGTTACTGTAGTGGTGGGGGTGGGAGGGAAGGGGTAGCTGGGTGATAGACATTGGGGAGTGTATGTGCTATGGTAAGTGCTGTGAATTTGTAAGACTGTTGAATCACAGACCTGTACCTCTGAAACAAACAATACATTATATGTTAAAAAAAAAAAAAAGAAAGTAGGAAGGGAAAAATGAAGGGGGGGAATTCGGAGGGGGAGACGAACCATGAAAGACTATGGACTCTGAGAAACAAACTGAGGGTTCTAGAGGGGAGGGGGTGGGAGGCTGAGTTAGCCTGGTGATGGGTATTAAAGAGGACATGTACTGAATGGAGCACTGGGTGTTATACACAAACAATGAATCATGGAACACTACATCAAAAACTAATGATGTATGGTGATTAACATAACATAATAAAATTAAAAAAAATAAAATGCAATTGCTGGGGTGCCTAGGTGACTCAGTAGGTTAAGTATCTGCCTTTGGCTCAGGTCATGCTCAGCAGGGAGCCTGCTTCTCCCTCTCCCTCTGCCTGCCACTCCCCCTGCTTGTGCACTCTCTCTCTCTGTCAAAAAAATAAAAATAAAATTAAACAAAAAAATTTCAGGGGATTCTTGCAACCCCTCCTCAGGTTTGATAATTTGCTAGAAAGGCTCACAAAATGCAGGAAAAAATACTAATATTAGTTTATTATAAAAGATAGAACTCAGTAACAGCCAAATGGAAGAGATGTGTAGGGCAAGGTATGGGAGAAAAGGCACAAAACTTCCGTGCCTTCTCAATGTATGTGCCACCCTCCTAGCACTTTGATGTGTTCACTAACCTGGAAGCTCTTTGAACCCCATTGTTTACAGATTTTTAGAGGTTCCATTATGTAGGTATGATTGACTAAATCATTGGCCATAGATGATGAACTCAATCTCTTAAGTCCAAGGGTAGGGCTGAAAGTTTCAACTCTCTAATCACATGGTTGGTGTATGTGGCAACCAGTCCCCATCCTGAAGCTGTGTAAGGGCATACCAAAAGTCACCTTCTTAGCATAAACTCAGGTTTGCTTGAAAGGAGATTTTTATTAATTACAAAAGGTACTGCTATTATCCCTATCACTAAGGGAATTCTGAAGATTTTAGAAAATCTATGTTAGGAACTGTGGACAAAGATCAAATATATATTTCTTATCACACTAGAGTTTTATGTTTCTAAGGTCAAGGGTCACTGCACACTTTTTTTAATTAAATTTTATTTTGCAAATATTTACATTCACAAAAAAGTATAAAGTTAATGAATGCAGCCACCACGCAGCTTAACAAATGAAATGTTATCTGTGTATTTGAAGTCCTCTGTGTTTTCCTCTCTGATCATGGCCCACTTCTTTGCCTCTTCAGGGAGGCCACTGGTGCTTAACTTCCAATGCACTTGCAACACAATAACTACATATACCCCTAAGCAATATGTAATCATATTTTCTTGTATGTTTTAAGAGCTTATATAACTAATCCCATACCAATGTGTTCTTTGTTAGCTTGCCTTTTTTCCCTTAACATTTATGTTCATGAGATTTCTTCACATTGATAGGTGTAGCTGTATTTTATTCCTTTTCTCTGCTATGTAGTATTTTATTGTTTGAACATACTGCAATTTATTCATTATTTGTGGATATTTTGGTTTTTTTCTAATTTTCTATTCTTCTAAGTCTTTATACCCCATAATTTATTATGGATGAAAGGTAAACAGTAAATACACTATATGATTTTCATTCCAAATTATGTTATTATTATATTAACTGCTTGTATGGAAACCAGTTCATCTCATTTAGTTAACTGCTTTTTTCAGTTTCAATATGTCTTTCACAGTGAGGTGTTATAATCCCAAACTCAGCAACTTTCCCCTGTATTTTCCAGTAGTCAAATTCCAAGCTGAGATCGCAAACAGAAAGGATGAGAGCTAGTGTTGAGGTAAATTTTTCAGAGCATTATAGTAAATCTAAAAAGAATTTGATTAGGAATTTAATGATAGCACTTAACTTGGGGTGAAATATGGCTACTGAATGCCCTTTCTCAGCACACAAACACTACTATTTTGCAGTCTCTCTGCATTACCTTCTAGACAGGGCTTAACTTGTATTTATATTTGAGTTATTTATAAATGAATCACAACTTTCATGGCTCATTTTCTAAAAGGAAAATTTCCAGAATTGCTTTAAATACAGCAGTTGGCTATTCGCTTTTATTACTCAGTGTTCCAGAAAACAGACTCCCTATGGATGCTGACAGGCAAGGAAGACTTGTTGCCATTCCTCTGTGCTGTATAGAGGTGTATGTTTTGCTTTCTGGCATGGTTTGATTTAACCTACTGGGCAATCCACCCAATTGGCTTAGACCTTTAGAGTCTCAATACTGAGTACAGACTGTGTGGAAAATACAAAACTGCCAATAAAAAAAAAAAAATAGCTCCATCAATGACTAGTTTCCTCTTTTCCCTATATTTCTAAGTTGTGCTGCAAATCAAATAGACAAATGTAGAAATTCAAATGCCTGTGAGACTTTTTGTTGTTTGGCATTTATCTCAGCAAATGAGGAGATGATGTCATATCACAAGAGAGGTGTGATGATAAGTGTGAGGACAAGTCATCCCTTAACAAGTGAAGATTAATGTGCTGTTCTAAAATGGAACTATTATATGTGCTGTTTACTCAAAAGGAGTATGAAAAGTGAACAAATGGAGCTGTCAGACAAAGTGCTGATGACATACAAAATGTTGAAATAAACAGCTGATGATGCATGAAGCATTGAAAAACACGTTGATACCCCTGTTGGCTCCATTGCTCATTTATTTCCATGTGATTGTCCTCTTCTGAATGTGTTACAGCTTTTGCTCTGTTAATAGTCTTCCAGATTGGGTCTTCAGGGTGACAAGGAGTCAAGGAGTTGGGCAATTTTCCATTGACTCTAAATTAATAAAGTTAAGAAAAAAAAGAGAAATAGGTTTTCATGGTTTATAAGGAATTGTTTTTGACTGAAAATTAATTAAACCAGTCATCATGATTATGGAAGTGACTGGGTAGCTACTCAGAAATCTGTTCCTTTTTTCTACACACACATGAGGAACACATCGCTCAGCATTCTTGCAGTTGAGTTAGGGGCATGTGCCTATTTTAAACAAAGATGATGTGAATGTAAGTGTTGAAAGTCAACTTTAGCCTTAGTGCCTAAAATCACCTGTGGGATCCTTCATTTGCTTGCTTTTTGTGTCTGGAAGTGAAAGATTCCAAAATGGCAAAACCACATAATGGAGGGAACTCAGATCCAGGAGTCCTCACTTGAAGAAGAGGCAGCCATGAAAGCTGCTTGAGGCATTAGAACTTTCTATGCCCAAGAAATAAAACTTTATATTGTTAACATTGAAATATGGGTGTTTGTTCAAGCAGCTAACATTTCTGTCATGATATAATAAATAAATAAGTTTCATTCAAATTAACATTTTTGTTTTAGATTATTTGTATGACCTACTAGTTTTTAGATTTCTTTAGTTAATATAACTTTAATTGGATCTTCCTACAACTGAATTGAAAATGCATTTTAAGAGGAACAGACAATGGATTTCACTTACAGAAAGGAGACTTTATCACTCACTTGAGTTTTGATTTCTGTTTCTCAGAAGTCTTGTAGTTTATCATTCAGATCATTCTTTGTAAATAATTTTTTGTAGTTTCTAGATCACTTTGGCCTCTAAAATATAACAAAGTTAGAAATTGATGATAGTTTTAAAACTTTTCTTATAGATATAGGAAGAAATCATGAGACTTTAAAATGGGCCAAAAAGATTGTCCAAGCACATCCTTCTGGGTTATTTTATTCCATGATTCCAAGGATTCTCTATGCCTTTTGTTGTCTTTGAGGTATTTTATAACTCTTGCAGATAACTAATAGCAATGCAAATGATTCTTGTCCATAGACATACAAATGAATTTTGCCAGTGAAAATACAATTGCTCTCTCTCATGTGACATCCATCTCTCCCACAGAATAAGGCAGTTTTGTATCTATATAAATGTATTTTAGTATCACTGCCTTTATATGTGTGGTTCTTTGATTAATCCTTTGAACCAGTGGGTTCTCTCTTTAATTAATGGATTAAGTAAAATCTTTGATGTGTTCATTTATATTTGTATGAGAGTCATGATTATGTCCTTTTTTTAAAATTACCCCTTAGCAGTTTTGGAGGCCCCGCCAAGAAGCCCAGGGGATTCACCTCCCATTGTCTGGCAATGTGCACTGCTGGAGAAGTGCATCTCATAAGTAGCCTAAGCCAAAAACCTCTTGCATGGCTCCCAGGGGTTGAATCCCAAGTGGCAATAGGACTATAGTTTTTTCTCTTTTTCTGAAATTTTTTTTCCTTTTTAGTGATTTTTTTTTTCCTGGTTTGTGAGTTAGGTACCCTTGGTGGCAGCAGTTACTGGAAGTTTGGTTTTATGGTCTATTTGCAATCTCTGTAGATGGTAGATCTTTTCTCTGTTGGGTGAGAGATGAGAAAATCTGGTTTATTGTTCTTTATTTGTTTGTTGATTTGTCCAATTTTCAGCTCAATTTACTCAGGAATATTGTGCACTGAGGAGAAGTATAGCTCTTTAATATGTGGACTATTAAGATTTTGTTCTTTACAGTTGACTTGCAGCTAAAGTTTTAAATCTGAAACTATAAGCACTTCATGAGTCTGTATGTCTATATTTCTTTGATTCAGAAAGGCTTTTACCTCTTGTGTTAGTGTAAAATATCTTCCTAGAGGATATTTAATAAATTAGATTATAAAGTCTCTCAAAGGAGCTTTGTTCTGATTAAATTATTAACATACCAAAAATTGAGCACTACTAAAATTTGTAGAAAAATAATACATTTTAAACTTCTAATACTTTAAATGTACTTAACTTTAAAAATTCTTGTAGAAGCTAACTTAGAGGGGCACCTGGGTGGCTCAATTGGTTAAGCATCTGCCTTCGGCTCAGATCATGATCCTTGGGTCCTGGGATCGAGCCCCACATCAGGCTCCCTGCTCACCAGGGAGCCTGTTTCTCCCACTCCTTCTGCCGCTCCCCCTGCTTGTGCTCTCTCTCTCTCTCAAATAAATAAATAAAATCTTAAAAAAAAAAGCTAACTTAGAAATGTCTTAAGAATTCAAGTTTATATAATAAAGGTGAATCTTTTATAAATGAGACTAGATCAATAATTTTGGCTTAATAAAAAGAGCTATGTCCTCTCTGATTTATCAATGTTAAGTAAGACATAAGCATGTATTCTATTCTATTTAGGTTTGTTTTTTCTGTGCTTTTTCTTTTACTGATCACAGTAACCAACAATTACTATTATGTAAGGTTTAAGATTATGAAAAAAGTAAATTTGTGTTCACTTGAAGTAATTTTTCTGACAAAAATTTATTTTGACAGTTATTATGTTTTATAATATGTCAGCTTGAAGAAAATTTCCAAGATCTGATACCAAATTGAATGGATAATCATTGGAGGCCTAGAAAATTTCCAAGTAATATAGTTATTGGGTACTAAGCATATTTTAAGTTCATATACCTCATTCTCATTTGTATATGCTATCGAGAAGTCCTATCTTTGGTGCTTGTTAACGGTTGTGTTCATTTCTGCCATTTTAAGAAAGTATCTAAGATAATTGTGTGACATTAGAAAGTTGTATGGTGTATCCATGTGCTTTACTCATCTGCTAAAAGACTTGCATATGAGTTATTAATGAGCCCCCCTCCCATTTTCTTTGTGATTATTTGTTAAACAGTTTAATTAATATGAATGACTGAAACTACACTGGGAGTAATGATAACAGAGGAATGTAACTGTGCATACTTTATAGAAAAAGAGTGTTTTTGTTTGAAAGTAGCAGTTTTCAAGCTTTTTATTTTTCTATTTCCCGAACCCACTTCACTGAGACTCATTGAAGATCCCAGGAGCTTTAGCTCATGTGAGTTATAAATATCAATATTTATTTACCATGTTAGGAATTAAAACAGAAATTTAAAAATATTTATTGATCCATTTTAAGATCACAATGATGAATGCATTGTATACAAACATAAATAGTATCTACTATAAAATAAGTTATTACCTCGCAAACTTCCTGAGGTCTGTCCAAGGTAAAACATTAGTTATCTTCATAATAAGAAAATACATAAAGAAGGCTGAAATTTGGAAACTGAATTTTTTTTGGCCCTGGTTTATAATACTTGCATCTAAAAAAAGCTATGAAATAGGTTACAGTTTTAGCAAAGTTTACTCAGTGAGTTTGCTTCCTTGGCTTACTGATTGTCTTCCCCTACAATACGAAAGGTATTCTTTACCTTCTGTGTAGTCCACATAAATTAGCAGAGATGCTGTATTTTTCTGGAATAATTTTCTGTGCTTTTCATTGACTTATTTCTCCATTATGCAAAACGAAAAAAGGAAGAACAAAGGTTCCTCATTTGTGAAAGAGCTAAGGTTTTTACAAGCATCCTACTTTCCATGTTTATTTTTAAATGTTTTATTGTCACAGTACCTAAATAGGTAACTATGTGAGTGCCCCAGATCTCCTCTTAAATATTTTGATTTTCACCTTCCAAATTCAGGTCCTAAATGTAGAAAAAATAAAATAAAAATTTCAGCATATTTTGTACTCCTAAACTATCTTTGGGATTTTGCAGAGGGTTCTTGAAAAATCACAAAGATTTGTTCTTTTGCTTATAAAAAGAGATGCTAGAACTAATTAATTCTTTTTGCTACCCTGTTATAAGAGTAATGTGGGAAAGCTGTCAAATTAGAAGGGACACTCAGTCTTCCCTAGGTTCAATTTACAAAGGTAAAATGTTAATATAAATATTTGAGAAATTATATGCTTCATTTGGAGTCCCCGGAAATTTTTGTTTTGTGTTTTGCTTTCCATATATATTTTAACTCTCATGAAGCACTGATCAAATTTCTTATGAAATAATCTGTCAGATTTTGCATAATTATCAGAGTCCTAGACTGCCTTATGTGATGATGGGAAGCAACAACACTATAGCATTATCTGTCACTTTTCAGTTTTTACTTTTACTTAAAATGTTTACTTCGCCACAGCCTTGCTTTTTTCATTTGACTATGTTGAAAAAGACAGCTGTCCAAGGGTTTCTCATGTCCTGTGTGTCTTGCTAGGAATGCAGAGATTTCAAGGCCCTGACTGTTCTTTCACCTCCGCCAATTCTCAGGGCCATGCTCTCATGATTAACTTTGAGGGATGAAGCAATGTTTCCTTCTGAGACAAAAATTAAGCCTTACTTACTGCTTTCTATAGAAGCAATGGATTTCCCCAAACATAGTGTTCCTCAGCCTGTGACATAAACTCCATATGTGTACAGCCTCTGGCACCCCAGTGGGATCTGGGGACAAGGGAGACTAATGCAATTTTATGTTTATGTGCTTGCTGTGATGTGAGTAGTAAAGTCCTTTGCCTCTGACCAAGGAGTCACATGTCTTCTGCCAGCATCCATAAGACAGTAAGAGGATATCTCAGTAGCTTATAAGTAGAGTGAAATCAAATCCCACACTCAACAAAAGCTAGCATCTTCTAGGCCAGTGATGCTCAATTGGAGATAAACATCACACTTAGGGAAGAAATTTTGCACGTATTTAGGCCCGACTCCAGACTTACTAAACCTCCTTACTTGATATTCTTGCTATATTCTTTGTATATTACATATATTATCTTGGGAATACTGTATGTTATATCACTGTAATATTTGTATCAGTCAGATATAATATTTAATGACATTTTTGAAAATTTAATCATTACTCTTAAGGACTTGTTTTTTGGAACATTGACTCACAGGGTTCCAGCCCTAACAGGTAGTAAGAAGGTCACTTCTTTGCAGGGCATGGACCTTGAAAAATTTGGGGACCCTTAGAATAGAATTCACTTAAATTTATAAGGTACTACACATGAAATCTGGAGTGGATATTTTCTTGGGTTTGGATTTCTAGTCTTAGAAGAACAAATGAGATGTTTATAAAGGTCAAATCAGAAATTCTTATGGAAACTCTCAGACAGAAGTTAAATTTAAAGCCTCAGTGGTTGCTTGATACTGTACAGCTCTAGGTTGGTAAAACAAGCTCAAAGAGGCTTATTACCACTCTTGCTGCATCTGTATCAATAATGGGACCAAGGCTTTTTTGTGATCAAGGATAATCCTTCTCTGAGATAATTATGATCTTAAAGTGGAGGGTGATTAGAGACTGTATTAATGTCTTATTGCTGCTATAAAAAAAAAAAGAACACAAATTTAGTGGCTTAAAGCAAACAAATTTATTATCCTGTAGTTCTGAGGTCAGAAGTCAGAAATGGATCTCAGTGGGCTAAGATGAAAATATTAACAGGTCTGCATTTCTACTGGAGGCCTTAGGGGATAATCTGTTTCCTTGTCTCCTGTGGAGGCTGCCTGCATTCCTTGGCTCATGGCCTCCTTCCTCCTTCCATATCTTTTTGTTCTAATTTTTTTAAAGATTGTATATATTTATTTGAAAGAGAGAGGGAGAGAGAGAGAGAAAGTAGGAGGAGCTGAGGGAGAGGGAGGAGAGAGGGTGGGAGGAAGGGGAAGGGAGGGGGTAGGAAGAGGGAGAGGGAAAGAATCTCAAATAGACTTCATGCTGAGTACAGAGCCTGATGTGGGGCTCTGTCTCAGGACCCTGAGATTATGACCTGAGCCAAAACCAAGAGTCAGATGCCCAACCAGTGAGCCACCTAGGTGACCCTCTTTTTGTTCTTAAAATTTATTTGTTTAAAAGAATCAGGTTTGACTATAGAGTTTTCCAGAGTATGTATTTGACTGATTGCTACCCTGTGGTACAGTTTAATACATTCCTTGGTCTTCTGCACATCCTGGAAATTAGTATTTGGTGGCCAGTGTCTGTTCCATTAGTTTGTTAGAGTTTGTAAAATTGTGAAATTCTAATTTATCATTCATTTCTTATTTATTAGCTAGAATATGTCTATACAGAGAAATGTCTCCTGATCTTTTATTTGATTATCTAGGGATATAGTTCATGTAGGAGAGACAGATAAATACTTAATCTTTTCTCTTTATTTACTGGTTTCTAAAACATATCAACAGATACCAAAAATCTATCTGGTAAAATTTAATACTTAATGAATTAAAAACAAATAGTTAAAAATACAACAACAAAAAATACTTTTAAAATATTAGAAATAGAAGTATGCTTCTTAGCTCAAAGATATGTATCTCAAACAGAGAGCTAACAAAATACTTAAAGGTGCAAACACAGATGAATTTACCTATTGCATGTAATAGACAACTTTCTCCAAATTTAAAAAAAAAAAAGGGAGGGGAAGCAAGGAAGCAAACAAGAAAGTTCACCATTATTATTGTTTTGAAATTCCTAGCCAACACACTAAGATGTAAAACTGAAAACAAATCGTCATTTATGTAATGGTATAAAGATAACTCTTCAAGATTAATTTTTAAAAAAATATTTTGTGAATTAAGTTTAAGTGACAAGTATATAAAATCAATGGCTTTTCTACTTGTCAGTAGTGAAATATGTAGATCATAACCTATCTATATGAAAATAGATTGAAAATACTGTTTATAGTAGCATGAAAAGCATTACATATATACTAATAACTTCAACAAGATACATAAAGAAAACCATAGGATTTACCAGGAAATATAAAAATAAGACTTAAATTGTTTCATATTGCAAAGATACAAACACTATATGTTTAATATAATATTTAATGTTTAATATAATAGATATAAAAAGTTCATTGGGCTTTTTTAACAGGCTGAACCATTATAAAGTTATCTGGAAGAAATAACTTATAAAGATTTAAGAAAACAACAGAAAATTACCTGCTAGATATTGAAATTAATTATAATGGGGCATTAATATTATAATAGAAAGTTACTGCTTTGAGAGTAGGCAGATAGATCAATAGAAAAGGCTAAATGGGCAAAAACAGATCCCTACATATATAAAAATTTAATATTTGATGAAGATGATTGTAATGTAATGATACATTACGTTGGGAGGAGAAAGATTTTGAAAAAGAGATAAGGAGAAATTGACTAAAGTTTTTTGGGGAAAAAAACATTGTAGATCCTTTCCTCATACTATAGGTCAAAGTAAATTTAGATGGTTTAAATAATTAAGTGTAAAATGAAAACCAGAAAAGTTGATGAAGGAATGGGAAAAAGATCCACAGATTTAATCATAAAAGAGGTAGTACTTTTGAACATTAAACAACTTCATAATCATATATTTGCAACATACTAACAAAGGGTTATAGACTCAACTTATAAAATACTTACATAAATTAAATAGAAAAATCCATTAGGAATTACAATAGACAAATGACAAAGTTTTTTAATAGACATTTTTCGAAGATATAACACAAATTGTTAACTAGTATACTTAAAAGTGTGTCCAGTTGAGAACTATACATTCAGAAAAAAAGGTTACAGAATTAAGAAGGCTGTTTTAAAAAAAATAATACTCCTGTTGGCAATAGTATGGTGAGATACTCATTCCTCACTGTTTGTGGGTATATAAATTGGTACAGGTTTTTTGGACATAATTTGGCAGTATTTATCAAGAGCCTTAGAAATGTTCACATACACCCTTTGATTCAGAAATTTCACTTCTCGTAATCTAAAGATTAATGAAGAAGAGCAAAAAAGAGAAAGTGAATTTCCAGATTGGAGAATAATTACATAAAATATTATTATGCTACATGGAATATTATCTCCTACCACCTTGCAAGAATTGTATGTATCTCTTCCCAACTCTGCATTCAGCGATACCATATTGACAGGTTGAAATTTGCTACAAAGGGAGTCTTTACTTCATGTAAATTAGAAAATGCTAATATAAGGGCTTTTTTTCCCCTCCCTCAGAGATCTAGTTGTTAACTATTTATGAGTGGGGTGCCTGGGTGGCTCAGTCGTTAAGCGCCTGCCTTCGGCTCAGGTCATGATCCCAGGGTCCTGGGATCAAGCCCCACCTCGGGCTCCCTGCTCGGCGGGAAGCCTGCTTTTCCCTCTCCCAATCCCCCTGCTTATGTTCCCTCTCTCACTGTGTCTCTCTCTGTCAAATTAAAAAAAAAAAGATTTTATAAAAACAAAAAAACTACAAACATGTTACTGATTACAACTAGCCTAGCCCTTTAGAATAATAATCTAATTTTCTTGTTTTACTAATTGGTATGCAATAACCTGTCCAAATTTGCACAATGAATTAGTGGTAGAATTAGCATCTTGTTGGGGCGCTGGGTGGCTCAGTGGGTTAAGCATCTGACTCTTGGTTTCAGCTCAGGTCATGATCTCAGGGCTGTGAAATAGGACTCCGTGCTCAGTGTGGAGTCTGCTTGAGATTCTCTCTCCCTCTCCCTCTGCAGCTCCTCCCCAACCCCACACACTCTCTCTCTCAAATAAATTAAAAAAAAAAAGAAGAAGAATTAGCATCTTGTTCTCCAAATGCATAGGCCAAGAATTTTTCAACTTTAACATTTTGCCAAGGGAAATTCTCTCTTACCTGTTTTAAATCCCCAAACTGAAATAATACTCTTGACTTGTATACCAAGCTCTAGAGGAAGCTTCAGGTGAAATGATGCCTATCTGATCAATTCTGTCAATAGTTACTGTCAAGTAAAGCACAAATTAATCACAGGTATCTATTTATACTTGGAAATTTTGCTTCAGATTGGCCCCAGCACAAAACATCCATATTACTTCATGTGTCTCCTATAGGCATCCAGAAAAATGCCCTATGAGACAATCTAGCATGTCACACTTGAAAACATTCTAACAGTAAATCACAGATTTGCAGAATATTTTTGTGATCAAAATACATAAAGTTCCATTTTCTTAGAATCTCTGTAACTGTAGTTCTTAATACACTGACACACTAAAAAGGAGACCAGGATTTCCATCCATCCACTCATCCCACAAAAATTTGTTGAGGATCTATGTTGTACTGACCCAGGGCTTATGTGATCCCTGCCAGAACTCCAGAGGCTAGCCTCTTAGCTCACTAATTTTCCCTAATGATTTCTCATGGCTGTTGACTCCGTCTTTTAGGGAGCTGAAGTTCTTCCTGATGAGCACTGCTGCATCTTAGTTCAAAAAACAAAAAACAAAAAAAACTCTTCCTTCCTATCATGATTGTGATCCCCTACAATCTCTCTAGATGCTACCAGAGATTTTTTTTCCTTTTGAATTTTTCCGTTACTCTCAGTCAGAATCCTAGTCAACACGAAAATTGAGTTTTTGGACAGCTTCTCTTCAGGGTTTCATGATTTGAAGACTTACCTCCTATTGTGTTTCACCATTTAAAAAACTGAAATGTGCATTAAAATTACTTTTGTTAATTTTGTTGTTAAAACTTACTTTCCTAAGCCCTCCTCCCAATTCTGATCCAGTAGACCTGGCATGGGTCCAGGATTATGCATTTCATAAATCCAAACTCTGCAGGTGATTCTGATGAAGGTGATTAGAGACTTATTCCCCTAGAAACTCTACTTTATAGCAAGTTCCCAGTGGATGGTTCCAAGATGGATCAGCAGAGAGCTCATATAAACCGAGAAGCCTAAGTCACCATTAGGTGACCAGATAGATATTCATAAGCCCTTGTATCTCATTTTATACCCAGTCTCAGTCTAGAAAGAATTAAGTGCATGCAAAAATGGGAGTCTGACATTTTGATTGGTAATGTGAAATTTGAGATGTGCTTGGTTTTCTAATTCCTAACATATTTAAATTAGAAATAGAAAAAAGACTTGAGAAAAAGAGGTCTTTGAAATGTTCAAAAATAACCTTTTAGATTCTACTTGTTGCCTTCCTGTCAAGTTTTGTGTCTTTTAGTGTCTTCATTATTTTTATTATTTTTAGTTACAGTTTAAAGAACATAAATATTTTAACCCTTAGCAATTTAATATACTTCCACTATACTTGATTTAACTTCATGATATCAGAATTCTTTTTCACTCTAACTCTAATAAGTCCTGGAAGTCTTTAAGCCCTAAGATGATAGTAATACCAATAAATATTTAATTTTACATGGTAACACCTGACCTACTTGGTAGACATATGTACAAAAAGAAATCATAAGGAAATAAGCCGTGGATATTCATCAGCTATTTAAAAAGTGTCAAACACTTGGTAAAGTTAACTTTTCATATTATTTATTTGAAAGATGAAAATATGTGTATGTTAATGAAGAACCTAAAATTCAAATATTAGAACATATGGATCCACAAAATGAAGTCATCTGGTAGGTGTAGCTCTCCTATTTATACACTTTTTTTTTTTTAACCTACTTCTAGTCATCCTTCAGGTTTCAGTTTAGATCATACTTCCTTCTTTGCGTTCCCTACGTACTCCTTTTGGAACATTCTCACGTTCAATTGTAACTGCCTCTTTCCCCATCAGAGCTCCCTTAGATGGAATTACACCTTGTTTACTCCTGCATCTCCGTGCCTCCCACAGGCCCTGGAAATAATTGTTGCTCTATAAAGAATCATTGGACAACAATTTGGCAGTACTTTTCAGCACTTTTAACAGGTAGTAAGCCTCCTGAGGATAAACATTCCATTCCTAGTACTTAGCTCCTCATAAGAGGCCCTTCCTACATAGTCTGGAATGAATAAAAAAAAAAATAGAAGGGAAGCCAACTGCGACATCCCCCAGGGGGTGCTAAAGCCCCAAGTCTTGTTCACTTATGACTCCTGCCTCAGTAAAATTGCTCTGTACTGTTTCAGTTTAATCCAACACTTACTTAGTGCTGTGGGTTTCCTTAGAATTACAGAGATAACCAAGATTCAGTTCTTGTTCTTAGGGCGTTTAGAAGCTGGTGTGGCAACTACTACAGTCGACAAATTAGATCAAGATTATCCACTAAAGGCAAACACCTGGCCTTTTAGATCACAGAAATTTAAGGGATATTGAAGCACCCAAGACTTCTACTTCTAGACTATGCCAGCTGCTACCACAGACTACCCTGGATCATTTGTAGCCATGCCTTGGGATTTCCTCCTTGTTAGGAATTCCACTGAAGGTTGGGACAATTCCTGACCCCAAAATATGTAGGATTGATGAAAAATTCAAAGGCTCTCTAAAAGCAACTTTCTATTTCTCCCTAGA
Source organism: Eumetopias jubatus (assembly GCF_037043125.1). NCBI lineage: Eukaryota > Metazoa > Chordata > Mammalia > Carnivora > Otariidae > Eumetopias > Eumetopias jubatus. The sequence continues at coordinate 28,797,916 of NW_028274807.1, forward strand.
ATCAAGTTCAGGATTGGCCAGACCTAATTAGCATAGAAACCTCACCCCTCTTGGTCCTTTAAGACAAATTATATATCATTTGATGGTCAGTAGATGCATTTGAATTAATGGTCACATGCATTTGGCCATATGCCTAGAAATTTGGGCACCACCAGAGGTGCCTGTGGGGATAATGACCTCTTCCTGGCCATGGCTTTTAATTGCAAATGGTTGTAATACCATAATCTGAACTGAGGTCAGAGGACTGCTGGGTGAAGTTTTCCATAGTGCAATTGCACTTTTGTTTTTCCTGGCAATGATCAAAGGCTTCCAATTGTGCCTAATTAGAGAGTATGACATTTGAGTGACCAAGGCTTTGAGTTTATTACCAACAAAATACATACCACCTATGCCCTAAACTGAGTTGGAACCTATAATTCTGGGCAAGAAACTAGTTTGCAAACTTATTTTAAGTGCTAGAAACTTTACAACAGAATTTTAATTTTTTTAATGTTAAATTGAGAATTAGATAGAGTAGTAATTCTTAATAGGAATTGCTTGGCTAACTCCCTGTGTCTCACTGGAAATTTATATCCTAATATTAGCTTTTGGCTAATGTATATTCAGTGAACAAGATCTAACCACTATTTTAGTAAGGACCCCCGTTGAAAGGTAGAAACGACCATGGGAGGATCCCAATTCTTATCCACCCTTTAGGTACTATATACAAACTGAAATATAACCGAAAGAGACCAAATGACAAAAGATTAGGAAAGAGAAAGAAGTTAATGCATAATGTTACCTGTGTGAGAAACAGGATATTTGACTTTTTCATCATGCAAAGAACCAACACAGGTGTTTCTAAATAATGGCTGGTTCAACAAAGAATGTGTTCCTTTAATAGCAAGAGCCATATTTTTGTGTTATGCTGGCTCACCACACATTTAAAATTGACATACATTGGAGCACTTCAAATTTATATCTTCATTTCAGCCATTCATTTAGTAGGCCAAATCATCATTATATTTCACCAGTATGGTGGATTTTAATTCATTTAACATTTTAATCTTTCATCAGTTTTTCATTTAAGAGGATTTCACAGCATATACGGGATTTGTATAAATTTGTGTGCAGTAAATTTATTCTTTTAACAGTTTTATTCTTTCATCAGAAATTCATTTAAATGGATTCCACTATATATCACTTCCACTTCCAGTGCAGCTTTAGGTCAGGCTGTAATTGATGCAAAAGCAATGAGGTATTAAAAGAGATAGGAAATATCTGAAATTGGAAAGAGTTCAAGAAGTGGGCCATTGTAAGGGCATTACACTCCTCAGATAAGGTGGGGAAGGGAGAATAATATGGCATTTTGATCTGAAGCCTTGCATGCTTTATAATTTCAATTCTCAACAAAGTCAAAAAGATCTATTTTATCTAAGCTTGTGTCTTTAAAACAAAATTAACTGCTTCAGTGCCCTAAAACAGCCCCCATATGGCCATGTGAATGTGCACGCTTGTCTTTACCATCCATTTGAATTAATGGCACAGCTTCTTTCAGTGAACATTCTATCTCCTCCCTCCCCCCTGCCGACATTCATTAAATGACATCCCAGTGATAAACATTAATATAATAAATACAGTAGCTATGGAAATAACCCAGGGAAGAGGTGCATTCTATCATGTTTTCATACAGAAGTAGATGAAAATCACCAGTAGTGCATTATAGTTGGTGGAAGAAAACTGCAGCATGAGAGATGCCTTTACCCAAAGAGCAGGGGTGCTGGTGCTTGCATCAGAAAAGTAAAAGGTGACCTTGAGAAAGTCCTCCTTGCTCTTCAGGTCTCTGCAAAGGGAGTGACTGCTTTTATGACATCTATTGTTATGAGGGTATTGTTGTCTTTGGTGAGTGAAAGATGCTAGGGAAATGATAGGTGGAAATCAATATTTATATTTGTTAATGTCTCTTTGGGAAGACAGTACTTCAGGAAAAAATGTTCTCACCACACACACAAAGAATGATAATTTTGTGAGATGATGGATGTGTTAAATTAACCCTGTTGTGGTAATCATTTCATGAGTGAATGTGTATGTGTATCAAATACACAATATACATGTATCAAAACATCATGTTTTGGTTCTTAAACCCACAGGACATCCTAGAATTGATTGATATATAGAAAGTCTAGTATATTTTCATCTATGTTAAAAAAAAATACAGCTTCACTTTTCTACAATGTGAAGTTGGGTGATGTTTTTTTATTTCTATAGTTTGGTCATTTTTTTTTATTCCACTCTGCCAACTCTGTCTTCTAATTAGTATATTTAGATCATTTATATTAAGGTAATTATTGATATGACAAGGCTTAAGTCTGCCATAGTTTTTCTGTTTATTCTTATACCTCTCTCTTTTCTCATCCTCCTGTGAGTTACTTGACCATTTTTTAGGATACCATTTTAATTTTTAATGGTTTTGAGTGTATTTTTTCTATAGTTTTCTTAGTAGTTTCTCTAGATATTATAATATACCTATATAACATATCACAAGGTCTAAGGGAAAAAGTGAGAGGCAAGGGACAATTTCCATCCCCCACCCCCACCCCACCCGCCCTTAACCCCCCTGCCCCCCCAAGGACTTCCAGCACTTCAGTGGACTGCATGCTGTCAGGTCTAGTCAAAAGGTTTTCTGGTACATTTGGGTGAGGCCTCTGGTCCTCTAAAAGGTACTATATGTGCCAGGAAGTTTATTATAGTAATGTGAAAACATCTTACTGAAGGCTAATTTTATTTGGATCTAACTTACCAACCTTGCTGTCAAACTACAACTGAGAAGGTGAATTTCACTGTGTGGATAATTTTATAAACTTTCAAATGATAATTGCCTGAATTTTTATACAGGCATATATTGATAGAGACTGACAGATGTTGAAAAAAACAGCCACAAGCCACACCACAGAACTGAGGATAAAAATCATCTTTTCAGTAGTACCTCTTCTATTGCTATTTTTGTAATGCTTCAAAACTCTTTCAAATGCAAACCATGAGGCTGGGCCCTCATTTATCTAACTGATCTTGCATATGTGTTTCCTTTAGCCTTGGCTGCTTTTCTGACCAGCAACCTCCTGCCAGCAATTTCAGATCAGTGTGCTCATCTAGATGGTTTTCTAGTTATTACTGTTTTAAAACATATATATTTGTAAGATCTTGACTTAATACTTGAGTAGTTTGGTTCAGGAAGAGCTAAGAAACTGCAAATCTCTAGTCATCAATCCGTTTCACAAACATGGAGCCCCATACATCATGAGTATGTTAATAAAGAAAGAATTCTCTCTGAATTTTTCTTTTAAATTCATGTTTATGTGGTGTTATCTTTTTCCATCCTTTTACTTTCAACTTACCTGTGTTGTTTTTGAAGTTAATTTCTTATAAACAGCATATAGTTGGGTCATGATTTTTATTCCACTCTGCCAACTCTGTGTTCTAATTGGTATATTTAGATCATTTATATTGAAGGTAATTATTGATATGACAAGGCTTAAGTCTGCCATAGTTTTTCTGTTTATTCTTATACCTCTCTCTTTTCTCGCCCTCCTGTGAGTTACTTGACCATTTTTTAGGAAACTATTTTAATTTTTAATGGTTTTGAGTGTATTTTTTCTAGTTTTCTTAGTAGTTGCTCTAGATATTATAATATACCTATATAACATATCACAATGTGCTAGTCTTGGCATTTTACTACTTCCAGTGAAGTGTAGAAACCTTATTTCATTTAGGTCTCTTTATCTTTCAACTTTGAAAATACAATTATCTGAAATATTTTCTCTACATATGTTGAATGGATGGTCTTATAATTTTTGCCTCAGTGATCAAATGTGATTTTTAAAAACTCATGAAGAGAAGAATGGTCTACTTAACGTTATTTCCACCCATTGCATTGTTTGTCCTTCCTTTCTGGAATTTTAAATCTTATCTTGCTGTCATTTTCTTTCTGTTTGGAGTACTTTCTTTCTTCTTTGAGGATAAGTCTGCTGATGACAAATTCTCTTAAATTTTCTTTGTCTGAAAATGTCTTTATTTATTCCTCTATCCCTGAGGGATATATTTGGGGTTGACAATTCTTTAAAAATGTCTTACCACTTTTTTTCTGGTTTTCATGGTTTCAGATGAGAATAATATCACATGTTTCTCCCTATAGGTAGTATTTTTTGTCTCTGGCTGCTTTCAAAATTTTGTCTTTGTTTTTAAATTTTTAACTTAAATGTTTCTTGGTGTAGATTTCTTTAAGTTTATTCAGTTTGAGGTTTGGTCAACTTTTTGAATCTGTAGGTGCATGTCTTTTACCAAATTTGGGAAATTTATAGCTATTATTGCTCAATATGTTTTTAGCCCCATTCTATTTCTCCTCTTCTTCTGGCACTGATGAAATGGACATTGGATCTTTGTGTGTGTGTGTGTGTGTGTGTGTGTGTGTGTGTGTGTGTTTTCTTTCTGTTGTTCAGAATGAGTAATTTGTTATTCTAGCTTCAAGTTTACTGATTCTTTCCTTCCATATTCATTCTGCTGTTGAGCTCCTCCATTAATTATTTTTTAAAGATTTCATTTATTTATTTGACAGAGACACACAGTGAGAGAGGGAACACAAGCAGGGGGGGAGTGGGAGAGGGAGAAGCAGGCTTCCTGCTGAGTGGGGCTCGATCCCAGAACCCTGGGATCATGACCTGAGCTGAAAGCAGACGCTTAATGACTGAGCTACCCAGACACCCCTGAATTTTTTTTTTATTTCAGTTATTGTATTTCTTAGCTCTATGATGTTCATTTGGTGAGATTTTTTTATTTTTGATGAGATTTTCATTTTTTTTTCAAGGTTAATTATAATTGCTTGTTGAAGAAATTTTAGGATGGCTATGGTAAAATTTTTGTCAAATAATTTCAGTATAGCCCATTTACCTTAGAATTGGTATCTGTTGGCTTTTCTCATTCAAGTTGTAATTTTCCTATCTCTTGTTGTGGCAAATGATTTTCAAATGTATCCTGGAAATTTTGATTATTATTTTAGGGTACTTTGGATCCCATTTAAGTTTTCTGCTTTATCAGACAGTCCCCTCTTCATGTTTTCTATTTCTTCTATGGTTTTCTATATCTTATGTCGTATGTTCTGGTTTAGCATGCAGGTCCTGCCCTACATTTTATGGCCTACAGTTGCACTGACAACTTATCCTTATGAGCCTTTGTAGTCTATTTTTATCTCTTTGGTTTACCTGCCTCGTGCTGGTTGGTCTCTGACGATTTTTTTTGGTGCCAGCCACAAGGCTAGGGACTTAAGAGTCTTTAGGTTTTTAAGGGAAGGGACACTCCTGCTCATGGGGTAGAGATAGTTCCATGAACTTCCTATTGTTGGGAGGGTTCCCACTCAATCAAGGCTGCATTGTGTCTCTGAGTTTGGAGGTCAGGAATAATCTTGGCCATGGGGGCAGAGAATAATAATCCAGGCTGATTTAGTTTCAATCTGGAAAAGGAATTCAGTTATCTGGACCATATTCTGCCATTTAGTTGGTGACCAGAAGATGTTGGGCCTAGTTTTCCTTCTGCTGGTGCAAATGGGGACAGGGAAAGATCAGAAGATGCCAGGATGCTATGTTTCCTGTCGGTTCTGAGATTTCTAGCTAGTTCACCTTCCTCTTTTCAACTTTCAGAGCTGACTCGGGTTATTTTCAGAGTTTTTTAGCTGTACTTAGAAGGAGAAAAACAGAGAAAGATGAGTCTGTGCCATCTTGTTTCCCTTCTGCATTCTTAAGTGTTCTTAAGTACATATTTTCGTAAGAAGTCATCTTCTATGTTTTAATTATAAATTTCTGTGCTTTTATGTGCGTAGTAACTTTGAATTAAATATTAGAATGAACTTATTAGAAAAAAGAATAAGAAGAAATTCATCAAAAGTGTTTAATTATTTTCTTTTGGTCGGTGAGATTATGGGTGATTCTTATTTTCTGCTTTATATTCTGTATTTTATAATTTTAGTTTTTAAAAATCAATGAACAATATTACTTATTAAGAAAAATATTTTTCAAAGAAAGTAAAAATCATGAGAAGGGAATATGTATTAAGCATTGCTAGACTATAAAGCACTGAGGAATAGTAGAAATAATAGCATCAGTGTTTTTTATTTTCAAGAACTGGGCTCATGATTTTCTGTGCATCAATATTTACTGGATAACATCTTCAAAACTCTCATTAGCCAGCTAAAAGAGGGAAAAAAAGAAAAGATCTTCAAAATCACAAAAAAAGATGCCCTGGGGGTAATGGGGAAAGGATGGTCATTTTAATAAGTGGTGCTAGGTGAATTGGATATCCATCCATGGGGAATAATACATATACATATATGTATATCTCCTAACTCATATCTCATATCTCTCAACTACACAGGAAAGTCAACTGTAGATAAAGTACAGATCTTCATATTAAAGGTAAAACAGTAAGTCTTTTAAAAGAAGCTTAGAAAAATATCTTCAAGATCTTAAAGCATTCATAATAGGATTTTATTAAAAAATAAAATCAAAACAACTATATTTTAGACAAGGTTTGTAATCACTTTTAGTTTTTTATGCAATTTCTTCTTCCCTAAGCCACAGAAAAGGAGAGGACAATAATTAAGAGGTGGGAATTGGTGGTAGATGTTCCTCACTTTCTAAACCACTACCCTGGAGTGAGGCAATTAATGGCTTAGGAATCATATCTCATGCTTCTCCTTAACTTTAAATGGCCTCAAAACAAAGACGATTTTGTTCGATATTAGTATACTGACTCTAGCTTTCTTTTCGTTACTATTTGCATAGTATATCTTTTTCCATCCTTTTATTTTCAATCTATTTGTGTCTTTGAACCTAAAATGTGTCTCGCATAGAGAGCAGATAGTTGGATCTTTTTCCTTTTTGTTCCATCTACCAATATGCCTTTTGATTGAAGTGCTTAATCCATCTATATTTAATGTAATTAATTGACCATAAGATAGCACTTACATCTACATTTTGATGTTGGTTTCCTATATCTTGTGCTTTTTTGCTCCTCTATTCCTCCATCACTGCCTTTTTTTGTGTTAAATAGATATCTTCTAGTGCACTATTTTAATTCTCTTCTCATTTTTTTTACTATACTTTTTTGAATGATTGCCCTAGGGATTTCAGCAAACAATTTATATCAGTGTAGTTCAGATTGATGCCATATTAATTTCAATTGTTTAAAAAACTTTGCTCCTATATAGCTGTTTCTTCACCTTCCTTTGTGCTATTATTATCATACAACTTACACTTTTATCCACTATAAGCCCATCGACACAGTTTTATATTATTGCTTTATGCAGTTGCCTTTAAATCAGATAAAAGAGACAAAACCAAAAATACATACTTTTTATTTACCTCTATATAGTTACGTTAATCAGTTCTTTCTACCTTTTTATTTTATATTACCACCACCATCAACAAAAACCCTTTTAGCCTGTCATTAAAATGCCTATTTAGTAAAGATTGACCCAGAAGTCAAGTTTAGAATTGTCAGAGATGGGAGAATGGAAGTCTTAAAGGCTAGCCTCTTTCTGGTACAGTCTAGCTCAGTAGTGAGGACAGTGTAGTATTTGACAGCTCTCACATTTCCTGTGGCTCCTATTGTGTCACTTGAACCTAATTGCATTTGAACTGGAATCTTGACCCAAGGTCTGTAACATGAGGATATTAAATGTGTGTCATGAGGAAAGTATTTGATGTGGTGTTCTACATCATACTATGCTACTAAAGATTAGAGCCAAGGGAACCAAAGAAACCAAAATCTATAATTATTGTCATTTGTGGGAATTGTTTTAAGAACAGTTAGCCATTTTAATCCAATTTTCTTTCTTTATGGTCCTTAATGAAAAGGGTAATATCCACAGAGGGCTTCAATCTGCAGCCCTCCTTTTTTTATGAATGAACCTTTTTTTTTTATGAGCTTTTATGAGCTTTTTTTTCCCCCTTTATTTCTTCATGTGGATTCAAGTTACTGTTTAGTATTCTTTCATTTCAGCCTGCAGGACTCCCTTTAATATTTCTTGTTTCAGTAGTGATGAATTGTCTTAGTTTTTATTTATCTGGGAATGTCTTATTTTTGAAATATAGTTTTGTTGGACATGGAATTCTTGGTCGACAGTCCTTTTCTTTTGCATTTTGGATATGTCATCCCACTGCCTTCTGACCGCAGTGGTTTCTGATAAAAAGTCAGCTGTTAATCTTAATGAAGGTCTCTTTTACATAAGTTGTTTCTCTCACTTTCAAGAATCTGTTCGGGTGCCTAGGTGGTGCAGTTGGTTAAGCATCTGACCCTTGGTTTCGGCTCATTTCCTGATCTAAGGGTGGTGAGGTTGAGTTCTGCATGGGGCTCTGTGCTCAGCATGGAGTCTGCTTGAGATTCTCTCTCCCTTTCCCTCTGCCCCTCTCACTCACGCTCTCTCCATCTCTCTAAAATAAATAAATAAATCTTAAAAAAAAATCTGTCTTTCAACAGTTTGATTGTGATATATGTAAGTATAGATATCTAACATTGCCAATAATACTTGGATTTTACTATGGAAATAATGTCTGTTACCAACAAAGTACCAGGTCTTTTCATTAAGTTTCCCAAATGGTAACCTTACATTCCGTTAAGCCTAAGTACAGATATATATCTGTATCTTCCCTCATATCTAAATAGTATCTGATCTGACCATACCTGTTGTCAGATGAAACCCAATCCCTTTGACTTTTTACTTACCATCTGGGTTAGTCTCCTTATAGGATTAGGACTGCTTTTATCTTTTTTTTTTTTTTTAGTTTTAATAAGCTGTTCTCCAAACTGTTCTTTACCATTCTTCTAAGAGTCAGTTGTTCTCATGTGAATAAAACTGTTGCTGTCATACACAACATATGGGTGATTTGACTTTCCTTCCTCTCATTGACCACCTTTTTTCACATTCTTCCTTACTTGCAAAAAGATGGTAACTTCAAGAAATAAAGGAGCTATTGAAGTGATTGAGAATGCTTAGTAGGATATAATGACTTTGTGGAAGAGTTGAAAATGTATCACAGTGGTAAACAGACATGAATTGGGAAGAAGAACAGACCATCTGTTTTTGGCCTTCATTGACTGGATTCCTTTCCTCTTTTCTTACCAATGGCAAATTTCAGTGAGGTCATAATCTGAACCATCTTTCAAAATAACTGTGAAAAATACAACTTTAAAGTTGACTCTTACATTTGGAATGAGATTGATTTCAAGATAGTTGTATCAGGCTTTAGGCAAAACTGAGTCTCACAAATGGAAAAATAAACAGATTTTAATGAATTTCACACACTAAGCCCCCAGATCCTAGGCATTGGCTTACAGAGCATATAATTCTTTTTCACTTTCCTTAGGGAAACTGGAGAATTTCAGATCACTAATATCCTCATATATCAATAAATTGCTAGTACAAGGGAGAACAAACAACAACCAGGCAACTGAATTAAGAAGTGTGTGTCATGGTATTTCTCACATTTGACTCTTTTGTGTTTTGTTTTGTTTTGTTTTAACTGTAATAGGAGCTATTTCCAGGAGCACTAATTAGCCAAATTATTGACAAACTTAATAAAAATGAGAAAGTAAGAAGTACCAAGCAGAGGCTACCACACTAACCCAGAGGCATAAATCACAGTGATCTTGTATTCTTTTATTAGATTCAGTATTCTTTCATAGATAGATGTGATTACTGAGGGAAAAGCCTGATATGGCTGGGCACCAATAGTTGTTCTCAGACCTGTGAGATTTGTATGTATGTTTTTATAGTCCTACTACAGTAGGTCATCAATATTGCTGCATTACTTCTTGTGGTTAGTGAAATGCTTTGGTGCCAAAAGTAAACAGAGCCTGGTTCGTAAACTTGACATGTAAACCAGAGAGGTCTTAGGTACTATTATCACTGGCTAGAATGGTTACCCATACTTGCGGTTTGTCATTACGGAAACTACAGATCTGCCATTTGTAAAGTTGTCATGGTGTTTGTCATGAGATTAAGCTAACATTTAAAAGTATAGGCAAGAAAGAGCACGTCTTGTGGTTCTTGAATATATTCTAGTCCCTCATCAGATTAATATTAGGGATTATCACATTGATAAAGATGTGGATAAACTGAGGAGGACATTGAAAAGACCAATGAAGGTGATTAAAGGGATGAAAACAGATCCTCTGTGTAAAGATTAAAGGAATAGGGAATATTTAGTTTAGAGGTAAGAAACCCAAGGGAAGTCTTGATCACTACTTTAAAATTTATTAAAGATTTTTATGAGGAACACACCTAATAGTTATTCTTTCTGTCCATGGGGGACAAAATGGGAAAACACATTTAATTCTTTATTTATTACTATTATTATTTTACTTTCTGATTAACTACTTAGCTAGGTATTAATGGAATTTATTTCTCATCACCTAAATCACTCCCTGGCAATAATTTGGACCCTAAGGGTTGTACATTAATTTTTTCAGAGCCCAGGGGCACCATTTAGTACTCTTGAGCAATAGCACTATATACTAAATAGTATAGAATAACCTAATGATGGCTCATTGATTTTTTAGTTATAGATCAAAAAACAACTTTAAGAGATCACCTGGCCCAGGCTCCTGAAGGGAATAATGTATCATATAAAACATAGGTTTTATTCACTTCTCAAAGCTCTCCAGGGTTGAGTATTCCACACCCTGTCTCATTAATGAGAAAGAAACATATATGCTAACAGACACATAAATTTGTTACATACATTTACTGAACATATGAAAGTATGTGTTAGATGCTGATGGTGAGAGAATGGGGAGTGGAGGGAGCTGAGTACAAGAAGAATACATGATTCTTTTTAAAAATGGACACATTAATGAATAGTGAATGAAGAGGAAATGGTTTATGAAGTTCTTAGGTCTAATTTTAGTTCTTGTTCATATGATCCAAATTACTGTAGGTGCTTTAAGAAACTTTAATTCATAATTAGTTAAAAATCAAAGTTATATACTGTGCCTACATATCTCCTCAAAGTAGTCAAAGGGACAGATTAAAGTTCAAAGAGTAAAAATAACTAGTGTTATCAAGATTAGTAGAGCTTTAAGGAAACTGGGAGACCCTCCCTCTGAAGAGAGGTTAACCACTCTGTTTCATTTTATAAACCATTAATATTTCTATTTTTCCAATAAGATAAATGTGATATTAATTTATGGTACAAGAGGGAAATGAGTCCTGGTGAATTTTCATATCTTTAGTCATAGATGAATTTTTTTAAATTTAAATATTTTTTAGAATCTTTTGCACTATGACTTGAAAATCACTGTTCTGTGCCATCATTATTTCTTCTATTTATGAATGAATGTAGGTGGTATCTATAATTCCAACTTTCTGTTTTGGGAATTACACCTCCAGGCTGATATGCCATCTCAGGATGTCAGAGAACTAGTTCCCGGCTTGCTGCACTCAATTTCTTTCTGACAGCCCAGAAATTTGATTTTTATAATGAGGTGTAAATCATAGAAAGGAGTTGTCTATAAAAGACTTCAGTAGAGATAAGAGCAGGAGTATAAGCATTTATGTCAATGGTGCTGTAGGTTAAAAGAGAACATCAGAATTAAGGGCACGATCTGAGATTAAGGGGACTTCAGCTTACATGTGTATTCTCTATCTGTATTGAGTATACAGTGAAGGTAAAAATTAGCAGTGGTGTATTTCATGTTCAAATCAACTTTTCCTATGATAGTAGTCAAGTGGGCTGTCTAATGAACAGAGAGAACAGAGTCATGGCACAATACACATGATAATCTTTCATATCCTGCTGTAACTTCCCACAAGGCAAGGAGAAGGTAATAGGGGAATAGTCTCCCTTCCTAATCACCCACACTTTAGCATAATTATAGTGTGACATTGCTAAAGACCCTAGACATGTAGAATGAAAAAGGATAATTTAGAATTGTGGCATGAAAAGTAATCTTCTTTATTGAGTTGAAAAATTTGCTTGTGTCCGAACTGATAGAGAAGAAAAAGGTTTTATTTCAGGATTTAAATGTGATATTGGTACTTTTGGCATTTAGTCAACTTATTTTATTATTATCCTTGCATACTTTTTTTTGTATTTAGTATCTCAGGTAATGGTTAGAAAGGAAATGAATAAATGAGATGTACACCCCATCAGTGTTCTCGTCTTGCCTCCTTCCCTAGCCACAGTGAACTGTTATTAGATAATACTAGTTTAGCATCTACTTGGGCTCATTGTAGACCTGAACACTCTTACTTTAATATACAAATAAAATATTGTAGCATTTATTCATAAAAATAAATGTGACATTATCATGAATATGTAATGTTATAGCTATATAATCTCAGAAAGCTCTATAAGATATTGATCCAAAATACATATTTAGGTATTTGTATACAAAGTATGTAGCACTTACATGAGAATGATAAATTTCAGTTAAATATCTGGATATTTTATTTATATAACACGAAACATTCAGATATTTAAGAAATATCCAGCTAACTGATTAGATGTCTCTATATTCCATGCAACTATTTGGCAATATTTACTGATGCATTTGCTTATGTAACAATTACATGGAGATATGCAATCCTTTATCATCTGAGATAAGTTTGGGTAGCAAGAGGGACATATCTCTTGGGAAGTTATATGTATTTTCTTTTTCCATTATATGTCTCATGTCAATTTTTCTTTCACTATGGTCAAGTTTTTTTTTTTAAGATTTTATTTATTTATTTGAGAGAGACAGAGAGAGAGCACGAGCAAGGGGGAGGGGCAGAGGGAGAAGCAGATTCCCCACTAAACATGGAGCCCTGATGCAGGGCTGGATCCTGGGACCCTGGGATTATGACCTAAGATGAAGGCAGGCGCTTAACCAACTGACCCACTCAGATGTCCCCACCATGGTCAAGTTTTAAGGTTAACATCCCATCAGCCAAGAGTAAGGCTAGGTATGAGAAGTGGGAGTGGATCATGGATATAAAAATATCTTCTATCTTCTATTGGGCTTATATCCTTACTTGGACAAATTTCAAGCTCATTGGCTGGGATGCTCTATCTGTAGGTTTATTTGACTCTTAAATAACAGTTTGAGAAACTCTGATGTTGCTGACGAGGCTTACAATGATGATTCACAAGAAAAACCTATTTGTTTCTCTATATTTGCTTGTTGCACATCATTCCTCCTGTTGGATTAGTGAGCAGAAGGAATTGTAAAACCACAGGGGAACAAATTAAATGGGATAATGCAGACATTAGAGAATGATTAACAGTAATTTCACAAAGGTGGAAGATAAGCTGCTCATTTTTATGGAATGGAACAAATGTGTTTGGAATGATTAACAAAATAAGACATGAAAAAATAGAAAACTGTAGCCACTCAATTCTATTTGGGTAACAAACCATATGAGATAAAAATGCAAATTCTCCCCCAAATTCACATACTTTACATTATTTAATGTTAAACTTCAGCTAGACTGTGGCAGACAACCAGCATAGAACATAAAAACCACAGTGCTTAAATGCCAGCCATCCTACTCAGTTAAAAGGCAGTTTATGTAATGTGTACTTTTCTTGAAAGTTTTTTTTAACCTACATAAGTCAGCATAACTCAATGCTTAACAATAGCATTTCAATAAAGCCTAATCTGTCTTCCATAACTAATAGGCCAGACAAGTCACTTATGGTCTGAAAGCTTGTAACATAAAGAACAATCATTTGTTCATTCATTCATTCCACATACATTTAACCTGTATTCTATGCAGAGCACTATCTTGAGGGGGAATGGCAAAGGAATCTATACAAAGTATTTTCCTAAGGAAGTTGGGCAAGGACATGCCTATTTAAAATAAGTTTATTACTATCCAGAGGCACTTGTTTCTCCATCATTTAGGCTAGGTTGGGACCAGCTTTAATTTCTAGAGAACTGCTACTGCAACTTTCTGAAACAATTTCCCATATCATTCAACTACCTTTTCCTCTTTGCTTCCTTGCCTCTGTTTAGGAGTAGATGAACCCTAAGAACTTCTTTGAAAGCACTGTCTCTAACCCTCCCTAGGACAGCACCCTACATGGTTAGCCTTGCTCCATCTTTACTCCATTCTGATCCATGGCTCTGAAGAACACAATGAGGGTGCTCTGGAGCTTTGGTATTATGAGAGAGGTTCATTCCTAGGAAGTTTCAATATTGTTCTTGAACCTTAAGCCCAAGCTTAAAAAAAAAAAAATGTGGTCCATGGTCCACTAATGTGAACATCTCTTGAGCTTTTTAGAAAAGCAGGGTATCAGCTTGTACATTCATTACATCAGATGTAATGAATCAGAATCTGCATTCATATGCACTTTGAGGTTTGAGAAGCACCATAATAAACTATGGAAAGATAAATGAATCGGAGGAGCCCTCATTTATAGTCTTAATTTGACTTTAAATTAATTAAGGTACAGAGTATGGTTTAATGAAGAGTATGGTCAGAGTATGGTTTAATGAAGTCTTGTATTCAATACCATGCAGGCAATTTAGGATAAGGATTCTATCTCTCAGCAATGTTTCCCAAATGCCCGGAATAGTGTTGACAAGCACTAAATAGATATATGTTGAATGAGTTTATAAGTCCTGCGCAGCGTCAAGTAGAGTCCTATCTATGCACAGTATATGCTTGTTGACTACAGATTTGCAGATAGAATTTGATATTTAACCCCCATTTCCCAATGTCTAAAAATCCATTACCTTCGATCTGATGAATTCTCATATAAATGAAGCCCATTCAGTCAATCTGTAATATTCATTGAGCACTACAACTATTCCCTTTGCCAGGAATTCAGAATTAAAGAATTAAAAGATTTTCCTTGCCCTCAGGGTATTTATAGTCTAGTTCATAGACAGGCATAAAAATATATACTATAGATATATTTGGATGGACATAAAAAGTACAATGGAAATGTGGGAAGACAATGTAATTTTTCTGGAGTACACCAAGAAAGCCTTCACAGAAAGCGATGTTTGAGTGAGGACTTGATGGATGCAAGTATGTAAAGTCAGAAAAATTTGACAGCATTCTAGGTGAAGGAATCAAGGTGTAAGAGAGCTTATAAAGTATCTTATTTCTCGTGTTTATGCCAAAAGGAGATGGAAAAGGGACATTATACCACACAGAAAGGCAAGGCCCTGACTAAGCAAACCCATGCATGACTTATAAGTGAGTCTGTAGATCACCAGGCAGACAACATGGGAGCCACTGAAGAATTTTTAACAGAATTTGATATGATCAGGTGTATATTTTAGAAAGTATCCAGAGTGAAGAGGAAGGATTACAACCAGAGTCAGAGGGACTAATTAGGGGACTATTGCAATAGTCTGCATTAGAAATGATAAGAACTCGGACTATGACAGCAATGATGGGAATAGAGGGAAGGGAAAGAGAACTATGCTCAGGAAGTATAAAGGTGAGGAGGACAATAGAGTTCCCAAATTCTTTCAGCGTGGGCAAAGTGAGAGTAATTGCTCTTGACAGAATTATTTTCACTGCCATAATGAATAGTTACTTCTCATTTTTATCAAATAAAAGGAAAAAAAATCGTCTTCTGAGGATCAAAGTTATATTTGGTCTAAGAACCTAGAAGAAAATTCTACCAAAAATTTCAGAATCAAAACAAAATGGAGAGACCCAAGGTACTCTTCATGAAAATCTAGGCAGAAAAAGCATTCTAAAATGTGCCAAGACTAGCCTATAATAATAAGCTAATTGACTATAAGTTACGATTGATTCATTTACTTTACAAGGTGAATAAATATGAACAAGACTTTCCTCACATGTAGATGGATTTGATTATTGCCTACATGATATGATTTAAAGAACAACTTAAAAATCCTCCCCTGCCCCTGTTCTTATTGGTATCCAAAATTCTCATCATTGTAGAAGAGCCATGCATTTGGGGTAAGAAGTTACTCATGTCAGGAGAAGACACTGAAGATATTCTTGGGTCTTTTGAGAAACAATGAAGAACCAGGAAAGGTGAGGTCAGATCTCATGTGGAATTACAGAAATGTACATGTGTATAAGAAGTCCATTATCTGTATTTCCAATTAGAGTATGGCTTAATTAGAGGATAGCTAATCAGACTATGGTTTTATGAGGTCTAACTCAGACCTTCTCAAATATTGACATCCTTACAAAAGTCTGAGGATGTTATTAAAATTCAGATTATGATTCAGTAGGTTTGAGATGGGACCCATCTCAACAAGAGATGTATTTCTAACAAGTTCCAGGTGATGTTATTATGCCACAAACACTAGTTTAAAACCAAACACCTGGAATGAGGAGTAAGGAGACTGAAGTTAACAAATGAATTATCCCCACCCTCACCCCCACCCCCAGGGTTCTGAAGAAATGAGACACAGGGTAGGTAATTTTGGGTGAGGGGGTGTGGGTAGAAAGATTTATTTGCCTTCATATTTCCTTCACATAAAGGGTGCCTCTGGGGCGCCTGGGTGGCTCAGTTGGTTAAGCGACTGCTTTTGGCTCAGGTCATGATCCTGGAGTCCCGGGATCGAGTCCCACATTGGGCTCCCTTCTTGGCAGGGAGTCTGCTTCTCCCTCTGACCCTCTTCCCTCTCGTGCTCTCTATCTCTCATTCTCTCTCTCTCAAATAAATAAATAAAATCTTTAAAAAAAAGGATGCCTCTGCCATTCATCTAATTTATTTATATGAACATTGCCACCATGTTCTCTTGGGCATACTTGTCATCACACACTCATAGAAATTCTCGCTTTTCTGAGAGTAGGGTCTAAAGGCACAGATAGCCCTGCCATGCATGGCCAGTTTGTAAAGCAAATGTCTCAAGATGATTTTAAAAGGATCTGCAGCCAGATTTACAAATCCACGAACTGTAGAAAATAAAAATGAAGAGAAACTACTTACATAAGTAAGATAGAAAACTGGAGGTGTTTCCGTAGAATTCTCATCTCCACAATACCTCAGTCTGCTCTAGTCACTCACATATTTTCAGCTGAACTTGCTCTTATCTTTTTAAACAATCTAAATAATTGTTCACATTTTCCACTTCAGATAGACACATCCTGATTATAATTAGCGGAAAAAAAATGCATCTGGTTGAATATAATCCAAAGCATACAGCTGAAGTACAGACGTTAGATATAGGTGACAGAACACTGTAAGGTACAATTAAGATTGGCTCTGGCTATATTTATTATTATCTTTTCTTGCATAAAAAATAGTCTTTCTTTTTTTAAAAAAAAAAGATTTATTTATTTATTTTGAGAGAGTGAGAACGAGAGTGAGAGAGAGAGAGAGAGAGCACATGAGACGGGGGAGGGCCAGAGGGAGAAGCAGGTTCATTGCTGAGCAGGGAGCTGGATGTGGGACTCGATCCCGGGACTCCAGGATCACGACCTGAGCTGAAGGCAGTCGCTTAACCAACCGAGCCACCCAGGCGCCCAATAGTCTTTCATTTTTAATGAAAGATTAAAATTTTACTAAACATTGACACTTCGGATAGCAACAATGCTAACAAGTGGAAATTTTATCTGGCCTGAATTCAGCCTATAAAAAACTCTTATTTGTTGTTTGAGTATAAGAGTTACTTTATCTAGGTCAGTTTATTTAGTTATTTTGTATTTTAAATATATTCAAAATATGTGAACATAATATAACCTGGCTTTGAAAGTTAAGCCTGTGGCTCTGTTCCTTCTGTATAGCAATTCTCTGAACTTGTTCCACAAACAGGCAGGCATGTATAGAAAGAGGATTAAAACTGTTTTCTGTATCCTCAGCTTTATCAGGGATGACACAGAAATCTCCATCATTCATACAGCCTAGGGAGTTCTAAAGCATTAGCAATTTATCTGGCTTATATGTTATAAAAGTTAGAAAGTATATATTTTTAAACCAATCACCAAATCCAACCATAATGCAAAAAGTTGCATCGCAAGTTTGGTACAGTTCATGCAGAATGAAAAAAATAGGGCATGCTCTTAGAAAAGCTGGTGTCCAATAAATCTGACAATAAAAATCTCATCCAAAGGGGTTTTAAAAAAAAGGTATTTGGGGAAACACTCTGCTGTACAAGAAAGGTACTATCTTTGATGTGTAAATATTTTCTTTTTTTTCTTTTTTTGAATTTGGATGAACAACATAAGGCATTGGCTTTTGCAAGAAAAATGTTGTTAACAGCTGTTGTAGTTATATACATAAAATTTTGATTACAGTGTTTTTGGAGTTCTTTCACCATCCCTTATCATTGGTGTAGAAGAATTGCTCCTAAGAGCTGAGTTCAAGCAGGGCTCTAAGGGCTGGCCCTAGTCAAGAAGGAAGGTTTGCCGTTCAGGAACATGCAGTTCCTCCCCACCTTTTCCTTTCTCTTCCCTCTTGGTAGCCCTTAATGTATATCTTGTATAGGGAACCTGTTTTCCTTTATTTCTTACACAAAGTTGAAGTTTTGTTACAGGAAAGGAAAATACATCATTCATAAAATACAGAAAATGTTTTAACAGAAAAACAAAATTAGGTAAGGTGAATTCTATCTTTCCTTCCCTTTCTTTCTCTATTGTTTTTAAAATCCTTAAAGTATCAAAAAGATGCAAAAAAAAAAAGACAGCCAAATGAATATAAAAATAGTCAAAAGGAAGTTGATTTTTAGATGAAATGGCCATTGAGGAAATTGGCCAGTAGTAGAAATGTTTTTAGGTGACTAGACTTTAGATATCAGCCTGGATTCTAAGAGCATTAGTCAGGGATTCTTTTGCCTTAGAATCACTTGCCAACTTATTTGATAGGCAGATGCCTGAGCCCTGCCCTAGACCTCTGAATTGGTCTTTGGAAGTTGGGCCTTTAATTAGTGTGGTAAACAATTGTGTAAACACAATTCTTGTGTACATGATAGTTTGAAAACCTCTACATGATTGGAATCAACTGGCCTTGTGTGCTTGACAGTGACATTGTCTAAGGCTAACAGTCTTCTTTTCCTTCCATTGTAAATGTGCAAAAATGTCATGTTGCTTTACAAGGTACCAGACAATTGTTTACCTATTCTCAAATTATCTGTCCCTGAAAACTCTTCCTGAACTAGGAAGGTGCAGCTCAGTTCTCACCAAAAAGGTATCAGTTTCCTGAATTTGTCCCCATTCTTTTTTTTTTTTTTTTTTTTTTGTAGTATTCCTTAAATCAACTATCAGGTATCAACTCTCTAAAAAATCAACGCAAAATATTTTGACAAAGCTGTTTCCTAACGTATTAGAGTAAGGGAGAACACTACCTGAGTCTTGGTAGTGTCTGAAGAAGGCAAATGTCATTTATAGGACATTTATAGGGTTTCAGGTATCGTTTAAGTAGGTCTTAGACTGGGTGGTTCAAGGTGGGGAACTGATTGGACATGGGCAACATTTGTGACATAACAGTTTAGTATTGGTGGACTTAAGAGGACAGGGTCTTTAAGTGAATCTTGATAAAATAAGCTGAAGTTTGATAAGAGAGTTGTTTGCCCCAGTGAG
This sequence comes from Eumetopias jubatus, assembly GCF_037043125.1. NCBI lineage: Eukaryota > Metazoa > Chordata > Mammalia > Carnivora > Otariidae > Eumetopias > Eumetopias jubatus. The sequence goes on from NW_028274807.1 coordinate 28,817,444, forward strand.
CAATCATTGTCCTGATAGAAGAGCAAAATAATTGCCCAGACATGTTGGTTTGTAGGAATTTTCCTAAAGCAAACAGCTAAGCTATTTATTGATTTATTACCCATCTTCTTGGGAAGGAATTTCCTACAACAGATAGTTGAGCCATGCTAACCCAGATAGCTTTAGTTTTCACTAATGATAGCTATCTGTAGGTAGAGGTGGTCTCCTTTCTCAAACCAGCAAGGATATAAGAGGTCTTTTCTGAGATCTCTTTATTCTAAATTCTTAGTGAACTTCATTCAACAAATATTAATTGAATATTCAGGAAAAGATGGAAAGTGCGAGGTGCAGATAGTTATTTTCCCCCCTCCTTCCACACAGATACAAAATGCCCATTATAAACATTAATAATCAATCACAACATTCCTTCCCATTCATCCTGAACTTGACCTCATGATCTTTTTCAAAGTAGCGTTTAAGGCAATCATTTTCAATTCATCAGAATAGCACCTCAAATTGCAACCTAAGGGACTGTGTTAAGCATTTGGGGAAAACGAAGTTGAATCAGGCATACATTGTGTTCTCAAGGAGTTTGAAATTAAGAAATCATTTGGTATTCTAAGAATATCACTATGTGTGGGCACCTGGGTGGCTCAGATGGTTAAGCGTCTGCCTTCGGCTCAGATCATGATCCCAGGGTCCTGGGATCGAGTCCCGCATCGGGCTCCCTGCTCCTTGGGAGCCTGCTTCTCCCTCTGCCTCTCTCTCTCTCTCTGTCTCTCATGAATAAATAAATAAAATCTTAAAAAAAATCACTATGTGTTTTGTTAGAGGTAAAGCATACATGAATGTGAGTAGTATAAAGTAAGTCCAGATATAGGTGTGGTGGCCATTATAAGTGATGCTTAAGGTGAACATAAGAGTGTGTGACACTTAAATGATAGAGAATGGGAAATAACTAAATCAGGAAAAGCTGGGAATGAAAGAATCACAACTGTGCTTCAAGAAGATTATTAATCTGGAAGTAGAGATTCTGTAAATGCAGAGAACAGGTATGAAGCTATTGCAAGAATCTCGAAATAACATAATTTAGGTTAGATTAGATCAGTTATAGGTAGATGGAAAGGAAGGGGCGGGCAGGAAGAACACGTCATAGAGATAGAACCGACAAGCATTGACTGCAGTAGTTAATTATAGGGAAGCAATCAGAGGAGATAAATGACTTTTAAAAATACAAAGTTTGTATTTTGAGGAACAACAAAAATTTAGTTGTTAAATTCTGAACAACTATGAAAGGAAATGGTTTCAATAAAAATTCAGTACTTATAAGAATTCTTTGTACTCTTCTCCATGCGACTTCTATGGGATACAGAAGTACAGACCCTGTCCCACAGGGTTGTCACATATCCCCCACTAGACCAACTCTTGGCACTGTATTGGGAATTTGATCCTTAAGGTGGAACATTCAGGAATGAGAGGTGGTGGGAGCACTCAAGAAACGTTTTGTGTGTGAATACCATTGAATTCCCCAAGATAACCTAGTTCTTTTCTTTCTGGAGAGCTAGTTGTTTAATTCTTCTTGAGCCTGTGAGCTATTCAAGGAGAGCTGAAGCCAACTTAAGTCCTTGTCCCTCTACTAGGCAACACTGAGATCCAGCAAATATTGCTTAGCTTCTTGCTCCAGGATATACTTGTTCCTGGAAGATAAGATTGTGAACCAATTAAAATCAGGACCAATAGATTGCTCATCAAAACTCATTTCAAGGCCCTTGCCTCACTGTGTTCACTTAACCTAAAACTACTGTATTATAATTTCTGCGCGGATTGTTGCCTGACTTACTGACTTGCTTTACAATCACTATATCCAGACCCTACAACCCTATAAGTGTTGACCTTCTTTAGTGTAGTAGGTCTAATAAACTTAGTTTTGCTGGATCAACAGGTTTTTCTGGTGGTTGTTTGGGGAACCAAAAGTCAATACTAGTAAACAACCAATAAATTCTTTTTTATTTTCTGGACAAATCAGATAAAATTAAATGATGTTGCCTGTAAAAATTGCTAATTATTTCATGCATTATCATACATGCTCATAGAATGTCATTTTGTGTACAGCTTGTCCCATAAAATTAGACTGTCAGTTTCTGGAAGGCAAAAAAAAAAAAAAGTCATATTGTGGTGTAATGTTAAATCATATAAAAGATAAAGAAATAGACCAACTTACTACTTGTGCCATCCCCTGTCAGTCACTAGCGTATTGTCTTAGTAAAAGTAGATCCCCAATATCTGTTGTTTGACAATAGCTGTACCTATTGTGCTGAATTCATAAGGTCCCAACTTTTAGATAAAACGCTACAGTAGACCTCCTTATTGGAGTGTCACCCATTTCCTCTTGGATTCTCTTTTCATTTCAGTGGAAGGCAGTCTGTGATTCCTAAATCGCGCCCTAAGCATCTTTGTCCCAGAGCTGCCCCAAGGAATTTGCTGCAGAGGCAGCCCTTAACTAATAACTGAAGAGTATAGGGGGGTAATTGGCCAGCATAGTTCTGAATTCCTCAGGGGGTTAAATTTTAGTCATCCAATGTGGTAACTGGCTTAATAACATCCTCCTTTATAGGTTGCTTTCCCTCTACCACCTCTCCACTCTCCAGTTATATGGGGAGAGTTATACACAAAAATGACATTCCTCAAACATGCACACTAACGGCCATGTCTTAGTTACAACTTTTTATTTGCAGGTAATGGAAATTGATTTTGCCTAAGGTACCTAAATAAGAGGGATTTATTGATGGGTTATTGGTGTTTACTCCTCAAATGACCAGCAGAGATATCTGTTGATCAAACACACCTAAGATTGCACATAATCCTTGCTTCAGGGTCTGCTTCTCTGAGAGAATTCAACTAAAACATGGGCTTCTTAGGAAAGCGGGTTATCTTTATCCTTTCATGGCAAAACAGTTCCTAGAATTGTACCAGGGATAACTTCTGATGAAGAGTCAGCTAGATTGTACACTCCCGGCAAGAATGAGGTCTGATCTGTCTTTATCTGTTGAGTGGTTTGCACAGTGCCTATCACAGAGTAGGTAATCAGTATACAACTGCTGAATGAATCTCCATAATCCAAGTAGCCTGGCTACAGGGCCTGATAATTCCAGGGACATGGCAGACTAGTCTACAGCACACTAGAGTCGAACCATGCTGAGGAATGAAAGAGACATTTGTTCAAGAAGTGTTTTAGCTAATCCATACCTTATAACCAGGATGGATGCTTAGGCAACATGTACTGGGATATTTGGACCAATTGTCCATAGATATCCATTCCTTTTTTTTTAAGATTTTATTTATTTATTTGAGAGAGAGAATGAGAGAGAGAGCACAAGAAGGGGGCGGGTCAGAGGGAGAAGCAGACTCCCCACTGAGCAGGGAGCCCGATACGGGACTCGATCCTGGGACTCCAGGATCATGACCTGAGCTGAAAGCAGTTGCTTAACCAACTGAGCCACCCAGACACCCCCACAGATGTCCATTCTGACCCTTGCAGACCCTTGCAGAACAGACAACTGTTCTGATTGGCATGGGCCTATGCTCTCCTACGTGTTTACCATTTTCATACTACCCATGCTCCTAACCATTTTTATCAACTACTTTATTTCAGATGTGCTTAAATCTTGCTCTTGAAAGCTGAAGAGAATGCTCTCATACTTTTGTATGTTCTTTGTTTTATATCTCTTCTCACTAGTTCCTTAGCATTTCAAAGAGACACAGTGTCTTGGCCACAGTCGTTGCTTATTTCTAAAGCAACGTACCTGATCATGCATCCATTCATGTATTTGTTTTTCTCCTTAGGAATTATATTTCTTATCACTGATTGCATTGGCCTAGTGCCAGTCTACTCTGTGCTATGTTAGACAGCATAAATATTAGTTTTGGTTGATACTGTAGAACATTACTTAATGATAACCTGGACAGTTTTAAGTCAGTGATTAAAACCAATCATCAGAAAATAATGTTTTTGTATCTAATTAGGTAAAGCACTATAAAAATAGCAAAGGGGATATACAAGAATTTCAACAATGATCTTTGCCTTCTGTATAAGATTCCAATCCAGGTCTGGTACACAGTATTTATATAACCCCAGGCAAGTAATTTAACCCTTGTGTCTCATCTACTTATATATAAAATAAGGATAGTAACTACTATGCAGGTTTGATGTAAAATTTCAAATACATAAATGCTCCTTAACACATAATAGGCACTCAAAAATGGCAGCTGTGCGAATCATCAGTCTAATTGCAAAGTTGAAATGTAAAACACATGTAACAGTATAAAATATCACCTGATAGGTATCAAAAGGCAGTCTACATTTTTCACATGTACAGAATCTATAGTACTGGAAATTCAGGGGAAGCAGCCATTCTGGGCTGGAGAAATCTGGGGAGGCCTTTTGGAGTAAGTGACACTAGAATTCAGTCTTGAAGAAGGGGATGCTCCTTGTCTTAAGATGAGACAGTGCAAGGTGTGCGAGAGTGCCTGGGCCAAATGCCCTCACCACAGTATATTAGGCTTTGGGGCTCAGGGGCTGGGGACAGGGGCAAAATGAGCCTGTGACTCCTCTCTTTGATCATGAAGAGATCAGATTAAGAAAGCCAAATTTTGGCTATAATCATAGTGTAATGAAGGTAAAAAACAAGATTGTAATAGGCTAAATTCCACGAGGAAGCAAGCAGGGCAGCAGCAGAGGCTGGGAATTTTACTGATGAGGTCAAGGCTTATTCAAAGATGAGATGAATACTCAGTATCTGTTTTTTGAGAATCAACATTTCTCTTTTTCTTTTCATTCTCCTGAGAATAAGCATGTACAGAGTGGTCAAAATGAATGTTAACAATAACTTGCTTTCTTTAATTTTATTTTAAAATAAGACATGATGTCATACCTATTTCACAAAGGAAGAATCATTTTCCAACTCTTTTACCCATTTCATGCAGGACTTTACTTTTTTCCTGCCTTGATTGTATTTATTAGTAAGAATGGTATTATAAACTATAACTTTGTGGAATACAGAAAATATTTCATATTTTATATTTCATATTTTTCATTTGTCTTAAAACTGACTATATTTTTCAGAAAATATATTCATACAGAGTCCACTAAAAGAAACTTTTAGAAATGAGAGTAATGTAAAAGAACCAATATGTTCCAGAACATATTCTTAAAAATCATCATGTGCTATGTAGAGATGAAGGTGTTAACTTCGGTCCTCAGGTCCATTTTTATGTTACCAATGCGTCCACTGAATTATAGGTGTGAGAGCCATTATCTGTCAGGAGCACCTTGAAAAAGAGATGTCTAATCTCAATAATGTGACTTTCTGCATTAAATAAATCCACCATGTTCAGTAGTTCTTCATTCTTAAGAGAAAAAAATGCCCCCCCCATTCACCTCTTCTAATCTTGAAAAGAATATCAAAGAAATTTGAATTTTTACTAACCAGAATTGATTTTGTTTCATCCTACTTGGTATTCTGTATCACATGGTGTGTGCGTGTGTGTGTGTGTGTGTGTGTGTGTGTGTGTGTGTGTGTGATGTAATGGATGAATAAACTCAGGAAAATCCATTTGCTGGCCAAATGTTAACCATAGAAACTATTTTCCTTATATTGACTTTACTCTCTACTTCTTATACTAAAGTATATGCTTATAAAAAAAAGCAATTAGCCTAATAAGCCTAGTTTAATGAACACACCTCTGAGGTAATACTTGGGCAATGCCTAAGAAAGTATTTAACTGGGATTTTGAAAGGTTCAGGAGGCTTTCACTTCTGCATTGCACATGAGCTACATTAGAGGAGCATCCTGCAGAAGCTTTATTTTCTTTAAAAAAATAACTCTGTTCTACATACTTTCGACTAGTTCTACACTAATAATAATGTGTGGCTTGACATTTGCAGGAAAAGTTTCTGACCAACATCTATTCAATTTTGGCATCAAAGCCGTGTCTTCTCCCTTATAATCCCATGAGATACAGTTGATGGATTATATTGAATGATCATTTGAGCAATAGAAAGTAAAGAGAAAATGCTTTTTTCTGTAAATTTAACTTTAGATGACTTCTTTCTCTCTTTACACAAACCAGTATATCCACCCCACTTATAATATCCTCTTATAACACTGTCCTTGTAAACACAGCACTACAAAGTCTTAAATATTGAACACTGAAGGACTTTGACCAGTTGGCATGATCACCCTTGTCTGTGTTTACCAGCTTAATGCCGGCTCTGCTTGGTAATTATGAATGAAGATTTCTTCATGTTTCCTGGCACGCTGTTCACCTATTCATACAGCTAAGAATTGTGCTTCTCTTAGTTACAGCGCCATGTTATTATGCCAGGTTTCAAGAGCGGTCAGCTCTGACCTCAAATGCCTCTCTGGCTTACAAGCCAGTCTAGCTCTCTCTGGGTATTTTTTTCTTACCTAATGGACGTGGGCTGCACCTGGCACTATATTCTTACTTCATCCTATTTAGACCTACAGGGTATTTCAGCTTATAAAAGTCATGTCTTATTTTAGCTAGTTTCAGCTAATTCATAACCATCAGAAAATTATGTCAAGAGCAGATTCACTGAAGACTGTATCTATACCATGGCCAAACTTCCGGTGGATTCAGTCAAATTGGTAAAAAATCAGTCCAGACAGTTGTTTGGCTTTTTTGAATTAAACAACAGATTAATTTATTGTTTTACCTTTCGATAGTTGTGCTGGATTGTTAGTGAAAAACATGAATATTGTGTAAGGGTCTAACATCGGTGGAATGCCACCAGATTTTGACTGCTCGGATCAAAAATATCCACTAGTAAAACTCCTCCTTGGGAATGACCCCTAGCAGTTTTACAGGCACCTGCTGATAATTTGATTTAAATCACATTTCCTCAATCTGTTGGTGAGTACCATATGCCATTTAGGATAGGATGAAGAGATGCATTTTGGTGAGACATATTGTGTCTCTTTCTTTTCCAACCTAGTGAGTTTGTCAATGTAATAGAAAAAGATTATTTTTATAGCTTTTAGAACTTGGTGTTTGAAAGCTTTCTTAATTGGGTTCCATAATTTTTAACAGAAGCCACGTGGTCGACAGAAAACTGTAGTGACTAACTTGAGCATGATAGAAAGTAACGTTCTTTTAAATAATTAATAGCTGCTAAAAGGTCCCATGCATTATGGAGCGAGGAGGGAGAAGACTAGATTTAATCAGAAGATTCAGGAAGGAGGGTTGATGAGAGAGATTAATCAAACCAGAGCATAGTCATATAAGGGACAGGATCAGATGATTCACTCGCAAAAATGAGTAAGAGCAAAGGAAGTAGAGAATGGGGGGAGGGTGACATGATGGAGAAAGTCACATATGTGGTGGTAGTCAAATGTCAAACCTCATTAAAGAAGTTGTCCACAACATCTCTAATGAGCTGGAAACAATGTGTGACAAACCTGGTTAGAGGCTTTTTTGCACAAATTCAAACTCAGGCCAGGTTGCTTGATGGGTCTTCAGAGAAATTACAAACACTGGAGTGAATCCTTGCCAAGGAGAGCTGTGTTAGCAGACTTTCCCTAACCACATAACTTTGGCAATTGAGACAAAGATAGAGACACCTTAGCTCCTTGAGGTAATGCTGAATTGGCCTCACCTACACGTTGCCGCTGAGAATTGTGACAGAAGATATTAGGGTTAGAGAAACTAAAATAAGAGCAACCACAAACACCGCAACACGGTTTTTCTAAAATGTCAGGATCGAGCAAGGCCAGGGGCCAGATATCAGTGAGCAGAAGAAGGATTTGATGGAAATCTGTGTTCCTCTGCCAAAGGAGTTAACTACACTGAGCCACCTAAGCCATCTGTATATACAGAATGACCTTGGCAGAAGTGGAACACATTATTTGTTTCCATGGAAGGTTTTTTGTTTTTGTTTTTTTTCTCCCCTAAGTCAGGCTACATGGTCTAGCGCAGAGGTGTCCTCACTGTTCCTGCCAAGAACTCCTGGGCATCTGATGAAATATTGTGAACTTCTTTTGAGTTTTTGATCTAAGTCTGTCCTCCATGTAGGCTTTAGAATTAAGGGATTAAAAAATTCATCAGACCTCAACTCATTTTTTTCTCTTTTCTTCCTCCAACCATAAGTAGAAGGAATGATCCTCTGCCATCATCTTTCGATTATGTTACTCTCTTTAAGTAAACCTTTAAAAGAACTTCCAGTTTTAATTCACATCAAAATAAAATGTTCTGACTCTCTTGCTTTGTCCATCCTGTACCTTACTGTTCTTTCGTTTCACACACTACTCTCTCCTCCCTTCCGCAGCCAGACAGAAACTCTTTGCCATATTGCTTCCCCTATTATTTTCCTCCTTTTAGATTTACTATTGTTCTCACTTAAAGCAGCATGCACACCACTTTCCAGTAAAGCAGGTCACTTCTTCCTGCCCAAACTTCAATTTTTAGAACTTTCTCTCAACTGTCTTCTGTTGTGTGTACACACCTGTTTCTATACGTTTAAAAATTCATGTGCAGTTATATTGTTCTTTGCTCCACCAGTAGTTCATAAGTTCCTTCCCAACAGGAACACAATAACCTTCTTTTTTGCCATTATCTTAGTGCAAGGCTTATCAATGTCAGTTGATGATTGGTCCTGTTTATATACCAGACAAACCATGCTCCTTTGCTCTCCATTCAAGCTTGGGCAGACTCTATTGCTTTGTTCTCAGATTAATCTTTTTAATTTATTTTTTATTTATTTTTAAGATTTTATTTATTTGACAGAGAGAGACACAGTGAGAGAGGGAACACAGCAGGGGGAGGGGGAGAGGGGAAGCAGGCCTCCTGCTGAGCAGGGAGCCAGATGGGGGGCTCGATCCCAGGACCCTGGGATCATGACCTGAGCCAAAGGCAGTCACTTAATGACTGAGCCACCCAGGTGCCCCTAATCTTTTTTATTTTTTAGTTCTTCAGGTTTCTATCTCAAATCTTAAAATGTTTCCCTTGAAATAATCACAAGAGTGATCTCTGAGCACACTGTAGATGAATTCAGTGTGCCAGGTCATTCTTTGGAAGGCGGAGAGAGTGTCAGACAAGTAACAAACCCACAACTCTCTGTTCCACGCAAGAGTTACCTGACTCTGTGTTTATGTGCATAATGTTAGGTTCTTACTCACATACGCATCAGTAGCCAGTGTGCCTGTGATTTTGTTTATACTTATGGTGATACCAGAGTATCATTTTTCTGTTGATTAATTTATATTGTCTAATTCCTAGCATGTTGCTATGTTCCCAGTCTCTCTTAATGACTTATTGATGACAATTAAGCCACCAAACACATTTTCTTTAGCAAATAATTGCAGAGCAAAAAAACAAAAAAACACACATTGTAAATGATGCCATTTTCCACCTAAGCCTCTCTTGAGTCACAGTCATGATCATGTTACTTGTTATGACAGCCAGATCTCCTGGCAATAAGCTCTGCGTGCAGTGCATTGAGACTATGTAGACATTTAAATGTGAAGAATTTAGGCCTAAACATGTATTTGTGAAATACCCACTTCTTTTCAGAATGTCTCAGACTGACCCAAACAATGTTTTTGTGGAACCCTACCCTCGAGGACTAGTGTTAGTTATGTAATTGCCTTACTATCACCCTGTCTTTCAGGGTGTAAGCCTAACTCTGAGACCATTGTACTAATTTAAAATACCTGGAAACCAGCAAATAGACAGACTTGAGGATGTATTGACGAAGGTCCTATCCTAGGAGGTCATGTATTTTCCATTGTGCTGAAAATGTCAAACTTAGCCCCTCAACATCTCTCTCAATTCTTTTCTAATCAAATCTCAATAGCAAAAATAACCAGTAATTGAGAGAAAGGATTGAGATGGCCTGATGAGAATACTGCTCCGAAGTTTTATTACACTTCTGACTAGGCAATATATATATAAATATTCCTGTTGGGATCCCTGTGGCATGTGAGTTAGAGAGCACTAGAGAGCTTTGTGAGATGTGCCTGGGGAGGAAAGTTTTGATAAAATAATGAAGAAAGATGACAAGTTGATCCAGGCTATTACTTGTATTTATTTATTTATTTATTTATTTTTTATTTTTTTATTGTTATGTTAATCGCCATATATTACATCATTAGTTTTTGATGTAGTGTTCCATGATTCATTGTTTGTGCATAACACCCAGTGCTCCATGCAGAATGTGCCCTCTTTAATACCCATCACCAGGCTAACCCACCCCCCTACCCTCCTCCCCTCTAGAACCCTCAGTTTGTTTTTCAGAGTCCATCGTCTCTCGTGGTTCGTCTATTACTTGTATTTTTAATTTGAACATTATGTAAAGCTACCTCCCTCAGATTCAGGAGGAGCCTATTAACAATGCCCCACAGGCCTCCGGGTTAACTTCATTGGGGATTTTATTTAGAGAATTCACCTTCTAACAGGGTATTGTAAGTGATGCTCTGGTTCAGGGAAGTTTGAGGACCACTATATATGCTAAAATAGCAAATAGAAGTATTCATTGAGTGCTGTGTGCTGTACCAGATGCTGAAATACAAGAGTAAATAAACCAGACTCGCTTCAAGAATTCCCAAAGGCAAATTATAACACAAAGAAAGTGAACACAGTTATGTACTCCTATAGAATTTATTCAAACTGTACAACTTGAGGACTGAGTTTTTAAGTAGGTTACTTTTAGATACTTAAAATGCAAATGGATTTTCTTATCAATTAACTCAATCTAAATAATTTATTTAAAATGTTCTAACTGTTATAGTCAGAAAGTTTTGAAAACTTATTTGCCTAAACCAATCTGAGACATTTTGGCAGAACTGGTGGGCAAAGTTGTGTCTTTGGGGCCCCAGATTCTCCTTTCTTTGTTTCTAGCATCTCTCTGATGTTTCTTCGAGGGTCCCCTGACCTCGTGGTCCTTCCTTTGCTCTCCTGTCAAAATTGCTCACATGATATGGATATAATGAGAGTGCTAAGCTGATAGTCAAGAGAAATGGGTTTGCACTATGGCTCCGGTACTAAATAAATTATATGGCTTTGAGCAAGTTCCTTGAACTCTCTTTCAGTTTCCCTATCTGAAAAAAATAAAGTGTTGGGTTTTAGGAGCTCTGATATTCTTTCCAGTTCTCTCTCTATGATTCATTGAGTTCTCCGTGCATT